>NC_064035.1:16210634-16541468 GCF_932526225.1 Nematostella vectensis
TTATTATTTTCAATACCTTTTTTGTTTAAGAAAGAAAGATTTTGGAATGTTCAAAGAGTAAAATGGCGTCACTTTGACTCGTGCTGTGTTTTGCAAGCGAGGGAAACCAATGCATGTACACAAGCACGCCCATGTCACGGCAAGGGGTGCGGGGTTTAATCTCATAAACATTCAAATCAGCCATCTAGCAATTAGTGTCAATTGAAGTTTCTTGAGTATGGAGTGCTTTCTCTCGCCTCTTTTCCTACTTTTGTGTTTTTTCACAATTGTAAAGTCGCAAGGCCAAGAGGACTTCTCAAGAGATGCCGTCTTCACAGTGACTAAAGGTAAAAAAGTCTATAACATATTTTATAAAAAAATATATCCTTGGTTGATGTGGTACATATAAATCACTGTGGTTTTGGCTAGGTATAATTTTGCTGATCATCAACGACGTAGTAGAAATGAATAAGGAAATCATCATCGCTTCAAAATAGGGGTTTATTTTTTGTTCAGACCACAGGCTTTCCACCCGCGTCAGTTAAGGATTTCTAAGGACGTACGAATTCACGCATATATATACAGATCTGTAGATATCCATATCTATTAATATCTATTAATATCTGTAGATATTAATATCTACAGATAATAAGCACCCTAGTTTACCGGTTAGTGAAAGAGTTAAGGATGACCTTATCTATCAACATTTTTATTGCGACAATCATAGTAGTAGGCAGTCTTCGGACAGTCAGTGTCCATGACATCAGCGCGACGAACGTTGGCATTTCTTTCCATGACTAAAAAGCCCGATGCGCGAAGCACATGTGCGACCACATGAACGACAAACGAGGACAGACGTCTGAGATGGGTTTGATCCAGTTCGAATTTCGGATGCCTTTCTCCTCTGCCTTCTCTCTTCGGCCTCTCTTTTCAGCTCTAACTCCCCTGAGTTGAGTGCGGCAGCACATTCAGACCTCCATCTGCTGCGATCCTCGACAATCATTTAGGTCTTAATAATGTTATGGTACAACTTATAGATAAGTGTAACTCTGAGGCTCAGCTTAGGGAAAGGGAAGGCCAGTGGGCTTATCTACAGATATTAATAGATATTAATAGATATTAATAGATATGAATATCTACAGATCCGTATAGTAAGCCTACTGATAAGCATCAATATCTTTTTCATACGTCCTGTCATCCGTCTGCTTGTAAGAAAGGCATTTCTTTTGGGCAGGCACTACGTATTCGTAGGATATGTTCGGAAGACTCTTCTTTCGAAAAGAGGGTATTAGAGTTACAAGGTTATTTAGTTGATAGGGGTTATGACAGCAGGTTTGTGGGGAGGGAAGTTGACCGGGTTAGACGTATTCCTAGGAACGACACATTGAAAGACAGGCGTAGAGGTAAGAATGATCGTGTACCTTTTGTAGTCACTTTTCATCCAGCTTTACCTAATTTACCTGGTATTCTTCGTAATTTACAGCCAGTTCTAGAATCTTCTAGTAGATGTAGGGGTGCTATTGGTAGGGTACCTATGGTGGCTTATAGGAAACCTAGGAGTTTAAAGGATATGTTGGTGCACTCCTCTCTTAAAGAGGATAGTACTCAGGTTAGAGGTTGTGGTAAGTGTGGCAGTAAAAGGTGTAGGGTGTGTAACTTTCTTAAGACAGGGCGGAAGTTTCGCAGTACAGTTACTAATAAGAAATATGTCATTAATTTTGACTTGGACTGTAACTCAGATTTTGTTGTTTATCTAATTACTTGCTCTATGTGTAGCAAGCAATACGTAGGGTCTACTATCAATAGTTTTAGGAAGCGTTTTAATAATCATAAAAGTAGGTTAAATAAGCACCCTAGTTTACCGGTTAGTGAAAGAGTTAAGGATGACCTTATCTATCAACATTTTCATTGCGACAATCATTTAGGTCTTAATAATGTTATGGTACAACTTATAGATAAGTGTAACTCTGAGGCTCAGCTTAGGGAAAGGGAAGGCCAGTGGGCTTATCGGCTTAAGTCTATCTACCCGCGGGGTCTTAATATTGATGACTTTTTTTGTAGTAGGAACCCACGTAGAGATGTGTAAATTCTTTTTATCCATAGCGCGCGCTATTCTAGAAAATGCGCGTTTTGTCAGTTGTAATGTTTTTGCTTCTCGCGCCACTATTCTGATGTAAATAAGCTTGTAACGATTCACCTTCTTCAGTCTGCCCTGAAGAAGTCTTATTAAAGACGAAAATTTGGCAGAGTCGATTTCCAGTTTTTGGTGTATTGTATTGATATATTGATATATATATTATAGTATAATATAATATACACATACACCGCAACTTGGGTATGGGTGGTGAAAGTGGAACGAGTGATTAATATGGCCCCATAGTACTCAGGAGAGATCCAAAGAGACAAGAATAAAGTGAGTCCATTATGAAATCTGTTTTCTTTAATTTTCTTTTTTTCTTCATACAACTTCTCTTGCGTACTAGAAAGTAGAATACAAAGCGAGTGCTTCGGTTACCTGTGGGCCAATTACTCTTCTAAACATTACTTACAAACGCTGAGGACTTGCTTGAGAACGAATCAATAACAGCAACGATTTCCCACCAATTAGGTGTTCACCATCGAAAATGAGTTTTTTTACCCTCTTGGGCCTCTAGTAGTAGCCCGGTAATTCTTGTATTTTATATATTTTATTGAGAAGAAGGGTAATTTATTAGGTCTATTATTTTCTTGCTAATTCAGAACCTTGCGACTTATTTGAAGCGGAGCGCTAGACCCTGACCGGTAACTATTGATTTGGACGTTTTCACATAATTCACATCCTGCTGCTTCATGATTACTTTGATAGCTATCCATTTTGAAACGCAGTAAAGTACACGAACCAGGACGGTACCCAGGATATTTCTTGCGGGGTGCAAAATCCGAAAATAAATGTTCCCGGGGGGAGGGGTTGAGTTCTTTAAAAAAAAAAAATCAAAACAACCCTGAAAAAACAGAGTGATCTAGCTTATGCTTTAAAGTTTTGTCTACAAATAGCACGTCCATTGAGAACCGAAAGTGGACCTTCGGCCTTTTGTGTGTGTTCGCATCCCCTGCCGCCCCCCCCCCCCCCCCCCCCCCTCCTGGGTACGGGCCTGCGAACACACATCTGTTCGAGAAATAAATTTCAGAATTCCCCACAGTGTAGCGAGCAATAACGATGACATGTAAATGTATATTTCTCTTTTAAACAGATGAATACCTGGGCCTCCTTGTCTTCAAGACCGTGACCGCCTCTCGTCCTTTCGACTGCAACCTTTACTGCCTGGCCGAACCTGACTGTCAATCAACCAACTACCATCCACCAACGCGCATGTGCGAGCTGTGTAACCACACCTTCGCCTCCAGGCCTGGCTGTAAAATCCCCAAACCAGGCTACATCCACTTCGACTCTAACAAGGTATAATGATCATTCCAATCAATTGGGTTTAACAAAAGCTGAAATCAGTTGTTAATGGTTTATCGTGAATAGCGAAAAGAAACCAAGTCACTAACGGTGACCTCGATAGAAGACAGAGATGGCAATTTCGAATGTGAACGCAATCAGAATGTGAATTGATGTACATTCACTGAAATTCTTCTGCGGCCTTTTTGATCTCCTATGAATCGGGAAAACAATTTGGTTGTATTTTTCCTGGTTAAATTAGTCCTTTTCAAACATTGATTACGACCTTTTGATGGAATTCCCTTTATTATTCTGAAGAGATCACCCCATTCCCACCGCTGCAGTAATGTGACGTGCAAGAATGGTGGTACGTGCAACAACACATGCTCAGCAGATCTGTCGTGCATTTGTCAACCCAATACTACCGGCATGCTCTGCGAGCAGTTCACAGGTGCGTTACAGTAAAATCTCGTGCATAAGAACTTAACATTTAAGAACCTTCTAGGCTAAAATTCCCTTGTTAAGCACCCTTCAGAGTTTAGTCTAAAATTCAGGTTCTTAGTCTAAAAAAATTGAAAAAATCTTCTAAAAAAATCTTATCAAGAACGGTTATACCTATCTGACTTTTGAAAAAGAGGTGTGTCTCGGTTTTCGGATTGACTTCACGAGTGAGTGGCAAGTTGAAAGGCAGCGGCGTAGCCCACAAAGCCCTTTAAAGGCATTTACTCCGGTATTTTTGGCTGCTAGAAGAGGGGGCGGCCCCCCTGGGCCATCCCCTGGCTACGCCCCTGAAAGCGATTTCGAGCCGGCGGTTGTACCTGCAATTGGCCGCTTGCGAGGGTAGTCGTAAGACATGGAGATTTTTAATGAATAGACAAAGGAATTTGGATAGATAAGTCGGTGTAGAATAAATACAATAAAATACTCTTTTTGTAGGGGACGTTGCTCCTTCCTCATGCAAGGAAGTTCATGACAGAGGGTAAGTTCAGGGACCACGCCTCATTTTTGCAAAAAAATTGGACAATAAATTTCGAGAGAAATTCGACAACAAGTTAAATTTACTGTTTTCAGACTAAAAAAAGACGCAGCATACATTCTGAACATGGAGGACAGAAGCGTAGAGATATATTGCCATCTGACAGTGATTGACGGCTGCGGCGATGGGGGATGGACGCTGGCCATAAAAGCCGACGGTGCAAAGGTATGCGTACGCCTAATATTTTATGAATTTATTGGATAATATGCATGTTTACAAATACTGTCATTTGTTTTCTGGATACCTCATAGACCACGTTCCTCTACGAGTCTTCCCTCTGGACCAACAAGCTCGCCTACAACCCCTCGGCCGGTCTGACGGGCTTCGATAACCAAGAGACCAAGCTCCCCAGCTACTGGGCCATGCCCTTCACCAAGATCTGCATCGGATTCAAGGTCGGGGACACCCTTAAGTCCATGACGATCCCCTACACAGCTACGTCACTCTATGACGTCATCGCTGACGGCACCTACAGAGGTACCACCCAGATAGGGAAGACCGCTTGGAGGTCACTGGTCGCGGGCTCGTCTATGCAGACAAACTGTAATCAAGAAGGGTTTAACGTTGGTGGTAGACTGCGCGTAGGATTTGCTAGTAACGAACAAATCCACTGTAAAAGTGTTGATAGCATGGTGGGTATCGGGGGATACTCTCGGAATAAAAATAGTGCTGGTAATAGCTGTATGTATGCCTGTGACAATGGTGACATTAATATTGCAGCTATAGGGTATCTTTTCCTTCAGTGAAACCTGCTACCTCAACTATGGTTCATGACTAGGAGCCGATGCTCAGATTTTGTAGAGTTTTGTTCCCCGCCCCACTGCTAAGTATAAGGATTTTAGCAGGATTTCACAAATGGGTTAGGTGTCCTACGCAGCCCTTCTGTCCTATGTAACGCAATGCCTTTGAGCCCAGTTACTGAGCTCAAGCACAATGCGTTACAGAGAACAGAACCACTTCGTAGGAGATTAATTTCAAGATCAGGCAAAATGACATCAATGTTTATCTACGTAAAATGTGCATGAATAATGATAACTTTATTCCAATAAATACCAATACAGGTATATTAGGATAATATACAAAATAGGTTGGCTTATATGCCTATCCTCTATTCATAATATTTAATTACATCATCACAAAATTTCAGGACTAGGCTCGTAATGGAGTCATCTGTTAAGCTAATAATATACAAAAAAAGGTCTTTTGGCCTTAACAGTTTGAAAGAGTTATTGATTGCAAATAGATCATTAAAAAATACTCTGAATTGAAAAGCCGTTACAAACGGTGCGCGCGCTTTATGCGTGTGCCGTTTAAATCGCCTAATAATTACCGAACTTTAGAATGAATTTGCGTCGATGCCTACATGTGGAAACCAGCTCGTTTCGCTTGTTAAGTGTTGCCATCTCTGGCTTCAAAATTATAAAATGTTTTACTGTAGTGCATAAATTACATCTCTTGGTTTCCTTAGTGTATGCCTTTGCTCTAGCTATTATCTTCCAACTTACTGTGTAATTGATTCTCCTATCTTTTAACTGCCATATGTGCTTACTCAATTCCGTCTCGTTTCTCCTACTTTTTAATTCTAAATGAAGGAGCGTGATTTCTCCATCTTGTCTTAAGCTCGTTTGCTGTTAGACCTACATACGTTTCGCATTTGTCCCCTGTCTCTACTTTAGCTTGGTAAACTATCTCTTTTTCAAGGCATTCCCCGTTTAAAGGAGAGTCTTCCCTTTTCCTCTAATTACATTTCCTATGGTCCTCCACCTGCTCGTTGTCCCTTCTATTCAAAATGATCTTATTGTGCCCATCAATTAATTGTTTTACATTTGGCATACAGCTATAGCTAATATACATATATAAATATATGTTATATGTTAACTTAACTTTTCCGGTCAATACCAAAGGTACGTATTGGGGATTTGCTGATCCACACCATGCAGTTATAATGACGTTATCCACCAGAAAATGTAAGGCTGCAAATGTAAGAAATCACGTTCTTCAACCCGCAGTTCTTCTAAGTGGGTTCCAAGAAAAATTGAGCAATAAAAAGTTGTTGTTTTGTTGAATAACAGAGTGTTGTGTTTTTAATCTTTCGAGAAATCCTCCTATATCGTGAACCATATGCAACTTTGTGCCCAAATCACGAAATCAATGTCTCGCGAAATACGCCCACCCTTTTTCCCGCCTTGGGCCGGTTCCTGAGAAGCCGATTAGCGCTAACCCAGGGTTAAATTAACCCTAACCCACGATTAAATTTTTACCGGATTACCCGGATTAGTTCCGTTCCCGAAACGCTGGTTAGCGCTACTTCTGGTTAGTTTTGAGGTAAAATCTAACCCTGCTCGCAAGGGGGGTTAACGTTTAGTTGGCGTAACACAGGCCTCCCAAACTTTGTAGTAGAACTAAAGCTTCATAAAATGGTTGCCGACAAAAAAGACGTTACACAAAACAATGTAGGGATCAAATGTCCCAACATTTCGCTTTGTTATATGCGACCTTCGTTGCGATGCTGACTCTTATGAAAATTATGCTGGGACAGACAGAAAGTTACATGAAATTTATATTTGAAATAAATCTGTCTCGCTAGTGTCACGCACAAACTCGAATCCTACAAATGACACTTTTTGCATTGAAATGGAGGTAATTACAGTTGATGTAGAGTTGTTTTGGAGCTTCTCTGCGAAAATAACACCACCAAAGGTAAATTTGAGTTGCTCTCTGTTGATCTACTGGGTATCCTGTGTGAATTTTACTCTTCAAACCAGGGGATTACTTGGCTTTCGGGAACGGTGAGTTATTCTTAGGTTATATAGCTAACCTACGATTAGCGAATTTTAACACGGGATTAGGCGTTTATCGAGTGTTAAGTTAATCGGCCTTTCAGGAAGCGGCCCCTGGGTAATATCAAACATCGCGTAATTTTCGTACCAGGCTCTCTCTTTCTATTTCGTGAAAATCCCGCATAACCTGAGAGATATTTTTATATGATATTGTTTTATATGGAAAGTGTTCTTTATGCCTTCTGTCCTACGGCCAGGCAAAAGGAATCAAGACTATAAGCCTGCAAACAGATTTTAAGTAAGATTGGTTTGCCAAGATAATCCTACTAGAAAATGCATTTCTCAGTAGTTGCTCAGGAAATATTGCAAATCAACTTGGCCTGCTCTCTCCAAGTCCTTATGATTAATGAGCATAGACAGAAGTTTTTAAACAAAGTACAAGAAAATGTTTGCCGACGATACTTAATGCTTCCGAACTATTAGAACACCCAACGATGCGCAGAAACCGCAAGAAGATCTGGACTCACTAGCAACATGGGCAACCTACAACGAGCTCTTTTTTCAGCCAAGCAAACTGTTAAAACCCGCGAGTGACGCGAAAGAGACAAAGTTTAGAAAGAGAGTATCATCTCGGCGGTGCCACTCTGAAAATGGTAACATCTGTCACGCGACCTTGGTGTTCCTAGTGTCGCAGACCCTAGGTATGGGTACCCTGCCAGTTGATGCGATCACTAGAGAAACTGCAGAAGAGAGCTACGGGCTACATGTTCCAAGAAAGTGTTTGCCCTGTATTGAATACTCTCACCCTGCACATAAAATCGTCCGAACTCGATCTGAACGTATGTGAACGCACTTCCCTGTGAGAGACTCGCCTGACGTCACTACTAGCAACGCCCGCAATCGGATCTTCCAGCCTGACAACATCCGGACATGGCGCATCTTGTGTCCTATTTGCGG
Source organism: Nematostella vectensis (assembly GCF_932526225.1). Lineage (NCBI taxonomy): Eukaryota > Metazoa > Cnidaria > Anthozoa > Actiniaria > Edwardsiidae > Nematostella > Nematostella vectensis. Next base: position 16,218,808 of record NC_064035.1, read on the forward strand.
GCAGTGTAACATTTCATCAGTTTGTCGTTGTTAAAGTTTGCTAGTGTTTCTTTTTTTCTGTACGTAAGTAATGTTAACTATGCTGCCGACCCACGGAGGCTAAGCTTGAGAGACCTCGAGTCCTATTCTTTTGCTATTCCCTCGGCCGTCATCACCGGAAATTTAAAAAGTAAAAAGAATATATGAAATAACAGTAAAACCTTATAATAAAGGCCGAGTGACTGGTGACTCGAAAGGCCAAAAAAAAGGAAACATAATGTGTTCGCAGCTCTCGTTCCTGAGCCACATTTTGTTGAGGATTTGCCAGGGGCTCGGGTCTCAGAAGTAAGTACTTATGTGTATGAGCCCCTGGTATTGCCCATAAATGTCATTTTATTATTTTCGGGGATTAGGTTCGGGTTTCCTGTGGCGCGACAGTTATTTTTGCAATCAATTTCTATCTTTGTGTGCAAGCTATGTTATGTAGTTCCCGACGTAAATAAATTGATAAAATTGAATTTACATCATTTCATGATAATTGATATCAATTTACTTTATCAATTGATATAAAAAATGATAACAATTGATTATTAAAATTCGGCCTTGAGTCTAATTGATAAAAGTTGATATCAGCTGATAGAAATTAATGATAAACAAGTCAATTTTAATGATATCAATAAATAATTTATAGCTGGAATACGCCGATATCAATTGTGCGTATAAATTGTTGGTGATAATTGAAAAACATTTAGTAAATTGATATCAGTTATTATCAAATTTATCTCTCGGCTTTTGATTATCAATTGTTATCAATTAGTTACGCCGTGGCTGTTAGATCAGAGGGTAGCATTACTTCGAATGTTTTATTTTCGTTTATGAATAAATGAGACCTTCTTTTCCCGAATTCTTACGCACGTGGCTCTCTTGACCCCCTGCTCTCCTGGCGTTGGTATTTTCCATCGTACGTGGATCGTGGTCGACAGCTTTTTTGTATTATGGGTTTTTGTTTACTCTTGTCGATTAGATACATTTCCATCGAACATCACTAAGATAATTTGCTTCGGGGTGTGTGAAATTTTTTTACAGCCTTTTGGTGTTTTTCTTTGCTGTCATTGACGATTTGTAATTAAAAGTGAATTTCACTAAGAAATCGATAAATACATTATTTTTGATGTAGATTCTTTATTATTCTAATTTTAACGCCAAACAAACTCGCCAAACAAAGGAGTTTTTGTCTTAGAGATTGACAAATGTTTGCATAAATTAGAGTCAATTGAATGCATTACGGGTAAAAATTGTCATGATAATATATCACGTGACTTGAGGCTCCGTTTACTCGCCGTAGACTTCGAAGCTTTCAATCCTTCACTAGAAAAGTGCAGTAAAACTGGCGTGAAACATCGCCAGCTTTCGATGAATTAAACCCAGGGGAACGTTAACACCAAGTGCATAAATTGAGCGTTCGTAACTACCTGTTTGTAGTGTGTTTAGTGTACATAAATGGCTTCTAGCGGCCGAGGAACCGTGGCAAGTAACAAAGTGGAAAATGGGAAGAATGAAGGAACTGCGATGGAGACTAAGGACAAAGTTGAACACGTGCCCGGCGTCGATCCAAACGACAGTGACGAGGAATATCATGGTTAGGACGCTAATTACAACCCTGTCATTGCTTTAGATCGTGCCAAGTAATAATCATGATTCAACGGCTAATGATTTTTTTTACCTCAGAACCAGGGATGCGTGTTGGCTCGGAGTACCAAGCTACTATCCCCGAGATGGTGTCGGATGGTGAGGACCGTCATTAAAATTTAAATAGATCAGTACAATTCTTCCCGTGTCCCGTTTAAGCAAATATGATACTATTTAGATGACGATAGAGCTGCCTGGAGAAGTGCTCTAGCTACCATATAAACAGTTTTGAGAACAGAATATGTTTTTGTTTTCACTTCTCGGTAATAATCGGCGAGGAGATTAATGATAAACATTTCGCTGTTTGTACTCGCAAAAATAAAGACTCTCGACATGGATACATTCCAGATTATGTTGCTTAGGTTGATCGAATCTAACTTTGTAAACTTTTGTGATATTCGTTTGTGGAAGACCTGGGGTATTTGCCTCAAAGTGTGTCGAAAGTCGGGGCCAAACAATTCGTGAACATTGTCACGGAGCGTCACGAAGAAACATTTTTGTCACGGAACGTTGCTAATTTGTCGAAGTTATAGCATTCTTATAATCCAGATTTCCTCTATTTTAAAAGCAGATAGTTGGTAAGATTGTGTGATATATTACGGGGTCAGTTTTTACCGTAAAACTCTAACATTCCCCGGCCGAAGAAAACCGGCGCCATGTTGGACTGTTCAACAAGCTAAAAATTGAAAGTGAAAAGTGGGAGAGGCCTACGCGAATTTTGCATTGAGCGATACCTTTTCATTTCAAAAACAAATTATTGTAGCATGAAGTGTTTTCAAGACACAAAATGTATATTTAACTCCAGTCACATCAATAATATTTTTATTGCTATGAAGATTCTAAAAATGCATCTGTTGGTAATTTTATACCAGCTTGTTTTATGCTTGGCTTTTCATTTGAAGACTCTCTTTATTTTTTGGCATTTATTAGGCTTGTTTTATCACTGTATGATGTTTAATTGGTTTGCCTTCTTATTTGTGTGTAATGCTTTGTGTGTTGTAGTAGATGAATCACAAATTCTGTACTTAGATGTTTGTATCTATTTTTCTCATTCAGTATTCTATAAAAAAATCCTGTTCAGCCAAACAATGGTTCTAGATGTTTAAAAACAATATTCATTTGCCATCACATATTATATGAGAAACTATAGCTTGATATTGCTCAATACACCATTACATGATAAATTATGTATTAATTTCTCAAATCCATTTTATACTACATTCCTTTAGTGTTTTGACGCTTTCCACTTTATGCTTTCCCCCTTGAAATTTTTATGTTGTTTTATCATTTGACATCATTGTTACATCATCTGTTGAAGTTTGACTACATAGTATGTCTGTTTTATTTAGATAAAGACATGGATAACGCAAGACACTGTGCATTATTAGTGTGGGCGCCTGCCAAGAGTATGACAGATAGTAAATGTAAGCAACTTGCTTTGTTGCATTGTTACTGCAGAGCAAATCCTTGTACTGATAGTAAAGATGGGACAGGGCATAGAAATAAGATATTTATTGTACAACAAAATGTTATCCCATGCTTTACAACCATTTTCAGAGTGGCGATAATAGGGCAGTAATAAACTGTCTGAAAATGGGAGTAATTTTGCTACAGAGCTCTAAAACAAGGAGTATAAAGATAGGATCAAGTGGTAAATAATGTCTTAAACATCAATTAGTGCAAAAAAAAACAACTAAAATTTCATTCTTCTCTGGTAACAAGACAGTTTTTGTTCTATTGTAACGCGTGGCTATAGAATAGCATCATAGGGGCTTGAAAAAAATATCTGTCTATTTATTGTTCATACCATGAATCATTTGACTGATTGAGTTCACCATATTTATTTACAGTGGATGAATACCTAAGGACAGCAAAAGATAAGCATGGCTACAATGTGGAACAAGTAATTTGCTGATTTGGTTTCTGCAATTTGTTCTCTCCAAAGAATAGAATCAAGCAATGAGTGTACCAATGTTGTTGTTTGTGGTGGGGTTGTTGATGGTAGTGAAGGTTGCTTTGTATTTCTAAGAAATCTTGTTGTTCATGATCCTAGCAATCAGGCCCGTAGCCAGGGGGTTCGAGGGGTTCGGACTCCCCCCCCCCCCCTCCCAGCTTGAAGGTCTGCTTAGAGTTAACAAAAAAAAAACATTTGGCTGGATATACTGTGCACATCAATATGTCTTTATAATGACTATAAAATTGTTTTAAAATAATTATCTTTATTATTATCGCTATATGTAAAAAGGCACCCTGTTAATAACATTTGAAATACAAGATTGCACTTAATTGAAGTATTGATTGCCTAATGTAATAAGGCGAGGAGAGGGGTTAACAGGTAATTTGGTCTGCTCAAATGGAAAAACAAACCACCCCACTCAAAATCCTGGCTACAGGCCTGGGCAATAGGACTAGTTGATGTTTCTTCTCATTGTATCCACCATTAGTTAACACACTTTCACACTAATACTTTGTTGTTGGTTTACTCATTTCAGGCCCTGGGAATGTTATTTTGGCATAAACACAACATTGAAAAATCCCTTACTGATTTGGCCAACTTCACTCCATTTCCAGGTAAAAAACATGCATTACTTCTAAATTATATACTTACTGAATTTCTCTCCTTCACAGGGGTACTTTGCTATACACATGACTAGGGATTATCAAGGTCAATTAATTTAGAATATACTTTGTTGATTATAACAGATGAGTGGAGTCTAGAAGATAAAGTTTTATTTGAGCAAGCATTTGGATCTCATGGGAAGAGTTTCAGAAGAATACAACAAATGGTGAGATACATGATATTTTAAATTGAAAAAGGGATGACATTTCTAACAAAAGGACACCACTGAGGCTGTCAACACTGTCCTTATTACTGAATCCCTGTTATTTAGGATGCTGTAAATTTTTACACACTAGCAGCAAGTAACAGTTTAAAGAATGTGTATAAATCTTTTTTTCATCACAACTTAAAGGTTTTGTTATGCTTTGTTTGGTTTTAGCTTCCAGACAAGTCTGTCAGCAGTTTAGTTAAATACTATTACTCCTGGAAGAAAACAAGGAGTAGAACAAGTCTTATTGATCGCCAGGCAAGACGCCTTGCAATCAAGGAATACACGTGAGTTAATCTGTGGTTTTCTGACTTGTATCTGGTGGCTATTTTGATGTATATTGTCATTCCAATGGATACTATCGCAAGGTATTTGTTTAAGGAAATACAAGGTATTTATTCCCATTTTGTCAAAGTAGGAAAAGAATATAGGTAACAATTTGATATTGTTCTTGTATCAATTTACATTAACCTGTAACCTGTATTGTTATTTTTTTTTTCATTATTTTTGGGTATAAATAAAGCTGTTGTTGTTGTAGGGAAAACAGTGATACCAGTGACAGTGACTTTGAACCAGAAAAAGAGGTTGGTGTAAAAACTCAAGTTTAAGATATGCTATATAGTCAATTCTTTTCACCAAAAATGACAACATATTATTTTTTGTCTTGTAGCAACGACAAAGTAATGGCCAACTTAAACCAAGGACGCCAACCAAACAACCTGTAAGTAAAAAGGGCAAACCCAATTTTACTCGCTGCAGCACCAGCTTTACCCTCTTTTCTTTATTTTCCGTTCCTTTCAATTTACCTCTGCATGTTTGTCTTTAGTCACAGCCGCCGCTAATGACAACATGTGCCAACTTCCATTGTGGAAATCAAACTCAGCAAATAAATGCCACCCCTAAGGGTAACCTATGTGGGGCATGCTATCAACATTGGAGGTATGGAAAAAAACACTTGTTTCTTACTCATGAACAGACAAATTAGAAGGCTTCTCTGTCTGGAAACTGGTTGAGAATAAGGATATGGAATAGACGTCTTGCATAGTAGTGCATAGAATATAATTTACATACCCCTTACAGGCGCACTGGAGGACTAAGGCAGCCAAGACTAACAGCAAGAGAAGAGAGAGCATTAGCTAGGGGTGGAAAAATTAAGCGAAAGCCACCAAAGGTTTGTACTTTGTTCGTTAAATTATACAGTAGATGATGCATAAAATAAATTATGATTTTTAAATTTTGTGTTTTAGGGGATGAGCTTGTCCCAAGATCTACTTCAATCCATCTCCCTGACACATGGTGATGCGCACACACGGCCATTAGAAATGGAGTTCACAAACTTGAAGAGACAGATACAGAATAATAAACAGTTTATCAGCCAGCACAAGGGGCAGTTGGAAATTGGTATTGAGGATGTAAGAATGGATGAGGTAAGTCAGACACACACAAAAAACAAGATCTATCTGTTAGATTAATAAGGATGATGGGTAACGAGGACGAGGGTGGATGGACTTATCTCTGATAGTAAAGTGCATAATCATTTATTTTTATTTTTTCATTTATAGTTAGGCAACAAGATAAATGCCAAGTGGACAAATGAAGAGCTGCTGCTAGCCGTGCAATGTAAGCATAATTATCACAGAAAATAATAAACTCCTAAAACTAAAATAATAATGACTTTTTGACAGCTGTGCGAAAATACGGGAAGGACTTCCAAGCCATGGCAGAGGTGTTAGGCAACAAAAGTGTCAGTCAGTGCCGTAATTTTTTTGTGAACTATCGGCGGCGTTACAACCTTCAGGGTGTGCTGGAAGAGTATGAAGCTGAGCAGGGCATAACGCCCAGTGACCGGCGGGACAGTGACTACGGCAGGCCAGGACTTTCCATTTCCCCTGGACTTAATCCATCTCCAGGCCCCCATCCTAACTCTTCCTCCCCACCTGTTTCATCGCAAGGTACTAACTCATGGTGTTTTGCTATCCAGCCAATGGCCAGATCTTGGTAGAGCCTAGATCATCTATTTTACTTCCTAGGTGTTCTGAGGCCCTGATATTTTGATCCCCAAGAAAATGCTTTGTTTTTAAAGATCTGGCTAATGGCTTCAAGCTTTTTGCAGTAAAATATTCCTTTCAAGAGCACTGCACATTAAAGGTTTATCCTATCTGATTATTTGCAGGTATGCCAGGCCAACCTCCCCCATTGATGAAACCCTCAGTTGTACAACAGCGTCCAACTTTCCCCAACCAATCCCGTATGGGTCAGTCGGGTTCACCTCTTCAGGGGCCACCACCTCTCATCAAACCTGCTGGAAGACCAATGCAAACACAGGTAAGTCGCCCTCCCCTCCTCCTTGCATGTTGTCAGCACAAAATGGTTAAGGATAGTGGAAAGGGCCAGAAGCACTCTCTGACCCAATTTTTTTTTTTAAATTTCGAATTGATTTGGTAGCAAATAAACTACAATTTCCAAAAAGAATTTTCTTTTTATCTCAAAAGAATTGCCAGTTACGAGGAAAGTTTGTTTTCCGTCAAATATAGACATAACACGAAAGGTGTCACAAATCCTTTAATCATTTTAAGACACAGGATCCCACAACTAATTTGTTACTCGTTATCTGGGAGTTTTCAAATCTGAGGTGACACAACACAGCGTTTTATAATTTCGGTGCCACTCTCGCGTACTTCCACTATCCTTAATGGCCAATTTCTATTGGATGTCTGAAATATAGAAAACCAGCCATGTAGACAGGATTTTTAACAGGAGGGGGCCTAAAAGGCTGTTTCAAGGCATCTTCTCCTGTATTTTAGATAATGTCTCTCATGTCTAAGCATTTTTGGTTGCTAGAAGGGGGGGGGGCCCTGGGACACCCCCCTGGCTACGCCTTTGATAACTACATTCATGCAATCAGTAAATCATCTCTAATCTTTCAAATAATTTTACCCATAAGCAGCAAATGGTACAGTATTTGAATGCCATTTGCATTTGCACTGAAATAAACTTATTAAAATAGGTGTATACAAATTTAAGCAGGGTGTGATAAAAAGGAAGCTACTGTTGAATTGAATTGAATTGTGATTGAATAAATAGTAGATAGCACCAAAAATAACCTTCTTAAACTTGTTCTTGTTAGAGTTAAGGTGAATGATTCCTTTGGTATGTTTTTGTATTTATGTTAGTGTTGAGCCTTTGGTGATTGCAAGTTTATTTGTTTAGGACCTTGGTAGGACCATGGCACCTTGAATTGGCAGGTGACTACAGGTAGGCTATTTGTTCTATTTAGAGAATCTTGTGATTCAAACTTACTTCTTGCGGTCAAATGTTATTTCCACTAAGGCTCACCCTCTGGCACCAGCCAAATAATAGACTATGAGCTATATAAACAGAACATATTATGCTTTGGCACTAGTACAGTGTTATACAACTCCCTCTATATTTTTTTTCTGCCCTGAAGTACTGTAAACTTAGCCACACTAATTTTAGACTTGATCATTACTTTTCAGATTGTGAAATGTTTTCCCATTGATTTAGAGCCGACCTCTAGCTGCATTTCCCTGGAGATCGCCCTGGCTAAACAGTCTCTGCCTTAAGTCTGAGGCTGTTCAAGAACAAGATGAAATGAACCACTATAAATGCTACTTGGATTAGCATTGATGTTTTCATTTTATATCTGTTATTAGTCATCCCGTCTGTTGTTTAGCTGGCGGTGTATATAAGCTGTAAATATACTATAGATTCAAAAGTAATTGCTTACAATAGCTAGCTCTTAGCACATGATGGGCATCCCCCTACATACTTTGCTGCTTTGACCTGTTTTCCCTTGGTTTTGCTATACAGGCAGACCCTAGGTGTCAATTATCCAGACAAGGAATTGTGTTTTGTAAACCATAATTTTTTTAAAAGCTAAATAGGGTGCAATTAACTGCATGGAGTGGCCTTATTCGGCAAAATATACAATGACTTTTTACATAATTGACATCTCAAACTTTTTTCACATGCTGTAACCCTGGATCAGTTTTTTGAAGATACCTTCTCCTGTTTTACAGTAACAAATTGTATGGCATGAAGGTTGAATCAAGTTTGTGAGTACCATTTAGTAGTCTTGTGGACACAGACACCCACCTCCCCTTTTAAGATATATTTCCTGGTACATTGTTTGTTTTACCCTTCCTCTTTTTAGACTCGTTTTCCTCCTTGTCCATGACCCGTTTAAGGCTGATCTATACAGTATGAATTAGCAGAGTTGTAGGCTGATTTACAGCCTATGACTTTAGTTTTGAAGGTGTTGAGGGCAAGTCACATACAACTTAAATTGTTCTGTCTAAAGCAGTGACAAAAGATTTGCCTTTAGATCTTATACTAGCATATTTATCATGGAAACTTATTTAAAATCATTAATCTTTATTTCTGAGTAATTTTATTTTGCTTAGGGCTTCTGCCCCTAACTGTTCATAAAGTGCTTCTCAAGAAATATCTTCTTTCTATAGATACAATGACCAGCTATAAATTCTATAAGTTCTTCATCTGATTCAGAAAAGACAAAAAATATATATTGATCTGTATTTGTATTTTGTAATAAATGGTTTTAATAAACATTGTTTATTATGTATACCATAAATTAATCAACCATTATTATGATAGAAAGCCTGCTCTATTCATTTGTCAATAAAACATTGAATTTTTTTCGATATCCTTGTAATTTCCATATTAGGGAAAACATCACAGGAATATTCCAGTCATCATGAATCAAAGCTGTCAGCACAACTTGGACAGAAATTTTGTGAAATCGAGTGAAATGCAGCAAATATGTGAAAAACAAAACAAACAAGAGAGCCAATGTGGGTAAAAACAGAGAATGTAAGAAAATTCTAAAAAAAATTAGGCTTGTGATGAGGTCCAGAATCTTGTGACACCCGCCTTCCGCTGGTGAATTGACATCTTTGATAAATGGATGACCTTTCTCTGGCTTCATATACCTAACTATATCCCCCATAGCCATGTTGTCCTAGGCTCTGGTAATAGGTCATTAGATCCATCTAGTCACTTATATTATCCAAATAAACACAAAATGAACCATGGAAGGGGTTAACCAGAGTCAACTCATCTTGCCACATCAGCAGGGTGGGGTGGGTTCAGGACCCGCCTTTAGACTTGGGCCTGAATTGCTGGAACTGCTGAGTTTTTGGCTCCTCACCAGGTTGTCTAAGAAAGTGTGCAACTAAGTAGAACAAACCCTTCAATTACACACAACATTTGTTTGGCTTTTTATGAACCTGTGATGTTGGCTGGCATCACAGGAATCCAAAATACTCCTATATTTCTATTTCGGTAAGCAAACTACAGTGGTTTCCAGTACTATGCTAGTAGAATCCTCTTATAAAACCGACCTGAAAAGAATTGAACATCTGGCGAAATGTTTTATATCGCCGCATAAAAAAATCGTGATCTCGCGCGCGTTCCTCCGTCAAGGAAACTGGAACTAGCGTGACGTGTCTTTGGTCGATATTCAAAATGGCGGACGGAGATGGTAAAGATGACTATTATTTGATTACAAAGAACTGACAGCTTTCGTTAGAGAAAGCACTTGATATGGAGACGTTGTACCAACAAACAAATAGGTATTGTGGCTCTTCCTTCTTTTTACCAGAATGTAGGATTAGGGATATTAGAAATAACTCATTGGTACGGTTGGCAGGGAAATCTTCTTTATTTTGTACATTGATTGATAGATTGATTCTTGAAGTCCAGAGTCAGCTGAATAAGCTCGGATTTGCCAAGGGAGATGAGCTAACAGGTGAAGTACCTTCCTAAGGAAAAAGCGTGGATGCGAGCTTTCAAAGGAGATGATAAATGCTGCTTAGGGTTCTAAACATAGTACTTACATGAGCTTAAAAGTTTATTTGCAATATAAAAGAAGATCATAGAGCTGATGAAAAATATAAATAAGGAGACTACTAAGAGTGTCCACTTAACCCTAAGGGCATTCATCAACGCTTTTAGCTCCATTTCTTGTTTGAACAATCTTTTAAAGCAGCCCCATAGTCAGGAGGGCTGGGGGGATTTGGGCCTCCCCCTTCCCCCCCCCCACTCGACTGGAAGGTCCACTCTGTTTTCTCTCTTTAAATTAAGTACCACTACAAAGTAGGACAAGCTACCTTAGAGAAAATGGTTTGCTTTATGGGTAAACAAACTCCCCTCCCCGCTCAAAATAATTGCTATGATTGTGTAGAGGAATCTGTTTGGCAGGTTAAAACAAAGTGAGTACCAAGTGTTCGACAGCCATCAATCAGTTGCCAGTTACCTCTTTTCCAGCTGACCATATGGACCCAAGGGAGTACTCAGCTATGAACAGAAGGGGGTGTGGGGAGAGGTTCTGTTGGGCAGAGCCCAAAATTTCAGACCCAAGAAAATAACAATCATTAGAATCTTAACACCCTTAGCATTGTGAAAACAGGGAAATAGACCTACTATAGTTTGACAATTTTTGCTCAATACAAGTTAAGAGGTTTTCGTTGCAGTTTCTTAGCATAAAAAATACTGAGGAAGGACTTGCTGTTAATTTATTCTTTATTATAATTATTAAAACAGGCAAACTCATGGATTAGTAATAAATAGAGTACCAGGCAGAAAACATTTTTTTTCTGTGTTGAATCATGTGTCGTCTGTATTTCTGATAGAGCTAGAGCGGCATATTGATGCAATACTGGGTGAAATATCCTCCAACTGTGACAAGCTGAACATATTGGTGAATAAAGAACCAGCAATCAAGCGTCAAGGAGCCAAAATGTGGGTTGTAGACAAATTTTTTAATCTTGTTTTTAAGGTTGCTTTTGATCAGATGTATGGTGGGAATGAATGTGGGCTTGCTTATGATAAGTTATATTGTACTAAGAACAGCTTTTTATTTCAGTAAAGCTGATCAACTTGTATATGATCTACGCCATCTACAAACTGCATTCCATAATTACCAACAGCGTAGGATTCAAAGAGTGAGTTATTAGGACTAAAGCATTTTTTCTAATACAGAGATATGTCCAATATTTTATCATTTAGACTGTACCATTTCAGGGTTGGTTGGCAAAAAGGCTATAAAATAGTGTAAATTGCTTTCAGTTTGGTGCCTAACTAGGGAGGGTGGATCTAGCTATTTGCTAAAAGGGGGTTACATTTGGTTTTTAGGCTCCAACTGACAAAAATTCTTATCTCTGAAGGCAGTTTCATTGATAGAAGAATTCATTTTCTGGGCATTTTGTCACAAAAAATGCAGCTTCAATAGAGATAAGGGCATAAAAATTCTATATGGTAATATATATAAAACTTAAAATTTAACACCCCTCCTACCCTTAACCATTCCCCCTAGATCCGCTACTTCTCACTATTCTGTTAGTTTTTTATTGTCACTCAAAGGTATTGTGTTTCCTAGGAAGAAGAGGAGAGAGAAAGGGATGAGCTACTTAACAAGAGGTTTTTGCCAAATGTAAGTTTAACCTTAATGGCTCTGCTAGAGACTCTATTCTCAAATATCAGATTAAGGGAAAGTTTATTTATTATCCAGAGGAGGGCGTGAGGATTTTGATAAAAGTAAGAGATAAAATTTGTTGCCCCCCCTTCAGGAGGAACAAAATTTTCCATGCCCCCCCTCCTTATGCTTCCCCCATATTTTCTGGAAGGGGGGTGCCCCCCCTTCAGGAGTAACAAAATTTTCCATGCCCCCCCCCTTATGCTTCCCCCATATTTTCTGGAAGGGGGGTGCCCCCCCTTCAGGAGGAACAAAATTTTCCATGCCCCCCCTCTTATGCTTCCCCCATAATTTCTGGAAGGGGGGTGCCCCCCCTTCAGGAGGAACAAAATTTTCCATGCCCCCCTCCCCCTTATGCTTCCACCATAATTTCTGGAAGGGGGGTGCCCCCCCTTCAGGAGGAACAAAATTTTCCATGCCCCCCCCCTTATGCTTCCCCCATATTTTCTGGAAGGGGGGTGCCCCCCCTTCAGGAGGAACAAAATTTTCCATGCCCCCCCTCTTATGCTTCCCCCATAATTTCTGGAAGGGGGGTGCCCCCCCTTCAGGAGGAACAAAATTTTCCATGCCCCCCTCCCCCTTATGCTTCCACCATAATTTCTGGAAGGGGGGTGCCCCCCTTCCAGAAAATAAAAGAAAGAAGGAGCAAAGGAAGAAATGAAAATGAAAATGTCAAAGAAACACAAGCAAGAAATTAGCTGCAATTTGGTCAAAAAGTAGAGGGGAAAGAATTCGCTGAGAAGATTAATCCAGAAAAATTGAGGCCACTCAATTTTAGCAAAAAGGCTTTTTTTGTTTTTCTCCTTGCAAGAAAAGCGAAGCATGAGAAAGAAAAGAGAGAGAGAATGAAAGCAAATCAGACATTAGCAAGGATGTTGGTGACAAAGAATGAGCGCTTATAGCATCAGACCGTTTTGTTAATAATTTTAAACATAAAGCACTTTATAAACATCATATAGAGGAAACCATGAAAAAATGTATATAGGGTGTATACAGGTTTGCATTATATAGATAAAACATGGCTTAATACATATCCTGGACTCCTAGATTTAGCATGGAAAATAACTGCCCCCAAACCGAGACTCGTTGAACCAAGAAGTTTGATTTGACACTTGGTCAAATTATATAAAAAAGACAACAACCAAAGAAATCAGTGACTCCCCCCTTTTAAAATCCATATACTTTCAATGCCCCCCTTTTAGGCCTACAGAAATTTCTTGAAGCCCCCCCCCCCCCCCACAGTATCCTCACGCCCCCCCCCCCCCTTCGAGATAATAAAGGGATATTTTGGAGTTATCAAGAATAAAAGCCATATCACTTTATATAATATTTTTTACACCCAGATAAAACAGTACTACAGTTTTTTCTTATATAATATCAAGGCTCACATTTGCTCCCTAAATCCTTATAATTATAGAATAGTGGGGAGACATCAATAATGATAGACCATGCCCTACAGCACAACACGGGTCTACAGAATGCACACCAAGGCATGGATGAAATGATAAGCAGTGGTTCTAGTATACTGACAAGTCTGAGGGAGCAACGAAATGTTTTAAAGGTGGAGTATAATCCAAATCAGTCAGCCGCAAGTTGTACATTATTATGTATACCCTCATAACTAACCCACTGACAGTCATTGGAGTGTGCATAACAAAAAAAAATGAAAAATAAACAAAATTGGATTCTATCCGTTTATAAAGAAAAAAAAAGATAATGGTAAAGTTATTTGGGACATTTTTAACATGTAACATGTAAGGTCAAAGGTATGAATTTAGAATAATTAATAGATGTCATATTGTAAAGTTTTTTCTGTTTGTATAACATTTTAGGGAGCCCAGAAGAGAATTCTTGATATTGCTAACACTCTGGGTCTTTCCAACACTGTGATGAGGCTGATTGACAAGCGAGGTACCCAGGTACGGTGTTCCATTCAGCACTCAACAATCTAGTCACCTGTGCAGTCGCCTGTGCAGTCGCCTGAGACTAACACTAAAGGTTGGGTGTGCAGAAGACTTAACAATTACATGCTATGTTATTCCAACCAAAAAGGTTTTTATCATTTCCATGTTTAATTTGAACCTTTTTGTTGTAAAGTCGTGGACTTATAATAAATTATTCTTATAATTCAGACATTTAATAGAAAATATTGTTTTTTTTTTTTTTTGCAGGACAAGTGGATAGCCTTTGGGGGAATGCTTGTGACGTGCATAATAATGTTTTTAGTCATCCATTATCTTACATGAACTTGGTTCATACGTTATGAAGCCTGAACTTAGGCATCTGCTAAGATTATTCCTTGTATGGCCACCCTTTTTACCATTCATCCTATCTGATTCATAAAAAGTCAATGGTTGCAATTAAAATATTTTTGGGGCGAGGCACTACTATTAGCAGGTGCCAGAACATTTTGACCTCTGTAAACTGAAACATTGTCCTCTTCCCCTCTTTTCTTTAGATATATTTAACAATTCAACCAAATGTTCTTTGCTTCTCTAGATCTCTCACAGAAGCCAATTTTTCATCTCATACTATACTTCAATACACTACAGGAGTGTATTTAAATGTCCACCCTTATTATCATAATTTCAAAAGAGAATCTTAAGAAAGATATACAGAATATGTAAAAAATGCCAAATAAAATTATTGACTTTTTAGGATGTAGTTCTATTATAATGGTTCTGGTAGGGCAATAGATTATTTCTTATGTCAGCAGCTTCTCAGCAAACTAAATCTGCCCCACATTTCCTACACCGCTATGCCATTTAGACAGAGAATTTATACTATGTTTATAAACACAATAAGTGATTTTAATGGTAGGCAGTGGGGACAAAAAAATAAGTAGACAAAAGGAAAAGGGAAAAAAATGACTTTCAACCTTCTCCCTGCCATGTATTCTTTTGAGTTTTTAACCTCAAAATGTTTCTTGTGTTAATGTGGCCATTGCATGTCTAGTAAAAAAAAACAATCCAGTATGCCTATGCCTTTTGTTATTCTTACTTCAATCAACTATCAAATGATGGAGAGGTGTGCGTCCTGTTTCGCACTAAATCAATGACACCCGGGTAGAATTATTTAACTGCGTTTATTGCATTTTTAATAACATTTAACATTCTATTTGATGTAAAATGGGCTCTATCACCCCTCATGCAAGAATGTAAGCCCAGCACAGGAGAGAACTCAGCTGTTCACCTGGGAGGTCCTGCAGATCTTAAAATTTTATACCAAGTGAAATACAAAGTACAAAACCTAACAAACCTTACTCTCAGTTCTTTACCCCAAAATACCAGTTTTTCTCAGTGTCCTCCTCAAGTGCAAATCTCACAATACCACAACTGCACATAATTGTGAGCAGGATGCTAGAAATGTGTTCCTAATGCATGTTCATCCTGATTTTATAGAAAAATATTCTTTCTATTGTTGGGTAAAATGTAGAATCCATGAAAATACCCACAATTTTCCACACCTCCAAAATTTTTAGGTAACTTTTGCAGCCCCTCAAAACCCCCGGACCTCCCAGACATTCATATATCTGAGTACACCCCTGGAAAAACAATAAGGGTACTGACTTAATAAATAAATGTTATTTTTTAAAAGTTACTTTCACCATGCTAACAGAGGTCTCTAGTTTGAGAGGACTACACACAAGAGTCATACTAGCTAAAGAATTACTTATTTCCTTCCAGGTGCACTTGATTAATCTTAATTGATCCCAATCACAATAATATACTGCATAATATTTGTATTTATGTTAAGTATTTAGTTTGGAAACCTTTGTGATTTATTTTATCGTTAATGTTAGTGATCTTATTTATTTGACATTAGTCTATATATGATTGATTGAACATTATCACAAATTGGTATTCTATCAAAGATGCAAAATGGTGGATGCTAGCATCAACTATATTATGTTTATGATTATCACCTTTCAATTCATTCCAATCGAGAAATTATAC
The DNA here is from genome assembly GCF_932526225.1 of Nematostella vectensis. Taxonomy (NCBI): domain Eukaryota; kingdom Metazoa; phylum Cnidaria; class Anthozoa; order Actiniaria; family Edwardsiidae; genus Nematostella; species Nematostella vectensis. Next base: position 16,234,773 of record NC_064035.1, read on the forward strand.
AGGCCACCTCACAAAATCCATGATGTATTAAATCTCTTTTTTATTACAACCTTTAAAACAACATGTCACTTATCCAAATTTTCTTGTATATTATATAGTATATTATATAAAATAGCTGGTAAAAGTTTTTTTTTTATGTTCAAAGTTATCATCTTGACTCTTTTAAAAGAAAAAAAAACCTTATATCATGGTGTCTTATTAAGGTGGCCCTATAACAGTTCTGTACAACACTATGCCAAGATGGTTTACATGCGTCATGGTCATCTTGACTCTTTCAAAAGAAAGAAACAGTACATCATGGTGTCTTATTAAGGTGGCCCTATAACAGTTCTGTGCAACACTATGCCAAGATGGTTTACATGCGTCGGAAAACACCAACTTGTGAGCGGCAGTTTGGGCAAGTGTGTACAACGTCTTTCATTGAGTCAACACAGAATGGAATAAAACAACAGCCAAGATCACACCTGTAAGAAAGGAAAGTTTAAGTTAGTAACAACTAGCAAAGAGACTACAAAAGTAATTCACAACATGTCCAAAAAATAGCAAATAAGCATGGCACTATTTTTACAAAGACTAGGAAGCACATTTCAGCCTTTTTTTATTGTCATAAATATACATATTTTATTTCTCCTAATTTTATCAGGGGTGGTTGTATCCCTGCTACAATCTTCCACTTTTCTATTAAGATGCCTAAAAAAATCACACAATTTGGAAAAGTGTAGGTGTAAATTGCATTACATGCATGCTACAGTGGGCCACCAAAACAAAAGTTTCAAGAAAGATGGCCAATTACATAGCATGTGAGAAGTAGAAACATTCTAACACTGTTCTCTGATGCAAACTGAAGCATGAAATTTTAGCATGTCATGTTATTCACCAGATAGCACATTTCTTGTATTACTAATTGATCTACTTCATAAAACTATCAAAGGCGGCCATGTGGAAGCAAAGGTGGCCTAGTGTGTTCTCACTGCTTTGGCCCAGGTTCGAATCCTAGCTTAAACTGGGGATTTATTTCCAGGTTCCTGCCTTGATTTGAATTTGTGTCACAAGTGAGTTGAAGTTACCCTCCTTCGCAGGCGTCTCTAAACGTTAGAAACCAAGACTGAATCTCTAAGACTCTTGTGGGTTTTCTGTGGTTAACAAATTTCTTTGTTAAGGGGAGAGGGGGCAATGCCAAACCCGCTTAACATATCACCACAGGAATCCCGAGCACCTGTGTTTCTTTTCTGCCACTTTCTGGGCAAAGCGATGCCTGCGGAGGATGCTAAGTTGAGGTTATTCTCCCATGTTCCCAGTCTTCTCGGATAAGGACACTAAACCGGAGGTCCCGTCTCTTCCAGCTGCAGTACACTATAACCTGAACTGAAGGATGGTTTAAGAACCACAGGGGACGCAATAAACCCTCTGGCAGTGACCACCCCCAGTGACAGGTGCTTACAATGCTTAAGGGCCATATGTTAGAAACTGTTAATTTGGTTAATATACTACCCTTGATAAAAAAGGATTATTGTTGTATTGTATTGGTAATGCATGTTGCACTGTAAAACCAAATATTTTAGTACACTAATCACACATGTTTTATAGCAAGCTGACATGAAACTGGCATGTTGTTTATGTACTTTTTGAAGTGCCATAATTTTGTTTAATTGGCTATATTTTTAAAGAGAAACCATTGTACACTCTGGAATACACACAACTTTCTATATAACAGCAAAACTTTGGTTGGTCTGACAAAACATTTTTACAAAAATAAAAACCCAGATAAGATAATAATAAAAAAGAGATGCCCAGTGAGTGCACCTCTATGTCTGAAACAAAAAGCTTGTCAATCATCATGTCAATCAAAACAATCATTCTCTATGCCTCATTGGCTTAAATGAAAAAGGAAACATGAAAAAAAATACAAAACATAGTATTGAATAGATGCTCCTGATTTCTCTGGAAAAATGTGCCTAAACAGGGCACTGCACTGGGGGCACGTGCCACTCTCCCCCCCCCCCCCCAATATTAAAAAAAATATATAAGAAAATGACCAGTAGGGGCGTGGCTGCGCCGTGTTTCTGTACCATGCCCCCCCCTTATAATTCGAGGCCTGCTACGGCTATGCCATAGCAATATGCGTCTATTTTACTTTTACTGCTTATTTTATTAGTTGATCAGTAAACTTAGGCAAGCCAAAATCATTAACACAGGAACAAAAGTCAGCTCTTTTAGAATAGCTCTTCATAAATTATGAATAAAATATAATGCATGGTAAAAAAAATTGTTTTCTATTCTTTTTCTTGCGATGATTTCTTAAATAAAATAAATCATACTAGTCGCATCATGTTGTTTGAGCTTCGCAAATGCAATTAATCGACCTCTGGTTTTGGATATCGTATCTGAAGACCATAGCGACTAATGAACTGTTGTAAACAGTTGCACCCATTGAAACATGGCACATGAAAATTACCCGACAGTGTTCATAGAAAATATTAATTACATTATCAATAGAACAAACATATGCCTAAAAAGGTATATATAACGAAACCCAGGTAAAGATCACCCTTGTAACGTCCAGTTCTCGCGTAAATTGCGACGATTATGAGTTCTTTCTATGTAACTAGCAATTCAATATGGCGGAAACGTTTCGCTGCAATGAGCGAACAATATTGATCATATTCGTCATATACCAATAATAATATAACATGTACAGGGTAACATTATAAAAAAAACAATAACTTATATAGGGTTATATTCATAAATAAAATTTCTATTTCCAATATTGATTTAAATATAATCTGATGTAATATCTATTTCACATTTTTAACCATCCCACTTTCATTCGCGGATGATAGTGATTTATACGAGTGATGATCTTACCCAATAATGCAGAGTCCGAAGCAGGCAAGCCAAGTCAGTGTACCAGTCACATAATCTGTGGCAGTCACAATCGTTGCATGGCAAGTAGGGCAGTTCATCGATACCGGAGTCTCGTAGAACCCTATTGGATTGACAACAACAGTAGCAGGTTGCTGTATAACAGTGGTCGTGGCGTAAGGTTGTCCTTGAGGAGCATACCCTGGCTGTTGTGTGTAGCCGGGTTGTTGAGGGTAGCCGGGTTGTTGAGGGTAGCCAGGTTGTTGAGGATACCCTTGGCCTGGATATGGTGGTGGTGGCTTGTCTGTCATTGTTTTTGGCTTTCTTGTTCGAAAGAACTCTCGTTCGGCCGTTTCTGTCGAACCGAATCTACACTCTGTTAGTAGCGCTTCGTTGCTATGACGTCATGCCCCTTAGAGTGCGTCGCCAAGCTGAAAGCGCTTACGCACTTTTGTCTACACAAAAGGAGCAGAAAAGTTAAACAATGCGTGACGATCAAAATAAACACTAGATATTTCGGCAGAACTAAATAACACGAAATGTGGTCGACATAGTGTCGCGTTGTTCAAAAATAAACCTGACTGTGACATCGATGTATATAAATGCTTTTTTAAAATTATTTTACAAGAAACAACAGAAGAGAAAGCGATATACTTCGTTTACGACTACTACAAAGTGCACATGTTTCATAAGTCCTCCCCCCCTCCACTAAGTCCCTCTCGGCTGAGAGGGACTGGTGCGAGGAGAAGTGCATGCTTTGAAAAATGGCGGCAACCAAGTTAGACAGCGCTATCACTTTAAAAGGGAGTACGGAGACGGTGATGGAGTTCTTTGGTATGTATTGCTTTTTACATCCTTTTTCGATTACTTTGAAATGCTTCTAGCTGATCTAAAGTTTTGTTTGCTTAAAGGTTATGGAATAAATAGGTAAGTTCCTACTTCGTTCACTGAAACCCGACTCATAACTTAATGTACTAGCAAAAGTAGACAGCCTTGCCGGGGAAGGAAACATTGACAAATCTACTTTTTGGGAGGAATTGAAAGCATTTTTTAAATTTAAATTAGCCGCTCTTTGTAGAAATATGTAATCGTGAAATCAAATTGTACTAACATTAGATAATTGGATATGATACTAATGATTAGATAATATTAGATAATTGGATATTATACTAATATTAGATAATTGGATATGATACTAAAAAGATAATTTTTAATATGTTTCAATCCAGTATTCTATTCCAAAGAGGGGTTTACCCACCAGAGACATTCAAACGTGTTGAACAATATGGGCTGACTCTGTTTGTTAGTGACGAGCCCCAACTCAAAGAGTACCTATCAAGTGTCATGGAACAAATTAAAGGTTTGTAGTGCAGTAAAAACAAGAATGATCAAAGGTTTGATTTTAGTTATCAAGACATGACCAGTAGAACAGATTGGATTGATTGGGTTATTCAATCAAATTCAATTGAAATTGTGAAATCAAATTCACCATAATTGAATTCAGAATGATAATTTTAAAATGGACATTTGTTTTTATTTCTCAAATTTTGATATATTTTTATTTTAAGATAATTGGAAATCAAACACAATCTATTGTTCAATTGGATTAGATTGTCAATTGTTATGAAATATGCACCATTTCTAGCATTTGATTGCTGAGTAAATCTGTAATGTTGTCAGGATAACTACAGTCCTGGTCAGGACTTTTGAGAGCCTAATCCAAAATTTTAGCCAATCAACAGTATTATTTATTTAATACTTCCTCTTTCACCCTCTCAGAAATATTGAATTCATTGAGTATGTGAAAAGGTTAAATGATCATAACTTTTCAGATTGAGAGCTTGAAATTCAAGCCATGTTAGTGTTGTTTTTAATCATTACATGGTCTTTTATCAAGTCTAAATTAGCATTTGCAAGCCATTTTCAAAGTCAAAGTCAATTTATTTTAGAAAAAGTTACCTAATTACACACAATTTTCGCGACGTCAAAATTTTGCGATTTTGAGATGGCGATATTTTGCGACAATATTTTTTTGCGATTTTCCTATTTTCGTAAAAACCAGATCACTTTATTTTCACGATTTCGCGATTTTGGGATAATAAAATAAAGCAAAACAAGTGGAATTAAAATGTGCTGTAATCATCAAATCTGAAACAATTTGTAAAAAAGATGCTTGGGCTGAATTTAGTGCCATGCATAAAAATCTATAAATACAACTCAACCTCTTACGGTACTATATGTACATTAGATGACTAAATAGACAAGGTGTTTCCATAAAGCTTATTAAATGGCCAATATTTCCCAATTTTTGTGACACTTTATTTTTGCATCCCTTATGAAATTCGCTAAATTAAAGTGACACAAAAATTAAGTGTAATAAGGTATTAATACTTTCAAACAAATCCAGCTGCATGTCACTTTTTGTTGATTATGATCTGTTTGTGTTTACTAACAAAATTTTATCCAATAGTAGGGGTAGCACATGGTTCCTGAATTTTTTTAAAAAAATAAGCAGAACAAAACTGTTACTTGAATTGCTCGCCAAGGTTGAACAATCCTGCTTGAATGATTGTTTTCTAAAAAAAGGACAAATGTTCAAATTCTCGTTTCTTTTAATTTGACTCACTATAGTATGTAACTTTATCCATCACGCGGCACAACACACAACTCTAAAAACCCATGTCCTCTATGATATTAAAGCTCTTTTTCCTAGTTTAGATCATGACCTATAGCAATTTTGTATTTGCTTCTTTTTTTCCACAGTGCTCATGCTTGCCAAAAATAATGCTTCTATGCACCCTGATGCTGGCCAAGACCATTTGCTACCCCTAATAGTGGCACCTCAAAAAAGTATCCACCCTTTGGACTGACACAATTGTTTAATAAACTATCTAAATACAGAGTTATATTGAAAAGCAAATGTTTTTGGACTTTGTACAGTGGTTGCTAAATAGAGGTTGGGATTTCCAAAAGAGATGTATTCCAAATCTGTCTGTTTGACAGCTATTACTGATACATAAAATATATGGGTTTTTTTCTACAGACTGGCTCTACAATAAAACCATCCAGAGAATTGTGCTTGTAATAAGCAACAATGACAAGGACGAGGTCTTGGAGAGGTGGCAGTTTGATATTGAATGTGATAAAACTATGACTGAAGAAAGGTTTGTGTAAAATTTGTCACTATTCAAATTTTAAAAGGTTTAAAGACTTTCACACAGAAAGTAGTTATGTGAAATTTGTGGCTGCTGCATATTGTGTGAATGTCACATTTTATAAACAGTTACAGGCTTGAGAGAAGTAAAACAAAGCGTTTTTCATTCTTCCCCCTTCCCTCCCCCTATGCGTTTTTTTTTGTCAACTATGGCTTGTCACATTCCTCCGTGTCAAAATTGAAGAACAAGATAGCCAACTCTGGGTTTTTATGACAAAAGGATTCTAATGCCTACAGGTAGGCTACTGGATGTGTAGATACTTTGAGTCATAAAGGCCCAGTTGTTTTTGGCACCTTTAAAGACAAAAACATCCTTGAATCATAGCCTTGATCTTTATCATTTAATTTGTAGTAAACCAAGAGAAAAGTCTCTTAAAGATGTCAAGAGAGAGATCCGGGATGTCATGCGTCAAATCTCTGCCACCGTCACTTTCCTACCCCTTTTGGATGGTCCATGTAAGTGGAAATATCCAATTATTTGAGAAAATATTGGCATATGCTTCAGTAAAGTGATGTTTGCTGATTTACTGTAACTATTTCTTGGGGGTTGGGTTGGGTGGGGGGCTGAGGGAGCATTTAACACATCCAGAGAGGTGCCAGACTCCCATTCCTTGCTACAACCCTGGTAATGGAAGCAGAAAAGCTTTCTTTTGTTCTGTGGCTCTAACATGTGACTCATACATTATGTAGAGAACAGCCTGATTCTCATAGATTCTAATCTTTTTTTAATTGAAATGTTTTCTCCTTTTCTTAGGTTCCTTTGACCTGCTGATTTATACTGACAAAGACCAGAATGTCCCAGAGATGTGGGAAGAGTCTGGTCCGCGGATAATCAATGACTCTGAAGAAGTTCGACTGCGATCCTTCACTACAACCGTCCACAAAGTTGATACCATGGTGTCCTACAAGAGTGGAGATTAAGATTTGCAAAGCACTTGAACCAAGAGATGCTTTTGTAGGATATGGCTGATGGAGAAAAGATTTAAAAAAATGAGACAGAGAATAACTTAGACATTCAAAGACATTAATACCTGTACCTGACTTATTGCCTGTGGTGATAGATGTTTGTAAAGCTATAACTCTTGTATAACAGTGTAAAGTGTACTGCATAAGATATACAGTAGTCTCTAGCTAAAATTAGGGTTCTTTAGGGCCTTGAGTCCTCTTCAAACTTTGATGCTTAGAGCTAGCAGATTTGTTTATCAGCTTACCTTACGCATGAAATCCAAATAAGGTATTTTCAATTCGGCGACACTGATAAGAATTACCTTAAAAAGGACCCAGCGTAGCGATACAGCTTCTGTGAAAATACAAATACGATTTACAATAAAATAAATTTGTGAAAAAAAGATCGCCTTGCTGTTATCCTAAAGTATTTATTGGTCTACCTGTGGTCTTTTCTGTTAGCTGGAGAGGTTACAAAACACAAAACATGGCGGCATGTAATCGCACGTGAAACATGGTAGTCTCATGCTTTCTAGCGACTTTTCGCCGTTTATTGGATTTATGATTGTATATCAAGAGTCTTGAAGTTTCTCGCCGTCATCGATTGCTTACTTTAGGTTAAATATATTTCTAAAATGTCTGAGAACAGATTTTCCCGTGTTTCTAGGGATCCTCGATTCAAGGTAAAGTTACAAATCCTGTAAAAAAAGGGATAAAATAAGCTGTTTTTTACGTGGTTGTAACAAATTCGTATTGTTAAAGTTGTATCTCATATAAGATGACTGTGAATCCCTGTTATTGTTTCAGAAAATCCCTCGGAAACAACGAAAAGTAAAAATTGACTCGAGATTCGAACGCATGTTCACAGATAAAAGTTTCACAACGAAATGTAAGTTCAAAGACGACGTATAAACAATAATGAATATGAATGCAATAAATATATCCAACCTTTTCGGATTGCAACAACTTGTTTCCAAAGAAAAAGTTGATTCTGCTCTTCAGGGACGAGATAACTATCTCAACTGTAAGCTTTCATTATGGTTGCTGCTGATCACAACTGATTTCAGCTGAATCATGTAATGTGTCATGTAAATGCCTTTTAGACTTTGTTGACAAGCGAGGTGCTGTTGTTGGGAAAACATCTAAAGAAGATCTTCATCAGTTCTATGATTTATCTGATGATGACCAAGGTATGTTGGGAGAAATAACGGAATACCTTCTGATCATTTGATGAAAGAGACTTCAAGAAAAAACATACAGGAAATAAGGCACCTACTGTAAGGAAATGCAAATTTACGCATTTACAACTTGGGTGAATTTGCAATGGACAGGGACGTAGTGAAGGGGTTGGGGGGAGGATATGCGACACTGGTTTATAAGTACAAAGAGTGAAAAATAATTAATCATGGATGACCTCAGAAAATAGATCAATCGAATAATTAAAAAAAACAGCCTGGTACATAGTTTGTATGTAGTGACTTAATGTGACAATTTGTTCATAGATGGTTCTCAAAATGGCTGATGAAGTGAGTCTCAAGCAACTCAAAGTCTTGAGAACACAAGCGATCCTAGAGGCGATGTTAGATTAAAAAAAATCATTACAAATCCATAAATCATGAGGACACAAATAGACTTATAGTTAATGTGGAGTGTCTCGTGAGGACACAAATAGACTTTCAATTATTGTAGAGTGTCTTTTGTATCATGAGAACATGAATAGACTTTCAGTTAATTTACAGTGTCTTGTGTATGAATTCCAAAACGAAATTAAACTATGGAATTGCATAATGGGAATAAAATTAAAGTCAGAAACCATTATTTTAGTTTGTTAAGTCTCAAATGTGTCTTTATTTTATAATCTAGAAGGAAGAATATCAGATGGGTCAGAGGAGGGGGATAACAACAAGTCCAGGTACACATGTCCTTTTAAAGTTGTATTTTTTATATGCAGTAGGATTTGGCAAAACAAAAAATACTATTGCTGCTTTATCCAAAACTAATGGGCCACTAGAAATGAATTGAAAAATGGTTGAATGGAAATATGGTGTATTGTTTGAATGTATCATTTATGATCCTTTTGTGGGCCATGTACATTCAGCTTTCTCTCATTGGTTAGCTAAGTAAAGCTGTTGTGACTTTGAAAGTCAACAGCACCCTAAAGTTCATGAAACCATTTGAATTTCATTGAAATTATAGGAGACCAATAGGAAACAATAGGAGCCCTCCTTGTGGCAAAGCTACCAGCAAGCCTGGCTAATAAACTGATATCAGCATCGCAGAATTAATTACTGTTGTTGGTGATAATCTGTATTTTTCAGTAGGTCACAAAAAACTCTAAAAGAAAAGAAGGCTGTTAAGGAGAAAAAGAGAAAGAATGTGGAGCACATTCAAACACAAGACAATGACACACAGCATCAAGACTTTAATGATAAAAATACCAAAAAAAGAACACAGAAAAGTAATAATGGTGCTCAATTGAAGAGAAAAAAGAAGGAAAATAAGTCATCAACACCAAAAGATATTGACAGTGATGACAATCAGAGTGAGAATGATGATGGCAATAAAGATCATGTTGAAAGTGATGCAAGCTGTGACAATAAAGAACCAGACTTTGCAAGAGGAGAAGGAATGTTCGAGACATCATCATCGGAAGATGATAATGATTATGATGAATCACATGGGGAGCTAACTTTGAATAGAGAGGATGAAGATGACACAGATGAAGAGAGTATCTTCAATGCCAAACAGGTCAGTACAACACACACTTTACAGTACTCCTCCTTTTTGAGAGGTAACAAGTATGATGAAAAGTCTACAATATCTTCATGTTGCTTATCTACTCTCCGTTGACTGCTGTTATTTGAACATCCTTCTATAGGGGTGGCCTCAGCAACCCCTCCAAACTAGGTAGAAAGAGTGGGGAATGCATATCATTACTATCCAACAATACAGAGAGATTGAAATATTGCTTTAGAAAGACTTAATCATGTATAAATATCCTGTTTTTGGTTATCAGATGACGTATTGTTGATCACAGCTATGTACTCTGGAATGTTCCTCTGCCCTGTCAACTGCTTTCCATGGAACTTTGTTCTTTAAAGTGCATAATATCCCTGTCTCACTCTTGTTTTTGGTTTCTTTTATAGTATGATTTATCTTCCCAGAAAGAACTTGTAGAAACATTCACAGAGAACCTTTGAGATTAACAATTGCTTGCATGACAATTACATCGTCGTTCTGATTAAAACTATGTTTTTCATAAGTAAGACTAAGTGAATATCAATTATAGAGAAATGTCACGGGGATTGTTTGTACCTTTTGTAGTTGCATTGGTGTACATTCTAACTGTTGTAAAACTGGGGTTTTGAACTGAGGTTGAAAACCGCAGCTAATTACTGCACTATTTTGCTGAGGTTAGAGCATCCAACCGCAGAAGTGTGACCATGGTTACCATGGTTTTTTACCGAGGTGAACATTGTTGAATGTTGCAATAATTAAGTCATCACTGTATGCTTCTTTTTACTTTAGGGGATTATCAATCCTTTTCCCAGCTGGGGTAGAAGGGGGTATCCTCTTTTAGTTCCTGTTTAGCATGGTAGCAGGGTATTATGATCGTTTTTACACCTTAGAATCATAAACAGGCATTCGTGGTAGAGTGCTTTATTGATAAGATACAATTTCCTTGTCAGGATGAGCAAGAGCATGACTGGGGAGAGCTGGATAAGGGAGCCAAACTGAGAAGTGATGCAACAAGAAGACTAGCAGTTTGCAGCCTTGACTGGGACAGACTTGCTGCTCAAGATTTATTTGGTATTCTGCTCCACATGATGATGGGAACTCTCTTTGTTCTCAAAGTTCATGATGGAACCAACTTAAAGCCGCATTGTCACCTGTTTACTTCCTGAGGTCCGACGGAAACCTCAACCGTTAAAAGACAAAAAAAATCTATTCGAATCCGAAATATTTAACAGGCCATCCGCTATAAATTAGCAGTCACATCCTCAAAGAAACTTCCAATAGACACACTGCTTTCTATATTTTGAAATATTTTTTGTGTTTTCCATTAAAAATCATCAGAGATTCTTACGTAATCGACCGGAAGTAAACTGGTGACAATGCGGCTTTAAGCTTATTATTTACAATGCATCATAGAGTGTTTTTATATTTTTTGAGTCATGGTTTATTTTGTTGATGACACCAACTATGGAGAAGGTATAGAGGGTTTTGTATTTTAGTATTTTATAAAAAGAAAATAGTGCTGGAAAGCTCTTCTCTATTTCATGGCCTAACAAGGTTGATTTTCAATTCCATTTCAGTGTTGTTTAGCTCGGTTGGTGCCAAGGGAATAATAAAATCAGTCAAGGTATCGTAATGTGTTTTTCAACAGATTACCTTCCCTATTGTTTTACTGTGTGTAATCCTGTTGCTTCCTCCACAGATTTTCCCCTCTGAGTTTGGTTTGGAGCGTATGAAAGCTGAAGAGGCCCTTGGTCCCACAGAGCTTTGTGCTTCAAATCAGGCCAAAGAGGATCAAGAAGACGTGAGCAATCAAGAGGTAGACGATGTCCTTTGTCCAAAATGTATACAAAATTCTTCTTTGCCTGCATATGGAATTACAAATAAAAAGAAAAAGGCATCTAAACTAATCTATGTAAACTAATCTATGTTTTAAACTTTGTGTAAAAATAAGTATTTAATGATGTATAACTATATTAACTATGGTATTACTAAACTCATCAGATCATACATGCCATTATTTTCTCAGTAACTGTTTGCAGCACCACCATAAAGCATATGTGTCTAGGTATCACTTATCTGCTCTTCAAATGCATCTAACTACATGTCAATAGAAAGTAGATTAAGTTTACAGACAGTTTAAACAATTAGTACAAGATATTTTCATAATCAATAATATTGAGTCATGGAAAGAGTGGGATGGCTTTAATATCATGTTGTCTTTTTAGGGATCTGAGTTCTCTAGGGAGAAACTCAGGCAGTATCAGCTAAACAAACTTAAGTACTACTACGCTGTTGTAGAGTGTGACTCAGCAGGTATGAATCACAAGTGATTTATTTAATTACATCAGCAAGACGTGAATATTTATATAAGCTTATATTAACCCACAGAGACTGCTAACTTTATATATGAAGAGTGTGATGGTGTGGAATTTGAAATGACTGGGAATCTGCTTGATCTACGATTTATCCCTGATGACATGGAGTTTGAACATGAGCCAACTTCTTCAGCTACAGAAATGCCAGACCTGAATACGTATAAACCACCAGAGTGAGTTGTTTACTTTCTCCTTCTTTAGAAATGTTAGAACTCTTAGTTCTTAATAACAATTCTCTGCTTTTTACCATGGTCTCGGAGTCTCCGATTTTTAAACGCGATCTCAGGGTCCCGAATTTTTGTGAGATGTGATCTGTTTTATGTTGTTACTATGCTATGGGTTTCCCCTTCTCTTTCATAGTGTAGCAAAAATGTATTGTAACTCTACTTACAGTATTCTTTTGTCAGCTGATGAGCAAATTATCCGAAAATAAGCTCTCGGGATCAGATTCCGAAATTTTAAAAGTTTCAGCCTCGGGTTCTGAAACGCCGGTCTCTGCGCCTTAGCAAGTCTCAGATTTACCCATGGCTATCCCTCTTGTTGCCAAGATATAAACATTTACATATAGGCTATTGCTGATAAAGTATTTCCTTAATATAGGTTTTCAGCTTGTCTATCTTTTCTACAGATTTGAGACAACAGCTTTACACCAATCTAATGTAAAACTAACATGGGATGAAACAGATGCAAATCGTTTGAAAACAACCATGAAAAAATTCAGCAAGGGTGACATCGAGGCCATGGATTTCAAGGCTTACCTTGCTTCCTCCTCAGATGATGAGGAAGCAGCAAGTGATGCAGGATCTGAGGATGAAGAAGCAAATATAACAAAGTACAAGGTATTTATTTATACATCCTGTTTCATCTGGTGTCCCAGAGGTTTTTAAAGTTTTAACTTCTTTGGATTTGAAGGGGGTTAGAGTGAGACTATGGTTCACAATCTTTGTGACTGTCAAGAGGAAGTTCCAGTATTGTGCTTTTGTAAAAGGAAACAATATGGTGAATATTTTGAACAATTTTCTCATGTAGCCAATAGATACTGTACCCGACTCTGAAAGGTATCAGGAATTATAATATACTTTGACTCAAAAAGAAAAGTATACGATTTGATTATAATATTTTAATGGTTTGCTTCTTGTGCTAATTTTATCAAATTCTGCATAGCAACTTGTGCAGGACCTTGACAGTAAAGATGCTGATGATGGCATTGATGAGGAAATGGAAATCACTTGGGAACCTGGTCTAAAGGAGTCAGCAGAGGAACTTGTGACAAGGAAGCTGGCCGAAAAGAAGAAGAAGAAGCTAACGCCATGGGAGGCGTACCTTAACAAAAAGAAGGAGAAGAAGAAAGAAAGGAAAAAGCAGAAAAACAAGTATGTGTTGTCAGAAGGGAACAAATCGTATATATCCTGGGATACAAGCACTTTTCTTTTGTAGTTCCACAGAAAAAAATGAGATAAGACATTTGCTTGTACCTGAAATTTTTTTTGCGTGACTTCTCAGATTACAAATTCCTTGGCTCATTTGGAATAACCAGACCAATGAAAACATGCAAAAAGTTTGACTGAAGTCAGGATTTTAGATTTTGGAAGGGATATAGGTATAGGCTGTAATCGATACAGACACTTTATTTACTGTAGCAAGCTACAGTAAATTTATGAATTCATTTTTACTTGAGGTCTCTAAATATGCTATGTAATCCTTCTGTCATTTCTTCGAGTTAGAAACTAACCACCATCAGCAACCAATGTGCCTATACAAATACATACTTGCTTTTGTACCCTCAAATTCATGTAAAACAACATAAAGGGCCAAATTACATGATGGCTTTTATTCCTGGCTAGATTTCTACCAACACAATTATCTGTCCAAAACATTTATCGATTTGTATTTATTTACCCAGAACTGAGCACAATGATGAAGGCGAGGCTGATGATGACATTCCTGAGGATGTTGACATGTCGGATCCGTTCTTCAGCCAGGACTTTGGGCCAGAGTTTCCCTCTGGTGAGAAGGATAGTCAACAGAATGGCAAAACAGCCAAGAAAAAAAGAACCAAAACTAGTGGGCCAGAGACAGGGCAGGACAAGAAAAATAAGGTACGGGAGACAGAGGAAATTTTGCTGAGAGCATAATTAGTATATAAGGAGATCCACAACCCCAGATCTACAAAAAACAGACCGAAAATTAGTAAAAATATTACAACTTTACTAGGAGATACGAGAGCTGTATTTCGGTAAGACGATTCTGAGTCAATGCAGATATTCACCATGTGTCAATCGGGGCTGGTCGGGTTGTTCTTTGTACTTTACAAGTGCTCATCATGTATTATAAACCCCTCATGTTCATATTTTCCATGTTTCCTAAGGACGAGCTTGAGCTACTGCTCATGGAGGAAGGTGATGATCGCCAACACTTCAGCCTGAAGAGCATCATGAACAAGGAAAAGCAGAGCAAGAAGAAGAAGCGTCGGGCGCGCGGGAAGACGGATGATGCTGATGACAAAGACACGTTTAAGGTGGATGTGGAGGACCCTCGCTTTGCAGCACTGTACAGCTCACATCACTACGCGATTGATCCGTCCGACCAACAATTCAAGTAAGTTCATTTACAGTTCATTTACAGTACACGAGAGATGATGATGATGGAGATTGTGATGTTATGGTTATTATGATGCCGATGTTGTGTTGTTAGGTATTATGACTGTGAAGGTGTTGGCTGTATGTTTGTTGTGTTGTTAGGTATTATGACTGTTAAGGTGTTGGCTGTATGTTTGTTATGTTGTTAGGTATTATGACTGTTAAGGTGTTGGCTGTATGTTTGTTGTGCTGTTAACAACAGTGGAACCTTGGATTTTACGATAACCTCGATTTACGATGACGTCCCTTTCTCCCGGCGGAAATACAGTGAAATTTATAAGAAATTACCTCGATCTAATGATATTGGAAACAAAGATATCCCCGATTTTACGATGCAAATCTGTTCTCCCTAGTGTAATTTTGATCCCGATACAACGATATTACTGATTCTGTCTTTCTGTCTTCTATTTTTTACTTTTTAAATGCGGATTACAGTCTTACAGAAAGTAACTGTTTGGTCGTCGTGATCATTGGGCTACGGCAAGAGAACATAAGATAAGAGAGGGACACTTTGGTATTACCAGCGCGCCATGTCGATTCCGAATCCGGCTATTTTTAGTAACCACCACCCCACCACTGCGCGGGAGCATTTTTACTCACCCTTCCCCCGCGCTTTGGCATTTACATCTTGTTGTTTGCCGCTATTTTGTGACATGAAACCAAAAAAAACCACCCTATTTGAACAAATACCATCGAAAATGTCATTCTAGCATCAAGGATACTTGCAGTTGCAGTTTGTTAGGAGATGTAGAACTTCGAGGATTGCAAGATTTCCAAAACGAGACTTCATTCAAAATCAAGAGCGGAAAACCTCGTGCTTCAATCACCGTTTTTGCTCTAACTTGCTGCTTCTCCGTGGTTTCCCAACATTCATTACCTTCCTAATGGTCAAAAGAAATCTGTAAGTTAGACATTAGATATTATTGATTTTTGTGAATATTTCGGTGAATTGAGAAGGAATCCAAGAAAAATACGTTTCATAAAACTATCCTTGTAGCGAGGGAATGCATTTTTGTGATGATCAAAGTATCTGAGCTTTTGTAAAAGTGAGAAAAATAGAGAGGGAGATATTACTGTACTTCTTTGATGTTGTTATTTTTATGTTATATTATTATGTTGTTATTATACAAGCTTGAGTGCTGGAGTCGGGATTTGAATCAAATGCAGTATCACAGCCATTTTATCGCTCGTCGGTTTTTTCTTTCTCACTTGACTTCGCCGTTCAGACAAACAAAACAGTCAAACTATTCAGGGATTTAGCTTTCTGTGAGTATATTTGCCAATCTTGGTAACTTAAGTTAGACTTGTTTTCTTTTCCGAGTTATTTTACATGATCTCTTTTCATTCCTTTCGAGTTGGCAAAACAACAACACGCAACCCGCGGGGGAGAAGGACAAAATAAATGGAGCAAATCCTCACGCGCAGTGGTGGGGTAGTGGTTACTAAAAATAGCCGAATGGCTGTCTGGTTGTTGGGTCGTTGGCTGTTAGGTTGTTGGGTCGTTGGCTGTTAGGTTGTTGGGTCGTTGGTTGTTGGGTCGTTGGCTGTTAGGTTGTTGGGTCGTTGGCTGTTTGGTTGTTGGGTCGTTGGTTGTTGAGCCGTTGGCTGTAAGATTGTCGGGCCGTTGGCTTTTAGGTTGTTGGGTCGTTGGCTGTTTGGTTGTTGGGTCGTTGGCTGTTAGGTTGTTGGGTCGTTGGTTGTTGAGCCGTTGGCTGTAAGGTTGTTGGGTCGTTGGCTGTAAGCTTGTTGGGTCATTGGCTGTAAGGTTGTTTGGTCGTTGGCTGTTAGGTTGTTGGGTCGTTGGCTGAAAGGTTGTTGGGTTGTTGGCTGTAAGGTTGTTTGGTCGTTGGCTGTAAGATTGTTTGGTCGTTGGCTGTAAGATTGTCGGGCCGTTGGCTGTTAGGTTGTTGGGTTGTTGGCTGTAAGATTGTTTGGTCGTTGGCTGTAAGATTGTCGGGCCGTTGGCTGTAAGGTTGTTGGGTCATTGGCTGTAAGATTGTTTGGTCGTTGGCTGTAAGATTGTCGGGCCGTTGGCTGTAAGGTTTTTGGGTCATTGGCTGTTAGGTTGTTTGGTCGTTGGCTGTAAGGTTGTTTGGTCGTTGGCTGTAAGGTTGTTTGGTCGTTGGCTGTAAGGTTGTTTGGTCGTTGGCTGTAAGGTTGTTGGTTCGTTGGCTGTAAGGTTGTTGGCTGTTAGGTTGTTGGGTCGTTGGCTGTAAGGTTGTTGGGTTGTTGGCTGTAAGGTTGTTGGGTCGTTGGCTGTTAGGTTGTTGGGTCGTTGGCTGTAAGGTTGTTGGGTTTTTGGGTTTTTGGCTGTTAGGTTGTCGGGCCGTTGGCTGTTGGGTTGTTGGGCCGTTTGCTGTAAGGTTGTCAGGTCGTTGGCTGAAAGGTTGTTGAGTCGTTGGCTGTTTGGTTGTTGGGTCGTTGGCTGTAAGGTTGTTGAGTCGTTGGCTGTTTGGTTGTTGGGTCGTTGGCTGTTAGGTTGTTGGGTCGTTGGCTGTAAGGTTGTTGGGTCGTTGGCTGTAAGGTTGTTGGCTGTTAGGTTGTTGGGTCGTTGGCTGTAAGGTTGTTGGGTCGTTGGCTGTAAGGTTGTTGGGTCGTTGGCTGTTAGGTTGTTGGATTGTTGGCTGTTAGGTTGTTGGGTCGTTGGCTGTTAGGTTGTTGGGTCGTTGGCTGTTAGGTTGTTGGATTGTTGGCTGTAAGGTTGTTGGGTCGTTGGCTGTTAGGTTGTCGGGCCGTTGGCTGTTAGGTTGTTGGGCCGTTGGCTGTTAGGTTGTTGGGTCGTTGGCTGTTAGGTTGTTGGGTCGTTGGCTGTTAGGTTGTTGGATTGTTGGCTGTAAGGTTGTTGGGTCGTTGGCTGTAAGGTTGTTGGGTCGTTGGCTGTAAGGTTTTTGGGTCGTTGGCTGTAAGGTTGTTTGGTCGTTGGCTGTAAGGTTGTTTGGTCGTTGGCTGTTAGGTTGTTGGGTCGTTGGCTATAAGGTTGTTGGGTCGTTGGCTGTTAGGTTGTTGGGTCGTTGGCTGTTAGGTTGTTGGGTTGTTGGCTGTAAGGTTGTTCGCTCGTTCACTGTGAGGTTGTTGGTTTGCATGTTTGTCGGGATGTTTGGTTGTTCGTCTGCTTATGTGTTTGTCGGGTTGTGATAGTTATGATGGTGGCGATGTTTGTGGTAGTATTGTGCCGGAATGCGCCGGAATGGTAGTATGTAGACAAAATATATGGCTGATCACGTTTGGATAATACTGAAGTCTAACTCCCTTCTATACTGTATAAAGGAAAACCAGGGCAGTAGAAGCGATTCTCCAAGAGAGACACCGACGTAGAGACCGTGGGCCATCAACAGAAAATCGAAAGCAGCCAAAAAATGATAAAGAAACGACTAGGAGAGGTATGGGCACTAATACTTCTACAACAGCAATGACAACAGCAGTAGCAGAAGTAACAAGCAAACAACAAAGGAATCAGGGGGGCAAAAAGGTTTATCCGTGATTAGATCCAAATTTAGTAGATTATGACTACTCGTTTATTGATTTCGCGTTCTGCTTTTGTATTTCATATTTTGCCGGTCATTTAGAAATGTTCCTAGGATTCATGAAAGTCGTTTTGTTTAAGTCCGTCATCCATGAAAATGCTAGAATCCCCCCCCCCCACACCTTCTGAGGAATAAGTAAAAAACTACAGCACCATCAACATTAGAAATACGTTGATTTGATTTTCAACAACAACAGCAACACCAACGAGGACAACAACAACAACAACAGATAACAAAAAGCCTACAAAGGATTAACATACTTAGGTAGAACTGTAAGACCATTGAAAATGTTAACTGTGAGAGGCAGGAGTTAATACAACAATAATAAATCAAAGTCACGTCTGAGGTTGTAGGGTCGGATGCAATGCTGAATTGGATGTGTGATATGTTCAACATGTCTCACATGCAAAGTACATTCAAACTTTGAATGTACCCATCACAAAATAATTAAACGTGAGCAAATAACCATAGTAATTATTTTTTCCAGCTGATGTGATGCCTCCCCAAGACCCGAGGTTAGTTATCGGTTTGTGCGCAAGCCTTCTACTCCAGCGTTTGTATACTAATGTAATTTGTGTATTTCTTACAGTTTGTCTCTTCTTGTCAAGTCGGTCAAGTTAAAAACGGAGGAGTTTCAGCATCGAAAAAAGAAGAAAATATTATGATGATGTTTGATATGTAGCTAGAATAAGTTCATAAAAAAACAAGAAACTAAAACTTTTAGTTCTGAGAACAACACCAACGTTTTTAAACAAAGATAAATTGACTCAGTATTGAATCCAGGCCCGTCTTGGGGGGGGGGGAGGGGAATGCGAAATCCGAAAAAGTGGACCTAATTTTAGCGGGGGCGGTGGGAGGGGGGGAGTAAGTTCTCTGATAAAAATCTGACCACCCCCTAAAAAGAAAAAGGGATATTTTATGCCTTCGCAGTATCTCCACGGGACGTTTATTGTCGGATTTGACTACATACCAGAGTGATCTAGCTTATGCTTTATGATTTTGTCCACAAATAGCACGGAAGTGGACCTTCGGCCGTTGTGGGGGGTGCGTTCGCACCCCCTGCACCCCACTGGGTGCGGGCCTGGAATCAGTGGATCAGCCTATGATTAGCCTAAAACATTTTATTGATGTCCATAATGCCATACTACGCGACCAAAGGGTCCACCATACAAAACACCCAAAATCCTTAATCCAACTACCCGTGCCCCTCCGCTGTTTACAAGTTTTGCGGACTTGTTTTTCCCGGAAGAGTACCAAAGTATTAACTGCTTTTAAAGAAATATCTTTTATTGTATATGGATATGGATTAGGCTTATCTCATGTTGTAGTACAGATACATCAACTAAATTAACAGCAGTTTTATTCGCATCTATTTCTTTAGTTTTCTTCTCCGTATTTACCTTAAAAAGATCACTGTAGGCTATGCGTTTTTAGATACAGTTCTAGCAAGGACAACGGCCTAGAAGTATATATTTCCAAAAAAAAATAAGGAACTGGTCATTATTTAGATAATCTTTTAAATTGTGGGACAGTTTAAACTTTCTGAGCGTACGTAATTTGTTCTTTTGGGCTTGGTCTTTTCTGTTGTCATTTTGAATAGATCTAAGCCATGTCTGTTGTTCAATGTCATAAAGCCTTTGTTGAAGAAAACTGTATGTCGCTTGTGTCAGTCAGCCAAATATCGCTCCTACCCGCAAGGTCTAGTATTTGTTTTATTTTTCTATGCCAAAAGTTCTTGTTTTCATAATTAGATATGGCAGCGAATGCTTTGCGGGAGAGTTTTTCGTTATTCCCATTGTTGTTTGAAAGTTTAAGCCAAAGTTTGATCGCTCTACTGTAACAACGAGAGTAGACTGTAGTTGGGGCTGTCCGGTACCGGGCTTTACTTCGTTGTTACCAACTGGAGTTTTACAAGATGACTGCGGCTTCTACCGCACCCCTTTTGTATGCTCTCTAATGGCGGCAAGCCCAAACAAGAGACCTTCACTGACACCCCGCAAACGTTTAGTTTCGTTTGGATAAAGGTTCTCAGCCAATGGGTGTTCGAAGAACGACATTCCAACATAGGCATGCCAGTGGGTTACCCTTGGACTTTCCGTGACCTTCATAATGATTATATGATTATTGTTGACTTCGGAGGTAACGCACTTCATGCTTGCCGAACTAGTGCGCATGACAATCTTCATGCGTGACCACAATGATTGACAACATTCCAATCATTTTTGCACTTGCTTCCTTTATACCAATTCTGGCTATACTAGAATTTCACTAGACCTAAACGATACCTAGAGTTACCTGCTCCCGAAGTCGAAACAACTTTCTACCGGTGGTTGATGAATACGGAACGGGCATAGATGCCCGATTTACGATTCACGAATATCTTGAAAACAATATGGACCCGCCTACCATAGGGGGAGGGGCCAAATCTCGTTGACTCATAACTAAACAAAACGCATCATTAACTCCCGGCATAAGTTGGCGGTAATTTAACTAAAATGCTAAAGTTATAAAAATAGCGAAACCCATCACCTAGTATTAATTTCCCGCTTGGCAAGTACTAGCGTAGCCCGACTCCAAGCAATAATTTCCCGCGTAGCAAGTAGTAGCGTAGCCCCGACACCCTGCGATATTTTCCCGCGTGACACTATGCTTTTGTTCTGAGAGGGAATCGTCCTAATTCAGCCCTACACGCGTTCGAGCTTCAGTATCGGTTTACGCCGAGAAGCCGTTTTAGAAACTTGGTGTGGACCATTTCTATTGGATCTTTTTCTAACTTTCCCTTGTAGCCGCTCCCCGTATTTCGCTTCCATAAAGTAGGATTGGTTGTATCAAAGTGTCAAAAAGGCGGAGAGTTAGTTCGATATCTTGTCTGAAGTGCTCCCCCTTCTTAACTTGAACATCGCTCTTAATGCTACTTTTTTGAGCTCCTCCTTAGCCAAATTAAAATTTCCATAATGGCACAAATGGAGTCCAAGGTACTTAACTTTTGACATTTTCTATTTTATAAGTTCCGTAAAAGATTCGGTAATTATTCATAGCTTTCCCGGTGTTATTAAGAATCATTACTTTTGTTTTATCTAGATTAATGGATAGTTCGGATGCTTTGCAATATTCTTCGAGGCTATTCAGATATTCTTGCAGGCCCTTTGCTGATTTTGATAGGATAACTAAGTCGTCGGCATAGAGAATGCAACTTAATGGCACACCGTTTAGGTCAATATCATTTCGGTATTTTTCATTTAGTTTTTCTGGGAGGTCGCTCAAGTAAAAATTAAACAACGTTGGCGAAATCATGCAGCCTTGTTTCACGCCTGCGTAGAATCGAAAGGATTCAGTTATGGAGCTTTCAGTTTTTATGGAAGACATTTGAGTACATTGATTGGATTATGTCGAGGAAACGCCCAGTAAAACCTACTGCTTTCAGTTTTTCAAATAGTTTCGCCCTAGGGACGCAGTCGAATGCTTTACTAAAGTCCACGTAGCACGCAAACAAGAAGTTGTTTGTTTTTTTGGGTTTCGCTTTGACATGCTTGTCAATTAGTGACTTTAGAGCGAAAATGCTGTCTATTGTTCCTTGCTCTTTCCTAAAACCACATTTATAGTTTTCAGGTTTCGATGGATCTTCCTTCTTATGAATCGGGACTATTAAACCGTAACTCCACATTGTAGGGTAAACCCCAGAGTTTAATATTTTGTTGAAAAGGTTACCGAGATAACTTTTCAAGATCGTTTTGCTGCACTTTAGAAATTCGTTCAATATGTTGTCCGCGCCTGGTGCCTTCCCAGATTTTAGTTTCTCTGTGGCTTTTATAATTTCTTCCTCGCTTATTCTGTAGTCCAGGGCCCCCTCCCGATAGTTCCCATGATCTTTTCGTCCGTTTTGCTTGGGCTGTGCTTCATTTGTTGCATTCAAATTTTTGAAGTGCTGAAAAAATTTTCCCGCATTTTCAGCCTCAATTGGGGACGCTTTTGTTGACTTACCGATGTGGAAACAGTTTTTCGGCTGTCTCCATAAAGACTTAGAATTTCTAAAGTCGATATTATTGATTATGTTCGCGTAATGATTTTCTTTTTTTCTTTTACACGTTTTTTTAAAGATTCTCCTTTTCCGATTCAGAGCATCTCTTAAAGAATCATTGTTTGGTTCTTTCGAGATTCGGTGTCCAAGCGAGCGAATGTTTTCTTTTTCTGTTTTACATTACTCGTTAAACCATGTTTTGTTGTTCTGATTGTTTACCGTTTTTGTGTTTTGATATTTGATGCCCGCCGCCTCACATGCCTCTTTAGGCGCTTGCGTAAATAAGCGGTCATTGTCTCTGTGCTATGGTTTTTAAGTGCGTCGCTTAGATTTTGTTGCATATCATTAGAAACTAAAATCTCTTTCAATTTCTCCTGTATTCCGTCCTTCCAGATAAGTCTTTTGAATTCTGTTAATCCTTCATTTTGGTCTGTCCTCTCTGCCTCTGCACCCTTTGATGGGCTCCTGACAGATAAAGCATAAGATAGAGAGCAATGATCAGTTAGATGTGGCTCCAGAGGTTTGACAATAAAATAGTTAATGATATTCATGATATTATTTGAAGCAATCACATAATCTACAACGCTACTTCCGTTATATTTGAAACATGTTTTTCTTCCCTCGAGATCCCCAACTGATCTTCCGTTCAGAATTCTGAGATTGAAAGCCGTACAAAGCTCTATAAGATTTTTCCCTCGGCTATCTGTCGTGTTTACGTCTTGAGAATTTTTTGCGATTTGTTGTATCTGTCTCATAATCTTCTGGAAGTTCGAAGAAGTTTTTGCAAAAAGTTTTTGAAAAATTAAGTATTTCTATTTCGAGATCATCAAGTAATTCATTGTTATTCTCTCTTTGTGGACTTAGATAAACTGTTCCTATATAAATATCTTTCTTCAAATGAAAATATGTTTTTTTTAAGTTTTATCCACAAAACGTTCTTATTTGTTGATGGCGTGTATACAACGCCATTGTTTATATTATTCTTAATCTCTATGTTTTACATAATGCTTAAAATTTGTAACTTTTGTTAATTGTATCCAGACAGTCATTTTGGTTTAATTTGTTTTCAAACGTTTTACGGCTAAAGCCATTAATATTCCAGCAGCCGATTCTTAATTGTGAATATTCTGGAGAAGATATCATGAATGTTAAATAAATAAAACAAAAAGACGGTGCCTTCTAAAATAATCTGCGCCGTATGTGGGCGCAGTGTTCGGCAAGTCGGGGACTGGTCATTATTTAGGGAATTGAGGCCGGATAACCATTTAAACCCCTCCCCCCCCCCCCCCCCCCTTCCTCTAAATGATCGGTCCCTAAGCCTAGAACAACGAAACTACACAGTCGGCTAATGTCCTGTCAGAAGTTGACGTGTTATCGCTGCAATGGAGTGAATTAAAAATAGATATTTATCAATGTGCCAGACGAAACGTATTTCTACGTGTCGGTTTTGATTTTACCATTTCTTTTCTGTCGCCATCCAGGGGCGGATATAGGGGGGAGGGTTGAAATCCCCCCCCCTTTGGGGTAAAAACAACAACAAACAAAATGGAGAGTCTTTTCAGTTTGAAGAAAATAAATGTCTGAGGGACGGGAGGTACTGTCCATGGGCCTTCGCCTGTGCCTTTGCTGTGCCTTCTTTGCTTACGTGATAAATTCAATACTGCTTGAAGTATTGTTAGATCTATGTGACCTACCAAGAACCACTGGATCAGTTAAACAGTAAGCCGTCTATCTGGCCATTGTTCACCCCCCATTTTGAAATCCTGGATCCGCTCCAGCCATTGTTTTCTTCGCTCATGCATTTTGGGCTACCTGTGTCTTCACAATTGCGATGCATTGTGGGGGTTGGCGCGAAGCTCAAGAATCATCTCAAAATGGCGGCCACCGAGAAACCGCTCGATGGTGTGAAAACCAGTCTAGTGACAGATGTGTTACAGAAAACAGGGCAGTTAGAGCAGGAAGACTTTAACAAGTGTGCAACAAAGATGCTGAAGAAGGCAGAAGAAGTCAAGGTATTTACTTAGCTTTCTATCTAGGAGAATGTTTCGAATTGAATGTTCATTGAAAGATACTAAGTTAAGATATGTGGTGACGTAAACTTTTTCACATGTACAGCTCCTAGTTCTATGCTATAGTAATCAGCTGATGATGTTAATAGGACATCTTTTCTTCCCCAGGCGGAAGTTTTCAATACCATTTACAAGGAATATTCATATGCTGGTTTTCAAGATTTGAGCTCATCAACATCAGAATTGAACTGGAAAGTCTCCAGTCTTCTGAAAGAAATAGATGCAACAACAAAGAAAGTCAAGGTGTGTAGCCTAAACAGAAAAAAAAGGAAATAACAAGTCAGTGGTTATTGTAAGGTTTTCGCTTTATTACAGCATAACCAGGTTAAACAGTAAATACCCAGAAATATGTGTGAAATGTTTATTGTTCCCTGAAGAATCAGAAGCACGGATTTATATTAAAAGAATCTTGTTTATATTTGGCTGTTCTTAAACTTTTATGTGATTTTTCTGAGCAAACCTCCCATACATATTTTTGCTGTTTACCATATTACTGGGCACACTGTAACTAAGTTACAGTGTATATCTAAATGGAAGCACGTCCAGTTTGTCATACCAACACCTTGTATACCTATACCAGACTTTGTATGGTATTTATTTTCAGACAGTGATAATATAGAAATGAAAGGTACTTCTATTGCTCTAAGCATAGGTGGATCTTTTTTTTTTGCTGAGAGGAGGGTGGGGTGTGATGGGTAATAGCAATGTGCGATTTGCACTATGAGATTCTGTGACATTTTATCCTATGCCCTCCCAGGAACTCCAAATCTAAATCCTTTATTTTTGAGCACCAACCAGAGAGGAAAATTCTGTATGATGTGAGTTTCTAACATAACACTGTCCTAAGGCAGCTGAAGAGAGGGATTAAAAACCCAGAAACCCTTCTTTAGATCTGGTACTACTAATATAAGTAGGGCCTGAGCTTGTGGTCAGATTTTGTGTACAATATATGTCCATAAATGACTAAGCACAATTTAAGTTTCATGTGAGTATGCTATAGTAATTAGAATTTTGTTTCATTGTTTTTGATTATTTTTTTTTTTTCAGGGAAGTATTTTACCTGATCTAGATGCTGCTGCGGAAGAGCATGCTAACCTTGTTCAACAGCTGAAAGAGACTGATATGGTCAGAGTTATACTGATACGACTTGGAAAGGTATTTGACAATGTGTATATCAATGTATTTGACTTTTGGATGAATAGAATTTGTAGTTCTTCTATACATAATCATAATGATAATTGAACCATCAAACTTTCAATAATGGTTGCTACAGTAGATCTCACGGTTCCCATTAATCTTTAATTAAGGGCTAAATTGTTGTTGTTGTTTTTTGCCTTTTTTTTCAGATTCATTTAGGGCTAGAAACATTACCTGGAACTTTAAAGAGTAAAGCATTTTGCAAAGCAGCCAAGCTTCTAGAGGATTTGGTATGGTTTCGTAATTTTGTATTTGACTTTAAAAGGACTACATTCAGCTTACTGTAAATAATGATTTTTTTCCAGAGAGAAGACCTTGAACATGTACCAAGGGCTGGACAAGAGGGCAAAATCTTTATTGCACTCAGGGTAGGTTAGCTTTGTGCATGCAATCTTTTTATGTTAACCTTATATCCCATAGCAGAATCTTAGTAGTTGGGATGGGTAAATCAGAGACTTTTTGAGGCACCAACTTTTGAAAAATTTCTGAATCTGAGCCCAAGCTTTTCCTAGCTTGCTCAGGAAAAGAAGGGAAACCCTGTTGCAGGGTAACAACATAAAACATATCCTGTTTAACAAAATCAGAGACTACGAGATTGCATTACAAATCAGATACTCCAAGACCCCAGTAAAAAAAAATTGAGGGTCCAAGACTCCTAAAATGTTAAACAAAATGAGACTACAAGACATACGTAAAAACACGAGATTCCTAGACTTTTTAAAATTTTTGTGAGACTTTTAACATTTCAAGGTACCCTTGCTACCCGTTCTGTTTGCTCAGGTTTATTGCTCAGTTAAAAATGTATAAGCCAAATGACATTGACAATGGCATTGACAAAGTCATTTTACAGTATATAGAAGGGGATTCTCTTGGTCTGTTTGCTCTCTCTTGATTAATGCGCCATCAAAATTCTCCTTTTCATGCAGGAAGAATTGAGGAGATTGAGTATCCAGTTGGTCAATAAGCTTGACACGACATGGAATAACTGCTTGCTCTGGTCAATACCAACGTCTTCATCACTAGACAGCGCTCATGCACATCTGAAAACGCAGCTAAAGCTCTGCACTTGTAAGTTGATCCAGTAAAGCTATCATGATTGGACCAAATACTAGATGGCACTCATGCACATCTAAAACCCCAGATCAGTCTCTGCACTTGTAAGTAGCTTTAGCTATCAATTGGACCAAATAATGGTTATATATAACAGGTTTGTGAAACCAGCATCAAAAAGGATGTATCATTAAGATTTTTGAAATATTCATTAAATACATGTTACATTTTTCTGTCAGTTATTAATTAAAATTTTATTGTTGCTTATTTATTTTTTTAATTTCTTGATCGATAGATGGTTCTGAAATTACAGAAGTGATCAATGCACTGGCCTTTCTTGGACGGTTAGAACAAAAGCTTAAGATATTTGGTGAGTCAGGGTATAAATAGCTCTTATTGAACAAGTTGGCAGGCTTTACAGGACCTTGTGGACTCTATCAGTGCTTTAAGATAGGATTTATGGCTATTGGATTTTATGTTACTAATTGCATCATTACATTTCTAGGAAAGAAGCTGATTCAATTTATTTACCGGCCACTGATTATTTTTCCCAAGTGCGTATCTTTTTTCTTTGAATTTGATGTTTGGAACAAAAATGTACAGTACAGTATCATTTAATAATGATGTCTGGTTTTGTTGGTTATAACTAATTTCTATTCCCCTTTTCGTTCTCAGTCTCAAAGTTTCAGTGGAAAAGGATAAGGAGGTAGTTTAAACAGTTCAATATAAGCATTCTAAAATAATAAAAGAAATGAAAAATTTTTCATACCCTTATTCAATTCTCGAGTAGACATTCAGTTTTTATATTTCAACAGGAGCATTAATAGTTCACATTAGCTTTAAATACTTCTACCTCTATATTACATTTAATTTTATCAATATAGCAAAAAAAACATTGTTATGGTTACAAAAGGTTTATTTGACATGGAGTACTTTGTTGACAGGATATCTGCTTCGTCAGGATTAGATTTTTGTTCTGGATTGTGTTTTTGTAACAGTGAGGATATTCACTGGCTGTGTAGCCAATCAATAAAACCCCTTTTCAATATTCATTTATTCATTACTTATCTTGTAGTCAAAAGCTGTTGTCTATATATAAATATAATAATAGTTTACCTCCAATTTCTTACAGGACATCACAATCTCACTTGTCAGAGATACAACAAAATGCAAAATTGTTGAACCAGGTAAGACCAAATCAGGCTTTGCAAGGGTCATGTAACATATGAAGGTTTATATATATGTTGTGGTTTGAAATGCTTCTTGGTTTGAAATTGTTAAAACTGGTTTGAAAAGGGGATATTTGCATAATCTTTTATCTAGTTCTTTTAGTTACACCTCCCAACCCCCAAAAAATCCAAGCCCCTGTTTTATTAATGACTCCTCAAAAATAAAATCCCTTTTAGAATGCTAGGTATCCAAAAATGAGCTAGTTTGAAAAATTCAAACCAGTTTGAAAAAAATTCAAACCATGCCACATTTCAAACCACAACATATATATATATATTTATTAGTGTTGGTTTGAGAAAAATACAAACTACATAGGTTTCCCTACAGGTCTGTTTCGTGGTTGCCCACTCATCAGGGGATTTTCTGATGAGTCCCCTGATAAGTGGGCAACCACGAAACAGACCTGTAGGGAAACCTATGTAGTTTGTATTTTTCTCAAACCAACACTATACACCGCTCTACTTTCGAGTATTGAGCACTTTCTATGAAAGCCTTCAACCATCATTTTATATATTTATTATATATATTATTTATATATATATATACCTTTTGTCTTTAAATCAGATTTTGACAGCTAAACAAAGGGTACCTCCTACATATTTATATTTCTCAGATAGGACAACATTTTGGGAAACGGCTGTATATATAGATATCTACAGTATATATAAATATTTGGGGGAGGGGGGTCACGATAGAGAAACATTTAGAAAATAGGACAAAAAAATCAATTTCATGCTACATTTAATGTATATGTAGTACTAAATTTGCATTGCACTACTATGTGAATTTTTAAATAATATTAAATTCTATATGAATTGTTTCTAATATTTTAATATTGTACAAAAAGAAGAGAAGCTGACATTAAAAGCTTGGAAATAACTGTTTTTTTACTTGTTTACAGGAAAGGTTTACAGTAAAATAATTGAAGTCCTTGAGGTTCTGTGTACCTACTTCACACCATCACAAGATAATTCTGGATTGCCTAAAATATCAATCCTTCAATATCTTGGTTAGTGAAAAAATGATTGTTATTAAATCTAAAGCATCTTTGGTACAATAAGTACAGTAGAACTTACCAAATTAGGCTATGGGTATCTCAGGTGCTGAAAATATTGTTAATATACTCAGAGGAGCAAGTTTTATTACAATACATTGCCCTAATGTCTGGGCATTTTTGTGATGTGACCCATATGTACTCTAAAGCATCTTTGGTACAATAAGTACAGTAGAACTTACCAAATTAGGCTATGGGTATCTCTGGGCTTTTTTGTGATGTGATCCATATGTACTCTTCAAATTATCTGTCTGTTGCCTCTGGTTATACCATATGATTTCAGCAGGTGTCTGTTTGATAGGTAATTTCCTTTGGCCTGCACTGTCTGAAGACCTGATCAAGGACTGTCTAGCCAAATCAATACCTAACACAAGTGCCCAGGTATGATACAGGGCTTCTGGAATGACGCTGAAAAAAACTCAAAATTACGCAGGATTCTTTGCTGAATAATGCTCTAAATTACGCGGAAAATCAATCATTACGCGCTAAATTAAGTGGGATTTTGCACTAGATAGAGGTAAGAAATAGAGGTAAGAACCCTAAAAGAACACATCAGCTGTGCACTTAAATGTTTTGTCTTTCAAAATTTAGCCAAATTACGCAGGATTACGCGGAAATTTGTGGATTACGTGGTTTACGCGGAGAAAGCCAAATTACGCGCTTCCGCACAACCGCATAATTCCAGAAGCCCTGATGATATGACAACATTTCTTGCTTTCTTGAGTCCTCTTCATGTAGGTGTTGCCACAAATATAACAATACAGGTGCAATTGAACATGCAAGAGCTGATGTCCTCTTACAGTCATTGTAGATTCTAATCTCTCTCTTGTACTGGAAAAGGGTATGTTTCTCCTATCAAGAATAGAAGCTGTACCTTTAAAATATCAAAGATTAATTATTTGGTTACAGCTTGAAAAATACCAGGAGGTTATTTCTCAAACAGAGAAGTTTGAAGAAGAGCTGCATAAACTTGGTAAGAAACTAAATGATTTTCCTTACATTTTGATGTTCTTAAATGCTATGATTGTAGGACCAAATTTCTCTTGAGTGTTGTTTATTTTGATTTTTTTTTCTGTTTCTGCAAACTGGGATATTAGTGTTTAGCATTTCTTTGCCTTTAATCATATGGTATAAAGACTTTAATATGACATAATAATAATATAGATTTAGGCATTTGCTAAAAGCGGAGCTCAAAATTACCAAATCTTTGCTGTATTTTTGCTAATAGATTTTTAATAATATTATTATATTCCTGGTTTTGACGATTTCACAGATCACGCGCCCAATTTGTTAAACCCCCTTCCCCACATAACACACACAACAAGTTTAGCTGTCATGTGATGTTTTGGCTTCAGAGTAGCACTTTTAGTGATGTCATCTATGACGCCTCGTGACTATCTCATTGCACCCCACTTGAAACATACATGACACCTACCGGTGGTTGCCATATGATGTTTATTTAATGAAATATAGATATTTTGATGACGTCACAATCATGTGACTATTTGTGCAGCTCCTTGGACTCCTCCATGTCACATATCAAGATTGTTTGTCATATTTTTTGTTCATGAGATATGAATATTTTTGTTCTTAATAATAGTTTAATTTGTGACGTCATCGAACATGACACAAATCACATGACCATTTTTTGCACCCCCCATGACACAAACATGATATGAATGCTTTTGCTTTTAATCACATTTTTTGCTTTAAGTGACCTCATTGTTGATGTAACACAACACAATAATAATAATAATAACTTTATTCCAATAAATACCAACACAGGTAGGTATATATGATGCTTTTTGGGGACGGACCGACACAGTGTCACCAAAACTCCAGTCGATGGGTTACCAATATTTGTTACCACATTTTTCTTATATACCACTTTTTCTTAGGTATGGAGCTCCGCTAAATAGCAAATTTTGTTACAACCGATGATTTAAAATGTTTTATTTTAGAAATAGTCGACAAGCTTCCATCCTCCCTTACGAAGTATGCCAAAGATGTTGGTGTTCATTTTGGCAACAAAAAGGTATTAAAATACAAAAATAGCCTTCTGTCAACAGATGCAGATTGTCGGTTATAAAAATAATTAGCGCCGAATAGAGGTCAACAAGCTATTTCTAAAACCAACACCAAGGACACTCAATTGCCTTACCCTAGTATTTTTATGTTTAGGTACTACACATTGTTTTAAAGATGTAGACTACACTTTTTATTTTCTAAAGTCATCTTTTCAAGGTGTCATCTAAAGTCATCTTCTCGTTTTGAGGAGGTGAAAACAACACTCTCGCAAAAAGTACACATTTAATGATAGATAGGCACCTTTTTTTTTCAAGATATAAGATCCCTAGGATTGCCCATTCAGATAGGTTTTCATTTAACAACAGGGGCCCCGGATTGTTATTTTACTGTATTTGTCTGTTTAGAATCCTCCATCATATGGTATAAAGACATATTTGCATTTGCAACATGAATTTGGCACAGCTTATGGTTAACTTGAAACTTGGTTTACATGTCTTGTTGGTTATACTGTGCTTTGTTTCATTTTTATTTTTTATTTTATGTGTTTTGTAGTGTCAAGATCTGCTAGTGACAGCCAGGGATCTCATGAAAGATGACATTTACAACACAGTGATGGTGGACAGGTTTACTGATACTGCACTGCTTGTCACACCACAAGAAATCCAGGAAGCCCTGTTGGGCAAAAAGTCTAAGGTTAAAAATCCTGTGAACACTGTTCTAAAAGGCCATTAACCATAATTATTTGCTCGTGTATAATGCACACTTTTTTCATGCTGAATAAATCTTGACTTGGCAACCACTTGCCATTAGATTGCCTAGTTCTTACATGGAGTATTACTGGATTTGTCATCAACAGGAAATTAGTGAAATTACAAAAAGTGACAACGAAGAAACTCTTAGTGAATTCACCTTCCATTTTCCAACATGCCGCATAAGTGAAAGCACCAAAAAGCTTATGGACCTTGCCTACAGCACTCTTATTGAAGCAACTACTTCACCATTCCAAACGTAAGTAATGCAACCACAAAATATCTTGCCTACAGTACTCTTATTGAAGCAACTACTTCGCCATTCCAAATGAAAGTCACACAGCAGTATAACAGGGCACATTCTTATTTTTTTAAGATTGATATCTTTTATTTGCTTGATTACTGGACCATTTATCATCTTAGCAGTAGAAATTGCCTAAATAAAGAGGCTTCCTTACACTTATAGTATTTGAAAAATAATCTGCTCCATATGGGTATACAAGATGGTAATTACTCAAAACTAATCACATGATTTTTCCAATATTTTTTGCATTCCAATGTCCCTAAAATACAGTAACCTTGTAAATACGTATGCCTGATTCCAGTAATAATCTATAATAAATTATTGATGATAATCCTTGTTGCTTCTGTCTTTTAGGGCTGTGCAATTATTTTACACTGTGCGCAACGTCTTCGAGCTTTATTGCAGTGTTGTCCCTGCATACCACCAAGATAACCTGGTACATTCCCCTAAATGTATACATTGTAATATTGCACATGGGAGTTAGGGTTGTCCAATTCACCAACATATTCATGGATTTGTCTGAAACAATTCAGGCCACTAGAGCGTATTAGAAAATGGTGTAAAACAATGGAAGTGACAATGCCATACATTAATATATTTAGTAAACTGACACACCAGTCATATTCAGCCTTGTATATTTATTCATATTTTTGGCATTTCATCAATACAAGAACAGTAACATAGGTTTATGAATGGTAAGAAAACCTAGAGAAACTAGTGAGCTGATTCTGTAGGCATCCTCATCTAGGGTACTGAAAAAAAGGGAAGTCGATTTAACTTGGTTATTAAAAGTCATTTATTTATTCAGTAGACCACCTTCAGTTGACAGTCTTATTTTGCCCCAGGCCACCCTTCCTCAGTTATCTGCACTTCACCACAACAACTGCATGTACATCTCGCATCTGCTTATGACAGCCGGACACCAGTTCAGTGCGCAATTACCTGAGCCACTCGGAGTGGGAACGGTGACATTCATGGACTTGGTGCCGACAGTGAGAGAGATAGGAGAGAAGTGCCTGTTTGAACAGCTGGTCAGTATACTTAACAAAACTGTTTCTTTAAAACAAATAATAAGTATGCATAACACCTCATTAATTAAGAGATTCTAAAGAACCACCTTTAAAAATCCCAGCTTAACCATCCAGTCAAACTGGTCAATAATTTTTTTTTCAATTTTGTTTTGTGTGGCTTTAAATTTTTGTGTTTACAAAATTCCAATGGCAAATGAATATAAAATTTAAAAAAATCTTGGTAGAAAAATGTTGCAATCCATGATCACGATCAGCTCACAGAGTTTTGGTATAAATAGTTTATTCTCATGCAAGTAGTACATAATAGAAATAGTTTCCCTAAAAGCCAATAATTTTATGTATGGCTGATATTTCTTTATTCTTCTTGTAGAAAAGACAAAGGTCACAATTGCTAAGCACCATTAGAGCCGCTGAAGGATTTGCTGATGCAAATGAAGACCATAGAAGCAGTCAAATAGAGAGAGCCCTAAAACAGGTTAGATTTTTTTCACTTTAAGGCTACAATATCATCGGATGATATCATTAGTTTCCTCCATCTTTTATCCAGTTTTTAACAGTGCTTTTCATTTATTCTCTTTTATTTTATTTACTTCAGGTGCTGCACCAGCTCTCACATTTGAGTAAAATCTGGAAAGGTGTTCTCCCGGAGGACTTGTTCTACCATTCTCTTGGGGCTCTTCTGGATGCAGTCATTCAGGAAATCACCAATGAAGTTCTCAAACTAGAGGTCAGTCATCAGCAAATTCGCTTGTCCATATCTGGGCCAGAGCCAGTATGAGATGGGACTTATGAGCTGAAAAGGGGCACTTCCCCAGCCTCTCACAGCCACAGCCACACAATCATACCTACTGTATCTTGATTTGTTTTAGAGAAGAAAGCAGCGGTCATAGCATAGCACATCTCTATTCTAGGCCAATTTTAAAACATCCTTAGCCATTATCTAGTAAAGTTGAGAGTTTTAGTTTTATTAAATGGCCTCACATAATGAAAACTTAACAAATATGACAACTTGCCTGTCCAGCATTACTAGACTGGTGACTCTAAGACATTAATGGTAAATTCTAGCATTGAAATAGCTTCCCTTGATTGAACAAGGGTACAGTGAAATTAGATTCCTAGTTTATGTTTATTTTAAACACCACACCACATCTCTATATTTTTGTCATGTTAAAAAAAAAAACAGGCTTGGTACAGTATTTGCACCATGCATCCAAACTAAGTTCTCAGTTGATTATTTGGCACATATTCTTTGTCAGACTTACTGTAACCTTATCTTATTCAAATGAATTGTCCATAAATAAATTTTCTCCTCTAGGATCTATCATCAGATGAAGCACACCAACTCAACTTCCTCCTTAATGTTGTTATCAACAAAGCCCCTGAGCTGTTCCCAGATCCATCATCAGCTGTACCTCACTGGTCAAGATACAGCCAACTAATAAGCATCCTTGAGTCTAGTCTACAGGAAATCACAGACTCATGGGGAAATGGCAATGGCCCCCTTGCTCAGGACTTCAGTGCTGGGGAGATTCGCAACCTAATCAGAGCATTGTTTCAAAACACTGATAGACGGGCTGCTGCCTTAGCAAAAATCAAAGCCTCATAATAACAGACTGAGAATATTTTTAAAAGCTATTAACTTTGGCTATTGGAATACAGCAAGATGAGTTTTTGATTGTGAATTACAACTGCATTGTATATACCAAAGAGGAGTAGGGAATATTTATGGGGATTCAGGAAAATAGATGAAACAGCCTGAAGAGGTAAGAGGACAAGAGGGAGAAGTACGGCAAGTGGCTACCATTTTAGGACTAGAGCAAAAAGAAATTTTTATTGATGTTATGCAATTGTTATACTGCTGCAAGTTTAGAGTGATGCTAATATTAAAGTCAAATTAAATAAGAAATGTTGAAGTGCTAGGTGACAACAATGCAGAAAACATTAGCAAGTTTCTACTATTTATTAACTATGCTGTCACAGCACAAAGCATAATTATTTGTCATCTATTAGTGTGACACTAAGTGGTCCACAAACATATATATATGTATACACATATATACACCTATTTCAAATAAGGTTGCACTGGAGAATCCATGTATCCCTAACCTGTAGAAGTGCATAAGTTGCTGAATACCGAATGCCATGCAAATCTGAATGCCTTGTAAATGTTAACAAACAGATAAACAAGAATGTAACAGCTTTCTAGAACTGAATATATATATTATATATATATGTTTGTGGACCACTTAGTGTCACACTAACAGATGACAAATAATTATGATTTGTGCTGTGACAGCATAGTTAATAAATAATAGAAACTTGCTACATTGTTGTTGTCACCTAACCCTTCAACGTTTCTAATTTAATTTGACTTTAATATTAGCATCACTCTAAACTGGCAGCAGCATAACAATATACTAATACTTCAGATGAAACCACACAAACAAACATCATTTGTTATAAATAAATCTGTAATACGGTATTGCTTGACCTATCCTGTTTTTACCAATGTTATAAACAGACAGAATTTCAACTAAAACAAAGCAAATCTGGTATTTTAACCACTGCTACTTGTTCAGGTCATCCACATTGGAGCTACAAGTATTTGTGGTATGCATTTGTTGACAGCTGTTTCCTTCCCTCTGGTCCATCATCTGTTAAAAAAAAGGCATACAGCACATTTGTATGTGTGATTTGCAATAATATGCCACAAAATGCATGTTAGATTGTGAAACCTTTTACAGCAGTACCAATTGGTACGGGTATCATTTACTTACGTGGTGCAATAGGATCAAAGGATGATGGTAAGCTGTTGGCATACATAACTAATTTCAATGTATGGTGCTGTTCAGTGATGCCATACCTACATTAAAGTTTAAAAAAAATTATATCATTGTAAAGCCATTTGCCAGGATTTCAATACGGAGAAGGGTCATGTTACAATGAAGTAAACCAGATAAACTGTAAGGTATCAGTTTCTCAATTCTTTTGGAAGATAAAGGATTTCCAATGCCCTGCCTAAAAGCCTTTAAAGAGAATGTTTCTTAAGGGAAAGTAATACACTATGTTTTGTGCAGAGGCCAGAAGCTTAAAATTGTCTAGACCAATAGAGATGTAACTGTTTGGCTGTTCTTTTCTTACTCACCAGAACACTGTCCATAAACCGTTAGTCCAGCTGCCGTTTGACCTCATGAAATACCTGCCACAATAAGGCTTTTTAGCAACTTCTAATAAATGAATTACAGTTGAAGCTCTCATAAGCGACCACCTTGGGAACTGAAAATTGTGGTCGTTAACGGAGCTGGTCTCTTACGAGAGCTTGCTCTCATAAGCAACCACTGGGTGCAAGAAAACTTGAACAATAGGTGTTACATTTTCTGGAGACAAAGGAAATGTCCCATGGTTGAAATCAAAGTTAGAAAATTGTAATATATGAAATTTTCTAATGGCCGCCTACTTGAAA
Organism: Nematostella vectensis; assembly: GCF_932526225.1. Taxonomy (NCBI): domain Eukaryota; kingdom Metazoa; phylum Cnidaria; class Anthozoa; order Actiniaria; family Edwardsiidae; genus Nematostella; species Nematostella vectensis. The sequence continues at coordinate 16,271,264 of NC_064035.1, forward strand.
GGCAGCTTTTGTGAAACATTACAACATTTTCCGTGATTTCAGCATGCATTGCATATGATGTTTATCAGGTGTTGACTGACGTTGTAAAGCCAAAAATCATTGTGGTCGCTTAAGAGAGCTTAAAAATTAAAGAAAAATCTCAGTTGGTGGTTTGAAATTGTGGTCGTTAACGGAGATGGTCGCACCGATAAGTTGGTCGCTTACGAGAGCTTAGAATTACAGAGTTTGTGTGACAATTCAATTGGTGATACATGATGTGGTCGTTATCAGAGCTGGTCGCTTACGAGAGCGGTCGCTCTTCGAGAGCTTCGACTGTAATTTACATCAAATTTGTCTTGTTAATTTAGCATTAAAATTGATATTTTATCCTTACCAAGGATTTATTCTATTTGTCCCTCTAGATCTCCAGAATAGCTTCTCAAAATCCTTTGTAATTTTTTTCCAAAGTTTCTCACTTGTTCCCTTTCCCTGAAAAGGAACAATATAAACATTAAATCCACTATTACAAATAGACAAAAAAATAGATGACATGAGTTGAGGCTCTCACCTGACTCTCTTTGCTGACTGTAAACTTATCAAGATAAGGAACTCCACCTGTATCTTTTGGGACTGTTATAATAGCTGCTGCACTATAACTGAAAATAAAAACATTTTCTCAAAACAAACAAAAGATAAATTTTCTTTAAACTGATTATCTCACTCTGCCCTGCCCTATCGTATCCCCCTATCCTATTCATGGTTTCTTAAGTGATTAACTTACCTTTCAGATATGTATATTGTGTGAAGTTGTCTCTCAATTTTAGAGAAGTAATCCAGACTGAGGTCTTGGTCAAAAGACCTGTAACAATGAAAGAATCATATCTTGTTTATTTTACTCTGCTGATGAGGCCAGGCAGGCAGTTCGACCCACATTATAGCTCATATCACACATTTGATTGTGAAAATCTTTTGATCAAAATGGAAAAAGGGCCTAAAGGACACCTCATTTTGAAGGTCAAGGGAATGTATTTGAAAAGGCAACAACTTACAGTATGTTTAAATTTAATAAATGTTTTGACTAAATCGTACACATACCTTATAATAAGACTCCGCAATCTTTCGACATCAACATTTTCCAGGGAGTGGTAGGCATTGATCTGCTCAGAAACCTGGAAAAGGGTACCAGAACCTGGAAACAAAACATGTTATAGGAATACGAATAAGTATAGCAGATTTCTTTATAAGCCTTTTTTCTACACAGATTCATTATACCCATTTTACTACAATGATTGGGGAAAGAACCCAGCCCCAATCAGGTTTAAACTGGTCCTCTTAGTTATTTTTCAGGTGCTAGTTGGTAATATGTTTATAAATCCCATACTATACCATTATGTGTGAATAACTCTGTTATCAAGCTGTTGGCACTTGTAATCACAGCTGACGTCTCACTTGGCAGGCATAGTAACAAATCCCTTATGGACTTTACCTATGTGAACAAATACATAAAAAAGGATTGTCATTAAAAGTTTTCAGTAAAACAGATATATGTAATTTCTGTAATTATAGCCGAATTCACAGTCCACAAACAAATTTGTCTATAATAAAACTCTGTATTATTTGATGTAGATGTTTTTCCACCCTTACCAAATTATGAGATGAGCAGTGTAGTGATGAATCCCTTAGGAGGCTGCCCAGTTCATCTGGTACACTCACTGAGTCAACCACCTTTAAGAGAAATAAAAACAACCTCAGCAAATACTCAAGTTATGCATGTTATTTGTTAATGATGACACAATTTTTTGAATAAGCAATCTCAGTGTTTATTGTGATTAAGATGATGATGGTGTCAGTCAAGATTTTAGAATACGGAATGTTTAAGAGCAAATAAATAGATGGCTGGTGAAATAATGATGATGCTGTTTATTATTAGTTATTTTGTTATGTTGCTTTTAAGGATATTATGTCTGATTTCCAAGCAAGCTAGCTTTACTTGTGGTGAGTGTATAATGGTGATGATGGTAATGATTATGATTGTCATTATTATGATTTTGACAATGATAATGCACATTATATCAATTACCCTGACTTGGTCTGAACTCACCAATGCAATACCCCTTACCTGTCCTGAACTGTCTCTCAGTCCACCCTCTGTGTTCAAGAAGACTACTTTAGTTGGTTGTAGGATGGCAGCTAGTTCTACTGCAGCACTTGTGGGATCAATGTACAGCGTTTGTCCGGATGGACTCTTGCCCACCGCAGTCAGTATGGGTATTTGGCCAGACCTAACAATGGTGGACATCGCACATGTACCTAGGTCAGTAATTTCTAGTCTTTATCACCTCACAGTAGGAATTCATTGAATTTTAGTGAATCCATTGATTTGAGTGTGAGTAATTTAAAGCTAGGCACTTCATATTTAAGTTGATGAAGGGCTGACTCCTCCCCAGTCGTAACGCAAGTTTTCAGAAGGGAGATTTCAAAGGCGCACAAAGCATAAAGGGAAGGGAGCAAGGATGCCCTGCGTGCCTCTTTAACCCTTCCCTTGAGGCTTTGCGACGTCTCCGAAAACCAAGACGACTGGGGATGGGTCAGGATGAATGGTAAGATTCAGCTTTTTTTTAGTTGGGGAGCTTAGTTGATATCTTATGCCTTGGGGCCCAGTTGAATTTAGTTTACCTTTGATACCAAAAGAAGAAAAATATGAAACTAATACTATCTATACCTTAGACCACAGGCTTCCCACCTCAGGATTTCAAAGGACATAAGAATCACGCAAATAAACATCTATGAGTTATATCTTCATGCTCTAATTCATTGAAATAAACTTAGTTGAGATGTGAATGTATCTATCTGTGGTGTTTTTTTTTTCTTTAGAAGAAGCTCAATTTTATGAGTTTACAACGATAAAAGTTTGTCTCGGATTATGAGTTGATACTAAGTATGTTAAAGAGACAAGTCTGGCAACTTAATTCCCCCTGGGGGGGCATTCGATGGGCGTGGTCTGGTTATATTTTAACCCTAAAAGATACTAAAGTGGGCTTGGTTAGGCATGAATTTACCCCATAAAAGATACCTCAAACAAACGTAAACAATTTTTAATAAAAACATTCATTTTAAACTGTCTCTTATGGAAGATTTCACATTCAAATGCTCTTTCACAAGCTACAAGTTAGGTGAGCGATGGCTATAATAGCACCCTAAAAGATAGAGAGGTACAAATCTGGGCATTTTCACCCCTAAAAGATACCCAAGGCTCCAAATTTACACCCTAAAAGATACAACGATGATCCCCCCGGGCTTAATTCTGACTACCTCAGCTTTAGTGAGATTTTCTGTTGGATTTTAATCAGTACGAAAACACTGACACTGGTACAGGATGGCAGCTGGTCAAGTAGCCCCACACCACCCTAGACCTCTCTTGTCCTTCTCCATCCCTCTTCCATATCAACAGGTCGCAAACGTCGACAGTCTGCATGTACTTACCTTAGCTCTATAAGCTACGTTTCACACAACAGATCACCATTTAGAAGTTAGTGTGGAAACTGTGAAAAAGACAAGTCATGTCTAGGGTGCGCAGGACTAAGCTGTCTATGCAAATTACATCCCAAGGATGCCATTTGACCAGATCACCAACGGACAGCTAAAATTGACACTCAAAAATTCATTTCTTGCAGTTTTTTAAGCATATTGCTTTTAAAATTGAGTCGGGATAGTTCCATCACTCTCCCATCCTGTACCAGTGTCAGTGTTTTCGTACTGATTAAAATCCGGCAGAAAATCGCACTGAAGCTGAGGTAGTCAGAATTAAGTTGGCAGCCTTCTCTCATTAACATACTTATTAGTATCAACTCAAAATCCAAGACAAACTTTAATCGCTCTAAACTCTTAAAATTGAGCTTCTTCTGAAGAAAAGAAAAACGGCAGACTGATACATTTACATCCCAACTAAGCTTATTTCATGAATTAGAACAATAACTCATAGATGTTTATTTTTGTGAATTCGTATGTCCTTCAAAATCCTTCACCGATGTGAGTGGGAAGCCTATGCTTAGACTCACTTTTAGCTTTCTAGAAGAACTTACCCGATAAAACTCTTTAGAGGCTCAATGTCAACTCTGTTAATACATCCAACTTTGGAATCACTAAAAGAAAAAATTAGTTTTCAAGATAAGTTTTGATTGTAATCATCATCTTGTACATGATTTTATACCTATATAGATAGGTCTCGTGGATAAAAAACGGGTTAGTGCATAGAGTTAAGAACACATCAACTGCACTAAGCACATGGTTTCATCTTCTTTAACATAACTTATGTATTCACACCACACTCAATTAATCTGCCTCACCCTCGGCTTCAAACAGAACCCTCTTATATATGGTGTCTTCTGTCATAATCAAAGTTTTTTTTACTATACCAGTCATAATAGTCACATAGGCTCTTACAGAGATGTTGAAGCTGCATGAAAGACATCGCTTGAACATGAGACAGGTCTGGCTTTTGTACCATGTTGTTCCAACAGAGAAACCAGTTTGATGCTATCTGCAAGGACTTGATGTTGGAAATCTGTCTGTGATGGTAACACAGGGTTGATGCCATGTACTATAACCACAGGCATCCCATTACGAGTCAGGAAGGACAAGCAGGATGCTAGCTTGTCCAGCTGTGGAGTGTACGACATTTCCATAAGGTAAGGATAGCATGTTAAGGCCATGTTATTCTTCTAGAAGTTGTTTCATCCAATCGCAAACATGCTATACCAAGTGAAACCTCTACAACCCTTGTTTTCCTGTCAGTTTCAAACCAGATTTCACACTTGCATTTACACAAGAAGTTTCTTACCCTGTAGTATTATATAGGATAAAAACCTCTGCTCACAGGTATATATAGGATATCCCTATGTCTAATAACCACAAAACAGTGGTACCTGCTAAAGAAAAGCATAGTTTGTTCAGGCTCACACACTTTAAAAAGATGCAGGACTAAAAGAAGTTTTCCTTGTTATGTTTTCATGGTAATTTAAGGGTATCAGTTTATACATATTTTTTTGTTTATAACATGCTGTGAAGTCATTGTGTTAGAGGATAGCTTAAACGCGTTAATGAGATTAGGCAATGTTAAATAGCTTATTTGTCCTCACCATTTCATCTTCCATAAACACATTAGGAGAAATCTCGACAACAGCAAAAGGTTGTTCAGGGTATGACTCTCTTGTCTGGAACTGCCGTAACCAATAGCGTGCCTCCTTCGGATCTGTACCAACCTTGATGTAGAAATACATTGTGCAAATGTATGGTCAACTTTTTATACACACTGTAAGATTTGCAGGCACTCTTGTCAAGTGTCATTTCATCTTTAAGTTAAATAAATGCTTTAAATTGAACGAAAATAGTTGAAAAAACTAACAAGCTAAGCAGCATTTCTAGTGTCAAATCCTACCTCTTCAAGAAACCTCTTCAGATCTTGATTCTTTTGACTTTTATCTGAAGTCTGAACCCTTGCAGTTGATGTCGGGACCACGTAAGAAGTGGATGAAAATCTTGTGACTGCTACTCCAGTACTTAAACTTCTCGCATTCTTTAAAATCTCACTACGACTATTTGAGTTAAGCAATCGGCAGGAGTTTAACAGACGCATTTAAAAGAAGACGCTCGACGAAAATTTTGCTCAGTTTTTAGATGTTCGTTGATTCGTTGGTCACAAATGAGCTTTGTTGAACCTTTCAAAGGCCATCCTGCTTCGTCATGCTTTTTCGGGGTAGATTCACTGCACCACGTCCATTGTGCGTTTCGTTCTCTAATACAGCCGTCGTGAAAATAAATCGGCTTTTCTATCACCTACTCTAGAAATGTGTCTAGTAGAGGGGCAAATGTCCCCCCAGGGGTAGGGGGTTAGAGAATGTGTACAAACCCCAAAATTATGGACTCTACTGAGAGATTATTCTCAAAATATAAAGAAAAACATGAACAGTATTTCTTTCAAATAAAAACAATTGTCATTTTTTTCAAGATTTTTTATAGCTCAGTTTTATGGTCGATTTTTATACTTATTTTATGGTATATTTTTATAGGGGACTGTGTGTGCACGTGTTATATTTAGCGAATTTTCATTGGACGTTAGTTTAACGCCACAATACTTAGTACGAAAACAATGCATGTGGTCACACTACTTGACAGCTCTTACGGGTGATGCAACTTTTCAGTGTTTTATCATGCTGGTTTTGTAAATTAATGGTATTTGCAGCAACGGCCATTATTACATCGCTGTCTCTACAAGCAAAGGTAGGAAACATTTGAATATTGAGGATCAAGTTCTTTATTCGATGAAATGCTATTTGTTTTTGTAATGACAATTTTGGGAGTCACGTCCTCATGGTTGGACTAATTAGAAATGAGTTAACCTTCAAATTGAGCTAAATTGTGTACCTGCTGTTATCAATGTTTATAATCGTCCTTTGCGTTGTGGAGGATTAATGAATGCAATAGCTATTTAGATTGAATTAGCGCGCAAGTCTGTTGTTCTTCGTGCATTTTTTCCCGCATGGAGGCCCCCTAACCAAGACTTGCTGGGAGCTTTTTTCTATTTTTTGCCATTTGCCGTGGGGTTGGCTTTGCATGACAGCCGACTTAAGCCTTTTTCCACACGTCAGAGATACGCTTTGAAAAGAAAAATTTTTAGTGAAAAGCTCGATTGAAATTTTACTTCTTTCGTTGATCGGTCACCGTATCTTTGTTCATAGATGCTTTGTTGAACCTTTTAAAGGTCTTCCTGCTTCGAGGAGTCTCTAAGGTAACTGAGCTTTTGGTTATATTGATTTTCAGAGTATTGCCCCTTTTGGGGTATTGTTCTTTTTAGGTGAAGTGTAGTTTCAGTGCAACCCATGGCTACTACAGCTCTCATGAAAACAAATGGGTTTCTTAGAAATATGTCTAGTAGGGAGGTTAAGAAATTTGTACAATTTCAAAATCGTGAATTCCTTTTTCCTGAGAGATATAGAGAAAATATGAACCGTATTTCTTTCATATCAAGAAAAGTCCTTTTTACCAGATCTTATGTAGCTCAGTTTTTATGATCGATCATACTATGTATTTGTTTCTGTGCACGTGTTTTATTGCGTGTTTTCATTGGTCGTCATAGCCCAGTTAGTTACGCTACGGTAGACACAGCTCTTATGGGTGATGCAAGTTTTCTGTCTTTTTTTATATTTATGCTGATTTTGTAAATTAACGATATTTGGAGAAACGGCCATCATTGCATCGCCGTCTCTACAAGCAAAGGTGGGAAATTGGACATTTGAGGACAAGACATTCAAGTCTTTGTAATGAAAATTTAAGAATAAACTCACGTCCTTCTATATGGCCTTCTATAGATTGTACTAATTGAAAATTGGCAGTTCGGCTAAATTGTGTGCCTGTTTCAATCAATGTCTAGATTAATGCTTTGCGTTGTTGAGGATTTATGGATGCAATAGCTATTTTCTTGAATGTGCGTGCATGTCTGTTGTTGTTCATGCAGATTTTTCCCGTTTGAGGAGGCCTTTCAACCATGACTCTCTTGCTGCGAGCTTCTTCCTACTTTGGCCGTAGTGCCGTTTGTCGCGGGGTTGGCTTTGCAAGGCAACCGACTTCAGCCTTTTTCCACACGTCATCTGGAGATTCGTCTTTCAAGTCTGAAGCAAGAAAGGTATTCTAAAGCCCTGGCCAAACGAAACCCAAGTCGTTGCAAGTTTTTGACTTGCGTGGACATGCGTTAACTTGCGATGAAGCAGTCAAACGAAACGAAAGTTTTGATATAATTTAGCCCATTTCAGTCCCTGCACGCGCTACTGACAAGACCACTAGCGCGTAGGCGAACCGGAAAAAAAATAACTCAATTGACATACATTGAAATATATCAACCGCAAAATATCAGAAATAAATACAGTCTGAGCAGGGAAGTTGTATTCTCTCACAACTCCCTGGTGTGAGTACCCTTCTGCACGGAGCTTTCTATGTCGCTCGTTTCCTTTGCTTTACATCAAGAGCAAAGGAAACGATTGACACAGAAAGCTCTGCGCAAAAGGGTATGGTCTGAGAGACCTTTTTACTTTGATATCTTCGAAAATTGATAAAGTTTTTAGATGTTCGATTTACTTTGCGAGGACTTGCACTCACTTGTGTTGAGTGGCAAAACGATATGCAAGTGAGTGCAAGTTGACAAACATGTTTAAATGATCAAAAAAGTGGGTAATTTCTATTGAAAATCGTCAAATACTATCTTTTTTTCCATATGATACCTTAGACCGCCTATCCCACCTGTCAGCCAGTCCTGGGTACGCGTCATCCTTATCGGATTTAATTTATTTCATGTTTTCCCTGTAGACGTTGAAAGCGTCATTGATTCTCGAAGACGGCACCCGTTTAGAGGGGTTTTCGTTTGGCAAGCCGGTGTCCACGTCAGGAGAAGTTGTGTTCAATACAGGTCTAGTGGGGTAAGGCTTACATCCACCCATTTCCATATTTGGAGCACGCGCGTTCGATTGTACTAAGTCTGATTTAGATAGCACAATTTAGTCGTACGCGACTTGCCCGCGGCACCTTCTACGACACAAGTCGTAGAGTGTAAAGCAGCCTACGACTTCGCTACGACGCTCGACTATGAAAGTCGTAGTGTGTGTATGACATCAGAGCTGATGTCATAGACAGCTGTCGCATATCACTTAATCGTGCTTTCTAAATCGACATTTGATTTTCTTTTATTTGAGCAGACATCGAGTAGAGGAGAAAATGTTTCGACCTTGGCTGTTTTGTTTGTGGGTGTGTGTAGTGTTACGGCCTGACTTTCTTTTTCAAAGAAAGAAGAACGCTATGCGATCCTCGAGCATGAGGAGGGAGGGGAGAGGGGACGGTAATAAACCTTTCCGTAAATTATGTCACGCGGCCCTGATGCAAGGGCAGGTAGCCAACATTCCTCGCATCGTATGTGAATATGGTGGGGTTTCGTCGGGAGGCGGTAAAGAAAGAGAGGTGCGTAGTATTGTAGTGCGAAGTCTCAAATATGCTCTTGATCATGAGGTTACCGCTGTTAGGTACCCCGAGGCGTTGACTGACCCCAGTTACTATGGTCAAATTCTCACCCTCACCTACCCCATCCTGGGGAACTATGGAGTCCCAGATACCAAGGCAGTTGATCAGTATGGACTTCTAAAGTACGTGGAGTCCTCCAAAGTCCAGGTCAGCGTCTTCATAACCCTTTATAACGTTCCTTGAGGTGATCCCCTGGTATCTCTACTACGCCAACCCTTAAAAGGGGTAGCGGAGCATATTTAAAATAAAAACAAAATGTATTAAAAACTCCGTTAGTATGCTTTCCCAGAGTCGTATCAGGCCACGTAAGTGAGGGGGGGGGGCAGCCCCTACTGGTCATTTCCTTATAATTTGTGAAAATAGTTGGGGGGGGGCACATGCCCCCAGTGTCCCACCCCCTGCTACGGCCCTGTTTCCTGAAACTGAGAAAGTGTTAATGCTTTCCAAAAAAGCGCCGAAACTTTAACTAAAAATGGATTGGTGGGAATCGCGATAGCAACGAAATTTGTTGCTATCTTTCTTGAGACTTGTGCTCTGATATTGTGTTAGGTATCTGGGCTGCTGGTGCAAGATTATTCACACGAGTACAGTCACTGGAACGCCGTCAAGTCACTCTCTGAATGGCTAACAGAGGAAAACGTACGTTTCGCAGAACCATATATCTATTATAGATTATAATATAATAGATGAGTGTAGATGATCGCACATAGTAATTCGCATGTCTCACGTAGGTTCCTGCCTTGTATGGAATCGACACGCGGATGCTGACGAAGTTCGTAAGGGAGAAGGGCACAGTTCTTGGCAAAATCCAGTTCGAAAACCAGCCCATTGATTTTATTAACCCCAACCTCCTAAACTTGACCGCAGAAGTGTCTACAAAGGTACTGTGTTCTACTTTCAATGATAACTCCCCTCAACAACTTGACCGCACACCAAGATTTCAACATGCGCCCTGATTTACTGCAAACATTATCCTTAAAAGCATTTATTATCCCTATCCACATCAACTTCGACGTCAAGTAGGTTTGAATTAATTATTCTAGTTTTGATTATTTCACAAAGGAAATATACTAAAAAAATTTTTTGTCTCTTTATTGGAATTAGCCTATATGTTCAACTGCCCTCTCCCTTGCAAAAAGACGGCTGTCCACAGGCGACAACATACCGCACCAGGAACAAAATCGAATCTTGAGCACGTGTTTCTACAGTGCACCCAACTCCACAAAAGTGCTGAAAGCGTTACTTGCCTAATGTATGTCTTTGGTGCCTCTAAAGGAAGTCAAGGTATATGGAAAGGGTAATGCCTTGAAGATCATAGCTGTTGATTGTGGAATTAAAGAAAACATCATAAGGAACTTGGTTCAGGTAAACATGCTAGACGCAAAGTGTTAAGCGCTTTTGAAAGCAGTAGAAGGTTTTGATCAAATGTACCTAAGGGCTGATTCCTAGAGCGTTTTTACAAGCACTAAAATCAGGGCTGCTCGACAGGAGCAAAAAATGTCAAAATAAAAATTGTAAGGTTGTGTCAGCTTACATTTTGTTTACATTTTCCCTAGAGGTTCCTTGCATAATATAAAACAAAATAAGTTATAGTAGTTTTTGGTAGATGATCCTTTCCTGAGATATGATTAAGCAAAGTTGCCATAGATCATGAAAAAAGTAGCAATTTCGCCCAAATAGGGCAATTTCAGACAAATCAAGAGTCTTAAAAGTTGCAATAATTGGATGATCTACCAAAAACTATTAAAGCTTATTTTGGTTTATAAAACACAAGAAACATCTATGCAAAAAAATCAAGCGAATATAAGCTATCACGACCTTACAATTTGAACTTTGCCATTTTTCGCCCCTGTCGGCTGATTCTTGATTGTGTACACAGCGTGGCGCAGAAGTGCACGTGGTCCCGTGGAATTACGACTACAGCCAGGAGGAGTACGACGGCCTGTTTCTCTCTAACGGCCCTGGAGATCCTGCCACCACGACAGATGCCATCAACAACCTCAGAAAGGTTGGCAGAAAGACATGTAGCACGTCGGTGAATCCTGGCAATACTTGGACGTTATTACTGTAGCGGTAGTGTCGTTTGGTAGAGCCTCGGTGCGATACATTAATGGTGAGCTGCTGTTTATGCTATTCTCTCTCAGATTATCGATGGTGACCGTAACGAGCCCATATTTGGCATTTGCATGGGAAACCAACTGGTCAGCCTGGCAGCAGGAGCAAAAACCTTCAAGTTACCACTAGGAAACAGGTAGGGGGGGGGGGGGGGGGGGAGGTTATATGCATAGGGAAGAGGGGTGGCTGGAGAGTCGCGAGACGAGAGAGATGCGGTTTTTTTTATCTCATTTCGTTTACCTACCCACCGCCTATCGCTTTGACTAAAAGAAGAAGAGTATTGGCATTACTTGATAACAATTCCCGTAGGAATTGATTTTTCTACCCGTCAACATTTTTAGGGGTCACAATCAACCTGTCATTAACCGCCTCACTGGACAAGCATTTATAACCTCCCAAAATCATGGGTATGCTGTTGACGAGACCACGCTCCCAAGAGACTGGAAGCCAATCTTTGTAAACGCTAATGACGGCAGCAACGAGGTCAGTTGGGGCAGAGAAGGGACGGGATGGGAAGGGGTCTGGCGCAAGTTTAGCCAAGGCGAGAAAGATCTGGGTCGGGATCACCAAGAGCGAGAGAGATCTAGGATGAGGTTAGCAAGGGCGAGAAAGGTCTGGGGCGAGGTCACTAAGTGCGAGAGAGATCTGGGGGGAGGTCAGCAAGGGCGAGGAAGATCTGGGTCAAGTTTACCAAGGGCGAGAGATAGTGGAATTTGAAATCCAGACAAGGGGGAATTTAAGGTATGTCAGGGTATAAAAGGTGGTGAGAAAAAGAAGAAGAAATAAGTAAGGCGTCAGGGATGCATTTGGTGAGCTTCCCTCTGCCTGATACTTTATTTCAGGGTATAATGCATACCAGCAAGCCAATCGTCACAGCGCAGTTTCACCCAGAACATTTTGGTGGCCCAACGGACACAGAGGTGAGGGGTTAACCCATGGTGATTACTGCTCTGTTTTCCAGAATTGTCTACGAGTTGTTATCGATACATATTTTTTTAAGTTGGATCTGATGTAACTTTCACCATCTCCTTTCTCAATTTCATAATACGCACACGTTACTACACGTTAACGCCATTTCACATCGCTTCTTTATAGTTTTTGTTCGACGCGTTCATATCAATGGTTAGAGATGGAAAATCACCTGTAGAAGCCATGCGACTGCCGAGCAAGCCAACGGAGCGCAAACAAGTCAGTGAGCAAAACTAACACTATCATAGTTGTATCATATCTATTTGTGTGTATAAGGTCCCATCTAAAAAGCATCATTTTGTGTATTTTCAATGTTCAGTTTATAAAATGATAATCTTACCAACTTTATAATATTTTTTCTAGCTCAAAAAGGTCTTAGTCCTGGGATCCGGTGGTCTGTCCATCGGACAAGCAGGAGAATTCGATTACTCCGGATCACAAGCCATTAAAGCCCTGAAGGTACACTAGGATAAGAGAGAAGTGGATGCATTATCAATTTCTCGAAATAGATGTAGAATATGGGAAGTAGTCTTATACTTTGCCTGTTAACATTGAATCTCTTTGATTACAACGTGTTTCTCTGTTCATTAGGAGGAGAATATAGAAACTGTACTAATGAACCCGAACATTGCCTCAGTACAGACAAACGAGGTCGGAGAGAAACAGGTAGAGCACCACCATTTCCCACTGCCTACTTATTACCGTCACACCAATCGAAGGGGCGGAGAAGTGAATAATCCAACAAGATTTTTTTTAGAGTTTGAGTAAAAAAAAAGGGCCCACTGTATACTATTCGATAATTCCCTACCCGTGAAATGAACGGATTGTCAATAGATATCGCCAAATATAGCCAAATATAGCTGATTGAATGTTTAATGTATTGGCTGCAGGCCGACACGGTGTATTTTGTACCAGTTACGTCGGAGTTTATCGAGGACGTCATCAAGCGCGAGCGACCAGACGGAGTATTGTTGTCTATGGGAGGGCAGACAGCGCTTAACTGCGGTGAGGATTTGTTTACTGGTTCATGTAACGTTCTTTACCCTCATCTTACCAAACCTTGTATTAAATCTTGTAAAACCAAAGCAATAGTGATTTTCAACTGCTTAGATGTCTCGTGCAAGAGTTCCATACTTGGTTCAATGCGTGATGAACAAGTTAAATTACAGCTGTTGTTAAAGATGATGTTTATGTTGTTGTTATTGTCAAAGTTGTCGTTGCTTTTACTTGCCTAATAAAGTTTCTGTGTCATCTCAATTGTTGTTGTTATTATTTTGTCCACTGTTTATCCATGTTTAGGTGTTGATCTTTACGACAAAGGGATATTCCAGAAGTACAATGTTCAGGTATATATATATAATGCGTGAGTGCAGGCGTTCATATAACAGTGCTCAATACATAGGTGTAGAGCGGGATATATCTTGGTTTGTAGGAAAAAAACACGCGAACTACCGTTTCATCTCTACAAACCTGTTTCGTGGTTGCCCACTCATCAAGCCTGTTTCGTGGTTGCCCACTCATCTCCTGATCTTACTGTATCTCCTACATTGTCAAACTAATGCTTAAGCTCTGAAACTTTGTCTTGGAACGCTGTCGCTTGTGTAAACTTTAATTGGTCTCTGTACTGGTTTTTCGATGTTTTCAGGACACGTTCTAAACCATCTTAAAACTGTTTTGACAAGGTTTCTGTTTCTCGCTCATTTATTGTATTTTCTAGGTACTAGGGACACCTATTGAATCTATCAAGGCGATATTTTTTATTAGTCTCTGTACTGGTTTTTCGATGGTTTCAGGACACGTTCTAAACCATCTTAAAACTGTTTTAACAAGGCTTCTGTTTCTCGCTCATTTATTGTATTTTCTAGGTACTAGGGACACCTATTGAATCTATCAAGGCGACTGAAGATCGACAGATCTTTGCAAACAGACTAAAGGAGATAAACGAAAAGCTTGCGCCGAGTGTCGCAGTTTACTCTGTAAGTAACAGCAATGATCATCCACCTTACTGTATCGTCGGAGGGGCATAAACCTCTCCTTGAAGGTGTGATTCCTATAATCTACGACCTGCGGTGCTGTAAAGTATATGTACGTTTAATACCTTATTCTTTGGAAACATTCCCCAGGTTGAGGAAGCGGTGAAAGCAGCAAAAAAGATAAAGTATCCTGTCATGGTCCGGGCTGCCTATGCGCTTGGGGGACTGGGATCTGGTCTGTGTGAAAACGAAGCTAAGCTACGAGCCCTTGCCAAAAAGGTAAGCTAAGCTACGAGACCTTGCCCAAAAGGTAAGCTAAGCTACGAGCCCTTGCCAAAAAAAGTAAACTAAGCTAGGAGCCCTTGTCATAAAGGTGAGCTAAGCTACGAGCTCTTGCCAAAAAGGTAAACTAAACTACGAGCACTTGCCAAAAAGGTAAGCTAAGCTACGAGCACTTGCCAAAAAGGTAAGCTAAGCTACGAGCACTTGCCAAAAAGGTAAGCTAAGCTACGAGCACTTGCCAAAAAGGTAAGCTAAGCTACGAGCTCTTGTCAAAAAAGTAAGCTAAGCTACGAGCCCTTGCCAAAAGGTAAACTAAACTACGAGCTCTTGCCAAAAAGGTAAGCTAAACTACGAGCCCTTGCTAAAAAAGTAAGCTAAACTACGAGCCCTTGCCAAAAAGGTAAGCTATGCTAAGAGCCCTTGCCAAAAAGGTAAGCTAAGCTACGAGCCCTTGCCAAAAAGGTAAGTTAAGCTACGAGCCCTTAAAGGTAAGCTAAGCTACTAAGACTTGCAAAAAAGGTAAGCTGCGTTGCGTGTCCTTGCCAATAGTTGACTTGAGCAACGAGGGCATGTTAAAAGGATGAACTGTGCTACAGATCCTTCATATGATGGTTAGCTAAGCTTTTTTTAATTCATTAAAATAAGCGTACCACTGGACCGCGGCACTCACTTGAGTCTGACCCATACACTACACCCTATTACATGGTCAAGTTTAACATCTCTACCTGCAGGCCCTGGCCATCGCACCGCAGATCCTAATCGAGAAGTCCTTGCTAGGTTGGAAGGAAGTGGAGTATGAAGTGGTCCGTGATGCCGCTAACAACTGCATTACCGTCTGCAACATGGAAAACTTTGATCCACTCGGTGTGCATACGGGAGACTCGGTGGTAGTGGCACCCAGCCAGACGCTATCCAACCAAGAGTACCACATGCTTAGGGAAACGGCCATCAAGGTATTTAGACACCTGGACACACATGCTAAGACAAACGGCTATCATGTTATTTAAAACAGTAACACATGCTTTGAGAAACGGACATCAAAGCCACAAGCTCGCATGCTTAGACAAACGGTAATCAAGATATTTAAACACATGTACACATGCTTAGACAAACGGTCATCAAGGTATAAAAAAGCAACAAAATTTGTTTAGAAGTTCAAAACAGTCAGCTTGTTTTATGTTGTGCAAAATTACATCGGAAATTTGTGCGGCTGTTGATCTCATTATTTCTTTTTGTCTCACTAATTACATTGACTGTTCATGACACTCACACTCAGATGCAGTAGTTATATATGGGGGTATTCCCTATCATTGATCAAGTTCTACTTATTCAGCAAATGCTTCCCTCAATGTTATTCAAGTGTAATTCTCATATATAGATAACACGGTTGAAATAGCTTGGTCTGATAGGTAGTTCGACATTTTGGCATTGTGGGCGAGTGCAATATTCAATACGCACTTCACCCCACCTCCCTGGAGTACTGCATCATCGAGATTAACGCTCGCCTGTCCCGCAGCTCAGCCCTCGCGTCCAAGGCTACAGGGTGAGTCCTCAAGGGCCATACCTTCCGTTCATTAATCTGTTACTTCTGTTACTCCTCCACGCTTTTATATTGTGACGTATTTTGTATTTGTTTGTGCAAATGCCCAAGGGTGAGTCTCCAAGGGCCATACCTTCCGTTCATTAATCTGTTACTTCTGTTACTCCTCCACGCTTTGATATTGTGACGTATTTTGTATTTGTTTGTGCAAATGCCAAAGGGTGAGTCCTCAATCGCAAGGGTTATACTTCTTTAATGCATATTCCAACTGGCATGGGGAATAGGTGATAATGTCTGGGCTAGTCTTCTACCGAGAAATGGCAGCTGCATTCTGTTTATTTTCAGTTACCCTCTTGCATTCATTGCTGCCAAACTTGCACTAGGCATCGAGTTGCCTGATATCAAAAACGCTACAACCCAGGTGACCACGGCCTGCTTCGAACCGAGCTTGGACTATATAGTAACTAAGGTATGCAGCCCTTAAATGATCACGAATGTGCACTATTGGTAATTGATTTCCCGGGGATTATAAAATGAGTCAATTAAAGGGAAGTACACGTAATCCTATTGTCACTCCCCGTTCGGACTGTCAACCCATCGAGTGCCATCTCGTTATGTGGTTAATGTGTTCTTCTATTTAAGCAATATACCATGCCTTTATATTTTCCCTTTTTTTTTTTCTCTGCGCCCAAACAAGCGTAACGTGCTATCCCTCTTGACTTCTAGATCCCTCGCTGGGACTTGGACAGGTTCCAAATGACGCCCAAAGAGATCGGAAGCTCTATGAAGAGCGTAGGAGAAGTGAGTGTCCGAGCGACTCCCATCTATCGCTACTAACGTGTCGTAATCAAGACTAGCACGGATGGATGAGGGTTAAAAAACTTTTATTTGTATTAAAGATAAGTGTTTATGCCTTTACTAATAATAACGGTGGAAGTCCGAAAATTGACGGCCTCGTTAAACTCCACTAATCTACGCACATAAAAGCCTTTTGCCTATGACTCTTAGGAGAGAATAGGAGAGAGTGTACTGTGAATGGAGGATTCTACATGTTAGGGATTACCTACATGTTCTCGTTGTATATCTGTGTTTTTAGGTGATGGCCATTGGAAGGACGTTTGAGGAAAGTTTGCAGAAAGCTCTTCGCATGGTTCATCCCTCAGTGGACGGCTTTATCTCTAAGGTATCAGAACTATCAGTCTAAGATGAAAATCAGTAGATAAAAAGTCAATAAGCTGATGTGCACATCCATTCTGTCCTTTCACCACGACCTGTGTCTGTGTCTCAGTGTTTTTATATGTTTACTCATTTTTCAGATCCCTAGCGCTAACCAGGAGGTAAAATGGGCGAGCAATCTGGACGAAGCGCTGCGTGTGCCCTCTAACACTCGCATGTATTCTATCGCCAGGGTAAGCCATACCACGGGCGTAGTGTTGGGAAGGGTTTATTTATTACTTAAAGATATTTTTCTTGACATATGTAACAAAGTGTTGAGTCAAAACAATAACTCCAATGCATAACTTAGTCAAATTTTCGACAAAGTTCTCAGTGACGTATTCCCTCCAGGCTCTAGAAAAGGGTTACTCGGTGGAACGTATTAACGAGTTGACGGCTATTGATCCGTGGTTCCTGTGCAAGTTAGAGCGAATCATAAAACTCGAAAAGGATATCAAGAACACTTCTCCGTAAGTAGAAACATAACATCATCCCCTCTGCCTTTCAAATATCAATCCGCTTCCCTCTAATAGCATAGCATAGCGCAGCGCAGCACAGCGCAGCATAGCATAGCATAGCATAGCATAGCATAGCATAGCATAGCATAGCATAGCATAGCATAGCATAGCATAGCATAGCATAGCATAGCATAGCATAGCATAGCATAGCATAGCATAGCATAGCATAGCATAGCATAGCATAGCATAGCATAGCATAGCATAGCATAGCATAGCATAGCATAGCATAGCATAGCATAGCATAGCATAGCATAGCATAGCATAGCATAGCATAGCATAGCATAGCATAGCATAGCATAGCATAGCATAGCATAGCATAGCATAGCATAGCATAGCATAGCATAGCATAGCATAGCATAGCATAGCATAGCATAGCATAGCATAGCATAGCATAGCATAGCATAGCATAGCATAGCATAGCATAGCATAGCATAGCATAGCATAGCATAGCATAGCATAGCATAGCATAGCATAGCATAGCATAGCATAGCATAGCATAGCATAGCATAGCATAGCATAGCATAGCATAGCATAGCATAGCATAGCATAGCATAGCATAGCATAGCATAGCATAGCATAGCATAGCATAGCATAGCATAGCATAGCATAGCATAGCATAGCATAGCATAGCATAGCATAGCATAGCATAGCATAGCATAGCATAGCATAGCATAGCATAGCATAGCATAGCATAGCATAGCATAGCATAGCATAGCATAGCATAGCATAGCATAGCATAGCATAGCATAGCATAGCATAGCATAGCATAGCATAGCATAGCATAGCATAGCATAGCATAGCATAGCATAGCATAGCATAGCATAGCATAGCATAGCATAGCATAGCATAGCATAGCATAGCATAGCATAGCATAGCATAGCATAGCATAGCATAGCAAAGCAAAGCAAAGCGCAGCGCAGCGCAGCGCAGCGCAGCACAGCACAGCACAGCACAGCGCAGCAAGAAAGTGACTTTTAGGGGGTGGCTTCGCCCCCAATATTTTTTTAATGTTTTGTACACTAACTGGATATGTTTTTGACATGTTCTTTTGATTTGGTTAAATTTCAGCCTAAACGTTCTTATTTTAAAAGTCTTTTTAGAAACAAATTACTATCGGAATAACATCGTGTTTTCTGCAGGACAATAGTCTACTTTGGCATGTCATATATTTATGCACCATATAATGTAATGCACCATATAGCACCTTCCAACTGTTATATTATTATCTTATTCTTCAGTGAAACCCTCCCGCTGGACACACTGGTGTATGCCAAGAAGATGGGGTTCTCTGACCGGCAGATGGCTAGACTGATGGCCACAGATGAACTTAGTATGAGAAAAAATAGAATAGCGAAAGGCGTCACACCATGGGTCAAACAGGTAACGCAGCCAGACATCTCGTGTGATAGGGGCTGTAACGTGTGGCGTGACATGTTGAAGGCGTAAAACAATAGGTAACGCAACAGACAGCTCGTGTGTTAGGGGCTGTAGCGTGTGACATGCTGAAGGTGTCACATCATTGATCAAACTTGTAACGCAAGCAGACATCTCGTGTGTCAGGGGCTGTAACGTCTGGCGTGACATGCTGAAGACGTAACACCATTGGTAACGCAACCGGACATCTCATGGCATAGAGGATGTATTTAGCGTGTGGCGTGACATACTAAAGGCGTAATGCCATAGGTAACGCAACCAGGCATCTCGTGTGATAGGGGCTGTAGCTTGTGGCGTGACATGCTGAAGGTGTCACACCATGGGTAACGCAACCAGGCATCTCGTGTGATAGGGGCTGTAGCGTGTGGCGTGACATGCTGAAGGTGTCACACCATGTGTAACTCAACCAGGCATCTCGTGTGATAGGGGCTGTTGTGTGTGGCGTGACATGCTTAAGGTGTCACACCATGGGTAACGCAACCAGGCATCTCGTGTGATAGGGGCTGTAGCGTGTGGCGTGACATGCTGAAGGTGTCACACCATGGGTAACGCAACCAGGCATCTCGTGTGATAGGGGCTGTAGCTTGTGGCGTGACATGCTGAAGGTGTCACACCATGGGTAACGCAACCAGGCATCTCGTGTGATAGGGGCTGTAGCGTGTGGCGTGACATGCTGTGGGTGTCACCATTGTTTAGACAGGAAACGCACCTAAAGGTAAGACACATCGTGTGATAGAGGATGCAGCATGTTGCGTTGCGCACGAAATGTGTCACACTATGGTTTTAACAAGAATACCACGACCCGACAACTCGTGTCATTCTGTATTGTGAGGCGTGACAAGCGCGATACGCGCTGATGTTGTTAAGCCATCATTACGACTGTAGAACTGGACATTAATGCCCATTGTGTAAGTACGCAAACGATTGGATTAATAAGGGAGTTTCGCTTTTTCAGATCGACACGATGGCAGCTGAGTACCCCGCCTCTACGAACTACTTGTACATGACGTATAATGGCCAGGAACACGATCTTGTGTTCGACGAACATGGGATCATGGTGTTAGGGTGTGGGCCGTACCACATTGGCAGCAGCGTCGAGTTCGACTGGTGTGCGGTGTCCTGTATACGTGCGCTTAGGGATTTAGGTCAAAACACCGTGAGTAGTGATGACGAGAATAATGATGGTGGCGGTGATGATGATAGTGATGACAAGATGATAGCGATGGTAGTGATGATCATAATTATCGGCTGATGGTAATGATGATAATGATGAAGATGGTGATGATGATGATGGTGATGGTGATGATGGCGGTGGTGGTGTTAATGATGGCGATGACTAAGATCGCCATAATGATAGTGATGGTGATGAGTATGAGGGAGGATGATGGTGGTGGTGGCTGTGGTAATGATGGTGTTGATAGTGATGATGATAGTGATTGTGATAATGGTGGTGGTGGTAATGATGATGGTGATTTTGATGGGAATGAGGGAGGATGATGGTGGTGGTGGTTGTAGTAATGATGGTGTTGATAGTGATGATGATAGTGATTGTAATGGTGGTGGTTGTGGTAATGATGGTGACGATAGTGATGATGATAGTGATTGTAATGGTGGTGGTTGTGGTAATGATGGTGATGATAGTGATGATGATAGTGATTGTTAGTGATGATGATAGTGATTGTAATGGTGGTGGTTGTGGTAATGATGGTGTTGATAGTGATGATGATAGTGATTGTAATGGTGGTGGTTGTGGTAATGATGGTGTTGATAGTGATGATGATAGTGATTGTAATGGTGGTGGTTGTGGTAATGATGGTGACGATAGTGATGATGATAGTGATTGTAATGGTGGTGGTTGTGGTAATGATGGTGATGATAGTGATGATGATAGTGATTGTTAGTGATGATGATAGTGATTGTAATGGTGGTGGTTGTGGTAATGATGGTGATGATAGTGATGATGATAGTGATTGTAATGGTGGTGGTTGTGGTAATGATGGTGGTGATAGTGATGATGGCAATAATCGGCTTCCCCCTTTATTTGCAGGTCGTGGTGAATAACAACCCCGAAACAGTCAGCACCGATTACGATGAGTGCGACAGGCTGTACTTTGAGGAGCTGTCCCTTGAGCGGGTTCTTGACATCTACCAGACAGAAGTACGTCACAACGTTTTGTCTTTAAAACGTATAGGGAAAAAAGACAAAACAGAAGTCGAAAGATTCCAACGTTTCGGACAAAACTTTCAGTCCTTCATCAGGGCGGCTACTAAAACCGTTGCCGTTTTTTCTGTTTTGTCTGTTTTCCATATACTTCTTTGCATATTCTCCAGACATTGCATCCAATCGGATCCAGAGACCTCGCTGTTGAAAGTTGTCACTTTTCCCTCCAACGTTTACACTTTTCCGTCCAATAGTCTGTAGCAATATTTTTCCTACGACAATACAACATCTTGTTAGTAACACGTGGTATGACACCATTTTATTTTGCTCGAAGTTTGACATGGCATGTTTGGTATAATCTCAATCCTGACCTCTTAATTCATCGCAGGGCTGTGAGGGTGCTATTATTTCCGTTGGTGGTCAAATTCCCAACAACCTTGCGCTACCACTGCACAATAACGGTGTCAAAATTCTTGGGACGTCACCCCTCTCTATCGACGCGGCTGAGGAAAGGTCAGCCTACTGAACATTTTTTTAGACCTTCATTGCATTCTATCTCTTTTTTCTTTGCTACTTATGATACTGGTTTGTTTTATGTTCTATTTTATATACAGCATAAAAAGCTTTGTATGTTTTCTATTTTTTAGATCTCGCTTTTCTGAGATTATGGACGAGATTGAGGTTAATCAGGCTCCATGGCGCGCACTTTACGCTGTGGTACGTGGCACGGCGTGTGTCGATATGTTGCTTTTATGTGATGATGATGATGACGACGACGACGACGATGATGATGATGATGTTGTTGTTGTTAATGATGTTGTTGTTGATTATGTTATTGTTGTTGATGGTGATGATATTGTTGATGTTTGTTGATAATGCTGTTGTTGTTAATGTTGTTTATGTTATTGTTGTTGTTGAAGTTGTTGTTGATGTTGTTATTATCAATGTTGTTGTTGTTGTAGGATGACGCCCTGGATTTCGCCGCGCATGTTGGCTACCCCTGTCTGCTAAGACCTTCTTTTGTTCTAAGGTCAGTTCGACCAGACCCGACTTCATTCCTTGCCAGATTTTTCCATAACTCCACCCTAACGCTGAAAATAGCCCGCATCAATTTATACGTTTTTGTTACTTTTTGCAGCGGTTCAGCAATGAACGTTGCCTATGGTCCCGAGGACCTGAAGCGATTCTTGAGCGAAGCCGCACGTGTATCACAGGTATCCCTCACGTTGTAAAGGCTGTAAAGCCTTTGATTACATTGAAGTGTGTATGCTAGCTTGGAAAAGATTCCAAATCTCTAGACTCTACTTGAGCCAAGTGGCAAATAGAAAAATATCCCTGTTCATACTATGGAATACCTCATGAATGGGTAGTGCGCTTGCAGTAGCTAAAGTTTTATTATTCAGCCTATATAATTCTATATTATTTTATACAATAGCCTCCTCACAGGGATCCCGCAAGATAAAGCGGCTACAGGGGGGCTAGTATTCCAAGGAAGCTAGTATTTTATTATGGAAGAGCGCCATCTTGATTATCAAAGTACTTCTTAATGTTGCTCAATGATAAGCGCTGTGCGTCGTTTTCGTTTATCGTCACGTGACCCCGCCTCTACTATGATTGCCAGGACCATCCCGTCGTCATCACCAAGTTCGTGACCGGAGCCCGCGAGGTCGAGATGGACGCGGTGGCAAAGCGAGGCCACGTGGTATGTCACGCAATCTCTGAGCACGTGGAAAACGCCGGAGTTCACTCGGGGGACGCGACGCTGATTCTCCCGCCACAGAACATACGCAGCGACGACATTGCCAAGGTGAATGGCAAGGGCAACATTAATGATAATAAGTCTGTTTAGGCAGCCTGCTTGTACAAAACAACAGGAGAATTCCTATATGATATAACCTTCTATTTTTGTCTTCCAGATCAAAGAGGTTACCAGTAAGATCGCCAAACGATTCAACATTTCCGGTCCCTTCAACATGCAGTTCCTGGTGAAGGATAATCGCGTTATGGTGAGGGGTATATTGTATAATGTACCATGCAGTTCATGGTGAAGGACAATCGCGTTATGGTGAGGGGTATATTGTATAGTGTAAAGTTTCTGGTGAACAGGGGAGAAATGTTTCTTTATTAGGGATGTCAGGTTTCAAAAATGGACCGAACACAAGGGTGTGAATGTATTTGTAAAACAAAGTGGTCTACCAGGGGAAAAATGTTATACAAATGCGTACATTTTTATCAGGTCATTGAGTGCAACCTTCGCGCCTCCCGATCATTCCCATTCGTCTCTAAAACTATCGGCAAGGACTTCATCGAGTGTGCGACCAAGATCATGGTGAACCATCCTCAAGACTTGAAGGCTTTTCCTGACCTCAACACCCCCCTTCAGCCACAGGGATTCGTCGGTATCAAGGTATCATAAAATGTTTCTACGCCTGTCCGTTCGTCTGTCTGTCTGTCTGTCTGTCTGTCTGTCTGTACTATTCGTCGGTATCAAGGTGTCATAAAATGTTTCTACGCCTGTCCGTTCGTCTGTCTGTCTGTCTGTACTATTCGTCGGTATCAAGGTATCATAAAATGTTTCTACGCCTGTCCGTTCGTCTGTCTGTCTGTCTGTCTGTCTGTCTGTCTGTCTGTCTGTCTGTCTGTCTGTCTGTCTGTCTGTCTGTCTGTCTGTCTGTCTGTCTGTCTGTCGCTCTGTCTGTCTGTCGCTCTGTCTGTCGCTCTGTCTGTCTGTCGCTCTGTCTGTCGCTCTTTCTGTCTGTCTGTACTATCACTCTGTCAATGATAGGCCCCGATGTTCTCATGGCCGAGACTTCGCGACGCCGACCCGTTGCTCAGATGTGAGATGGCATCCACTGGAGAGGTATGTCTTCCAAATCATTCGATCGTTGTCTTAAAAGTCATATGCTATCATGGTCTTAAAAGTCTTGCTATATTTTCTTACAAGTCACTCTACCATTGTCTTTCAATTCATTATATCATTATCTAAAGATTAGATCGCGCTCGCTACCTATACGGCTGGCAACCGAGCTTATAATGCTGTCTACATTCCCAGAACGGCCGGACGGCTCGGTGTTCCAATAAAAAAATCAGAGAAATCATGTTTCGCACTTGTCTGAGTGTAGCATAATAGCCCTGATCAAGATGACATGGCGGAAAAACCTTGCGCGAGCACACTGCCCAGGAGGTCTTAAAATGACTGGAGGTTTCTCGCATTCTGGATTGATTTTCCCAGCTCAAAGCCCTTCTAAGTGTAGGAAATACATACCCCAGGCCCGTAACAAGTATTTTTCTTGGGGGGGAGGGGGGGGGGGGTGCGAAATACGAAAAAATGGGACCTAATTTTCCCGGGGGGGGGGGGGGGGGGGTGAGTTCTCAGGGCCTGTACTCATATAATATAAAATGAGCTTGTTCGGAATATTTTTCTGTCATGTCTATCAAAGCTCAAATGTCCAACTCTTTGTCGTGAGTCTATCAAAGCTCAAATGTCCAACTCTTTGTCGTGAGTCTATCAAAGCTCAAATGTCCAACGTGAGTCTATCAAAACTCAAATGTTCAACTGTTATCAATGTTGTGAGTCTATCGAAGTTCAAATGCTCGATAACTTATCATTGTCTTACAGGTGGCATGTTTTGGAAGGACGGTGAACTCAGCGTTCCTGATGGCACTGCTCTCAACAGGATTCAAGATTCCTGAGAAGAACGTTATGATCGGAATTCAGGTAGGCTGCGCTCTACGAGACTTTGTCTTATCTACGCGTTTTGCCAATAGCATTTGTATATTTATATTCCTTAAAATTCGATCGAAATTGTTTTTCCTTTATGTCAACTTTTCCCACTGCGGCAAGACATATTAGTGTCCCCTTGTCCTTATTAGGTTTCGTGTTTTGCTTTCTAGAAGCATATAACTTAGGCTATTTTTATTTTTGTAATTGGCGTATGTCTGGTTGAGTACAGTATACACCAGGCATTCTTACCGGTCTTACTGTCCTTGGAAATGAACGGAGAGTCAGGTTGGGGTAATGGGACGAGCTTCCAACACAGGAAACCCGGTACGAACGCCTGGGACTTGGCCAGTATCATAAAGAGACCGTCAAATAAGTAATTCCTGGGTATCTCTCCTTGCTATTCTGCTAGCAAGATTTTCAGCACGAGTTCCTCCCAACGGCCAACAAACTGCACCGCATGGGCTACAAGTTGTTTGCCACGGACGCCACCTCGAAGTACCTGAAGGACCATAATATTCCTGCTCAGACCGTGTCGTGGCCACTGCACCCCGAGGGGGAGTACCCTAATGCGGGGCGTCTGATCAGCGAGAAGAAGATCGATATGGTTATCAATCTACCCAACCAGAACACCAAGTATGTCAAGGATAACTACATCATCCGCCGAGCAGCCATTGATAACGGCATCCCGCTCATAACGAATTTTGAGGTGAGTTCCAGCGAGGAATCACACATACAAACATTGATAACGGCATCCCGCTCATAACGAATTTTGAGGTGAGTTCCAGCAAGGAATCAGACATACAAACATTGATAATGGCATCCCACTCACCACCAACTTTAAGATGAGTTCTAGCAAGAGATCACACATGCAGCCATTGATAACGGCATTCACCAACCATCACCAACAGTTGATAGAGTGCGTCTGGCGGAGGAGGGGGGGGGGAATAAACAAGTGGCTAGAATCACGAGGGAGGGACCCGCTTGAGGGTATCCCCGGGCGCAGTACGCCCGCAGTACGGGGATAGTATAGCCATATTTAGGCCATTTCTCTCATTATGCTTAAATCATAGGACGTGTGTCATTGAGATGAGCGCAAAGAAATGAACCATCACCAACAGTTGTTTTCTTGTTCTTGCTGCATAGGTGACCAAACTGTTAGCTCAAGCATTATCTGAGAGATCTACTCTCGAAGCATCTACGCTGTTCCATTTTCAGAAGGAGACCCATCGGGTCTTATGAAGCCTTGATCCTCCTTTACAAGCTACGAGAGACAGATCCGTGTCCTTGTACGATCGTTACTATAGTTAATTAATACGCCTGAAGTATGTGCTTAAGGCAACACTGCAAGCACATTTCTTGAGGGTAGGTTTGAAATAAAAAATACAAAAAGCATATTAAGTTTGCTTGTTATAGTATATAACCTGCATTATGGTACCCCATGTTGAGGGGTTCTAATTCTGCCCCCCTACCCCGCCAACCCTTCTCTGAGCTAAGCAAATAGAGCAGCATTAATATAAAACAAACACAAGCATTTGTATGGCGCTAAAAACAACTCCTAGACGCTGTGCATGTTTTAAATGGATTTCCATATGTTTGGTGATTTGGTGAGCAATAGTGATCACCACAAGCCTTTAGTAAGCCCACACAAACATTGCCCCTTGCTGCTCTAGTGTTGGGTGCCTCTATATTGAACATAGCCCCATTGCTCTTCATACTCACGTATGCAGCCCTTAGATCATTACAGGTCACCCACACGGCCCTTATGCTACAATGTGGTGCATCCACACGGCCCATATGCTACAATGAAGTGCATCCACACTGCCCTTATGCTACAATGTAGTGCATCCACACGGCCCTTATGCTACAATGTAGTGCATCCACACGGCCCATATGCTACAATGAAGTGCATCCACACTGCCCTTATCCTACAATATAGTGCATCCACACGGCCCTTATGCAACAATGTAGTGCATCCACACGGACGCCCTTATGGTACAATTTAGTGCATCCACATGGCCCTTATGCAACAATGTAGTACATCCACACGGCCCTTATGCTACAATGTAGTGCATCCACACGGCGCTTATGCTACAATGTAGTGCATCCACATGGCCCTTATGCTACAATGTAGTACATCCACACGGCCCTTATGCTACAATGCAGTGCATCCACACGGCCCTTATGCCACAATGTAGTACAATTTGTGGGTCGGTGGGCGTGCGCACTCATTGTGAGAAGCGCACTTGCGCCTGCGCACTAGAAGTCCAATGAGTGATGCTTCAGTAAACTTTTTCGCATAAAATAATGCGTCATCGCACTTTTATACATAATTGAACGAGAATGCGCTCTCTTGTAGAACCACTTTTAAAGCTGCTCATTGGAGATAATGAAGGTTTTGTACAGTGAAAGCAACTTTAGTGTCCTTAAAAGCCCAGAAAATAATACAGTGTTCTCTCTACATAATTGGGAGGACTGTTATAGCGATATTTCTTTATAGTTGACGAAGGTTGCAGTTTCTTATTTCCATATCTTGAATAAGCAACGTGCACTGGTAGAAAGCACTTCATATGCCATGCTGACGTCGCTATAACTTCCGATTACTTGCAGGTCTTTCTACCCACAGTTTCCGGTTTTATTATGCGAGCCGGAAGTGGAGAGGCTTGCATGAATGCACCTCTGGTATCCCAATTGTATAAAGACAATCAATGTTTCATATCAAGTTTTATTGAATGTTGGTTTTTGTTGTTTGCTTTATTCTATGGCTCCTTTGCTATGTTTGACTCTTGAAGTGCTTAAAGATTCCGTGTGATGGGCTGTCAAGTATCGGATCATGATCTAGCGATTTATCATAGGGCTACCCCTACGACGAAACTATCAGACCACCATATGGCCTTAGTGAGCTTTACGACGCGATACGGTCTTCGCAAATATTGTCCTTTTCAATGATATCAAAAGTTAGACTTTTCAGGCCTTTTCCTCGACTTTGGGCGTCATCATTTTCCACTTCACACGACGGCAGGTGGAATAAAAAATCGATAGAATAAAAAGAGCAGACCACATGGACTAAAAAATGGGGAGAGAGAAAGTTAACACAAACTTGTTCTCGCTTTTAAGTAAATGTTTCGGCCGGTCCATAAGGAATTTATACAAACAGCCACAATTACTTTTACTTTGTCCTGCGATCCTGTTTATTTATCGACTTAATAATATCTTAGCCACAGTCTTTTCTTTGTTCTTCCCCTAATACCCGTCCTATCAGAATGCATTAGAATCTTGTCGTTTTAGAATTCGTAGCGGTGTGTCACAAATTACGATAAATTAAAAAGACCGACTTTCCGGTCTTGGACAAAGGAATTGCTTTTTGCGGTGGTGTACGTCATAAGCGAGGTATTCCGGTAAGGCTGTGATTTCATTCGTGGTTGACATATCATTTTAGACTAGCCTATGTCTTCAAATAAAATCGCAATAAATGATGAAAGATGATGTTGGCTTGATATTATATAAAGTCATTCACATAAAGTTATTCTCATAATCCTAGCGCTACCCTGCTTAGAAATTTGTTCTCGAAAGGAGATAGCGCTATTTTTTATTCTATGCAAATTTTGATAACAATCAATGTTTATGGTAATTGTGCGTAGTCAAATAAATTTTACGAATTGAATATGAATGGCTTGCGTCTCATAATTCCAAAGCGTCAAAAAACAGAGCACATCGAACGCAACATCTTTTGCCCCTTGAAAACCTTCAGGGATAGAAAACCGACGGAGCGGAACCTAAGGTCTCCCTAGAGTCAACTGCTGCCTTTGTCTTTCACAGAAAGGCATAATTATAATATTCTTGCTAACACAAGCAGAAATATTTCAGCGTTGTTCAAACAGTCACGCTGTTAAGGATAGATAAGCGCTGGTTGAATTCCTTTGGAGTCCCCGAGAAGTCAAGGGAATCGAGAAAGGTGAGACCGAGCCACGAGTCCCCGCTATGGCTATGGCTCGGGCCGTATGCTCTTTTCAAAAGTGTGAGTGATTGAGTGTGAGGGACGAATCGTGCCTTTCTTTCCGAGGAGAGGAAACCGCATAGCAGAGTAAAGATCATGATGATACAATCGTTTTACCGCAGGCGTGTCCGATAGCTAAGATACGTACAGAGGTTTTATGATTTAGTTTATTGCTAAGGCCACTGAAAGCTTACGAAGCGGTCTCGCGGAGATTTTTGACCGGCGATGTTTTAGACCGGATGCGGTCTAGAATGGTTTGCTTGCTTTTTAAAGCAGTTCCTTTCACGCTTACTTACCTTGAAAGTATTGCATTTCTGTAACTATCTGCCATTACTATATTTTGGTATTCTATAACGTTCAGTATATTGAGATTGAATTGGGGTTAACCGCGACGATCGACCTTAGTTGCAGTAGCTGTCAAAAACATATGGGAAGTATAGTTATTATGTCGTACGTATGCAAACAGTCGGTCATCTCTAAGCACTTTATTGCTTTCTATTGTCAAGTTGCAACTTTAACCGCTCATTTGTCAGATCCAGAAAACGCTTTGCTAACGGAAATATTTCTCGATTCGCACGTTGCAGCATTTTATTAATGATATTATTATTATTTCAGGGAATTAAGCTCTAGCTGGCCTGGCTCTCATTTCGTATTTCTTTTTGTTGTGGTAAAGCAATGGTCTAGACATGCTAATCTAACGTCAATGTTTGCGTTTTTAGATTTTGGGAGCTTATGAAACTCTTTGTTATAATCTTGATGTGAAAATTGTTCAAACTCTCCTTTGATTTAGTATCTGAAAAATGCTATATTTCTATTTTTTTATGGATTCTGCCTGCTTAATCGTGTTAGCTCGTTTAATCGACAATCAATTAGAAACGTCATAAACTGAATATTATTAAGGCTTTAAAAGATAAGAAACTCCATTGGTAAACTCCAGAATAGATTACAATAAATCATTTCTTAGAGTCTTTTTAAACTATCGATGATTTTATTGGCGTAAATGATAGAAAAAGTCACACTGACTATGAACGCACCTGTAAGTACGAATATTCAAGGAAGTGGGCAATACACGGCATTGTTTATGTTTATCGACAAGCGAAATGTTAGTCACGTTCAAAGCTCATAGAACACAATTTCCTTACATAGCTATCGAGCGATATAGAATTAAATAAGGAATTATACGAGCTATTTTTGTAGACATTTGTTATTTCTTTTTTCTTCACATCCTCTGATGCCGCTAGTGCACTATCAGAAACATCTCATCATTGTATCTGATCAAAATAATAACTTGTTTTACGCACGCACCCCGACTACAGTATCGTGAAGTGCTATGCTGCAACGACTTCGTTACAAAATCGTGACCTTTTGTAACACAATCTCGTATACGTGACAGAACCATCAACACCGATATGTCTCTCCATCTCGAACATAGGAAATACCATTAGTGTATCACAAGCCATTTAAAATGTTTTCTTTGTAAGGAGATGTCATGATCTTTCCGTAGCGGTGTTTCCTAGGGACCGGAAGTATTGTCTGTAAATGCTTGACCGGGCAGGGGAGGAATTCCCGGATTTGTCTTCACCCAGGAAGCTAGCCAAGTTACACCAACAAAAATCCCGCAGATTGGTGTTTGTTTCTATGTGAAGAAGTTCTTTGAGTTCTGCATGTTTCGTGAGTATTCGCGACTGACAAACGCGAACGGTTGCGAAAGATGTTCCGATCATGGGGTAGAAGAAAAATGATTAAAGAGTTGAAAGTTAAAATTTTGGGCAGCTATTTTTTTCAACAAGTATCTCTTTCCCTTCTATTTTTTATCATTTATTATTTATATTTTAGACGGTAATATAATCTCTTCTCTTAGAGCCCATGCGAGCATGAGGTATCTCATCACACTTGCCACCAAAAGGGTTAAGACTTGGGCACAATGCAAACACATAAATATTTGATATAATAATAGTAAACAAAACTATTTTTAGCATTGGGTCAACATGATAGATCACGAACCATTTTTTTTTTCTTATTTTTTTTTACTTAAAAAAATAGACTTTAACGTTGTGAGTGGAACTTAGAGCTGTACTTGAAGTAGTAGTATTTTCTAAGAGGATTATGATCCATAAGTAACCGGTGTGTGGAGGATTCCCGCTTTCATTACTCACTGTAACATGGCACCAAGAACTCAAGAAGTAGAAACCACAAAATGACAAAAATGCCACCTCAACCTACAACGGATACGGCAAGGAAGGTACAATCAATTGATGATTGTCTGGTCTTCATGTCGGTATAAAACCCGATTCTTTCCATTTGGAAACCTGGAAGTTCATCGGTGCATTTGTGCATCATTTGGAATTTCACCCCCTCCTACGCCTGCGCAGATAAAAAAAAAATGATTTTTTTAAATATCTTATCTCATTAAATCTTTTCATTCGCGTCTTTATTTAGCCATCTAAGGACATGCTGGCTATCTACTTTGAAACCTTTTTAAATGAAAACCAGCGTAAATGTCAAATAAATAAAACATACATACGTGCAAGTAGTAAGAACAAATTTACAAAGCCAACTCATGTAACTTCTACCATGGATAATAACTTTCTAACGATTTATGATATTGCTTGATAATTATTCATATTACTAGATCATTATCTTTATTGTTTGATAAATAGCTTTTTTTTAACAATGAAATAGGTAGAGATCTAAGGGAAGATGTAACAAGCCTTTGAAAATCCACGCTACAAAAAGTTTTGGAAAAAACATGGTTTTCATTGGAGATATAAATATTGTAATACTTTATCGCATCTAGAGAAAAGTTATATTTTCGATAGAAGGGCTCCACTGAATTGCTTTTTTAGCTTTGCGTGCATGATCTGTCACTCGCTCAATATACCAGCTGCATGATTTTCAATGTTTATCTGTTTAGTTAGAAACAGTAGTGTATGTTTGTCACGTTCTACGGGCCCATTAGTGGTTTTTTAGTGTTTTTGGCGAGATGCGGGTAGAGATGATATACACACGTAGAGCTCTACAATTTTTTTTATGGTGCGTTTTTATACGGTTGGCACAGTCAGATATTTACGATATATGGATAAAAAAGGTTAACAAGTATTCATTGAAACTAGTGAAACTCTACTTATATATAAATTACATGGCCCTTTGAATACTATCAAAAGAACAAAAAACTTTTCCAGCCCGTTTAGAACTTTTTACCAATTTCCAGACAGTGTTTTTTTTGACAGCGAATAACTGTTTGAGTGTTAGTTTACCTGCTGTGCGTAGTGTAAAATGACCGGCCTATTTGTCACGATTGTAGAAACGCTAAAAAGTACATCAAAGTCGTTCACCATTGCACTTAACAATGTTGACAAGTGTAAATGCGCAAGACTTGCTTTAAAAGACCTTTTCTTTCTATCCCCACTTTCAGTTTTTAGAGAATCGCGAAAGCGCATACATTAGCATATATTATCTCTGCGTGACGTCACGCAAGGGGAGACCATAAACTAAGATGGCTTCTCAAAGCCAGAACTGTCACAGAAAGGCAAACAGAATCAAGCAACAACTCAAAACTGTGCAATGAATACACCAGAACGGTGGTCCACGGCCTCATCAGAGAGCGATCTCTCTTCGATTCAGTACTTAGGTAACAGTTACTAGATCTGTTTGTAGATTTGGCACAGTTTTAGTAGAGAAGTTTGGGAGTTCGATTACCGCTCGACCGGCTATCATCCGAAAACTTTCTTTGTTTATAATGTCTTTCTTTGGATTTATGCTGTTTTGATCTGTAGGGGACGTACGATTTCGGCGCTTTAGAGCCAAAGAGCTACAAGAACTTCTCCGCCAGCAAATAGCATTTATTTCAGGTAATTCTACCGTACGTTACTTTTCGAGTGCTGACCCTGCGCCCATTTTACAAACCTAGTGAATGAATTTTTTTCGCGCTAGAAACTGTTCATATTACCACACAGAAAAGTTTACAATCTAAATACTTAAAACACGCATTTTTTTTCTGAAATAATCACCTATGTAAATAAACATACAATATGCTTTATACGGAAATTCTAGGATAGTTTAGTAAAGTCTCCTTGTTGTACAATAGTACGCTGGCGACATGTCCAAGGATTATTTTCTCGAAGTGGGCACTCAATAAAGATCCAAACATGTTCCTTAGATTTTGGCTGCTATGACTTAGCAGGTCATAGCCTTGACTGATAAACTCCTTTGATTTGTAGGAGGAATTGATCGCCGAGGAGGCCGTATTATAACTTTGCCGGCACATACATTTCAAGGCGAACAACAAGACGAAGAAAGCATCGGACAAATAGTCTCCTATCTAGCTAATTTACCAAGGTTTGTCCGGTTTGTTTACAATCGTTGTCATAATCATAGCCCTTACTCTACCTTATTGCTATTAAGTGTGCTAGGTTATCGCTAGCTGGAGTGTGTTTTTGGATCGATCGTATTACTATTTGAGATCTTTTTACAGGATTCCATCTCTGCGCTCATTCGCTCGTGCCGTCAAAAATATCTTATGCGCTTGATAACTATATAGGTTGTTTGCTCCATATCTTTTATTTTCACAAGCAATCTAAGTAGGCTCTCAGATAATTGGGGTATTGCTGTTTAATCCTATGCTTTTTTTTTCATTCGTGTGTCTGATTGTTTCGTAATCACGCTTTCTGTAAAGCAACAATTTACTACTGTTGATCGTATTCTCACACAATGGCAAGATTTCCGTTCCCCATTTGAAGCGTGTAGATTAACTGTCAAAATGAGTAAAAATAATCCTGATTGAATTTCACTAGCAAACTTTAAGAAGCTATTAAAGTGTATGTTTTTACCCTTTCTTACCGTGTGCTTCGACCTTAAAACAAAATTAATAATATATATCAAGCAAGAACGTTCTAAAAATGATCGTGAAAAATGATACTTATAAATTATATTTCTTGCGGGGCGAATTCCTAAGCAACGAGCTAAAACATACCCTATACAATAGCACTACAAGGAGGAAGTAAATTATGATTGATATTTTGTATTGTTTTTATTTTATTTTCTAAAGCCAACCATGTTGTTGCAAACTCTACACCTTCAATGAAAGTAGCAGGTTCCATTCTAATGTTTTAAATAACGGTAGTATTAGTGGCTGTTAATTGTTCTTTATCATTTAACAAAGTTATGATTTGTATTTCTTTATGCTTTAGTATTTGTATTTGAAAGTACTTTCTGTTGCTATTGGAAGGTATGTTTTTTTAAATGTTAAGTATGTATTTATTATCAGTTTCAATTTTGATTTATTAGTTCATATATTAACAAATCAGTGTAGAGTTTACTTTTCTTTCATGTAAATAGTACTTCGATGATGTAGATAGGCCCGTACCCAGGGTAAAGGCCTGATAGATGACAGTATTGCAAGAGTTTATTATTCTATTTTTAACTTTTTAAATTCAACATGGGGGGGGTGGGGGGGGTGGTTGTGTTAGAGCCAGAATTTTACAAATGGTTGTTAGAGCCGAAATTTTAAAAATGGAAACGGCTTTTGCCTAACAGTGAGGTTTCATCCAAAACAGAACAGTTTTTATTTTCTTTTTACAAATAATATTTTCCATAATCACACTGTCAGCAAATAGCTTAGCTAATAAAGGCCAACAGTGAGGGACGTTACATTTCAAACTTTAATTAAATAATCTAAGTATAAATAATAAATATTAAATTATATATATTTCCTTTTGCATATCAAGAAAAGAGAAAACAATTTAAAGAAGAAAAATTGAGAGACTTATTGTTGAATATTAAGTACCACATATATGTCAGAATAGCTGACCTCAGTTTCAAGCACTTGAAAAAGTGTTTCTTTTTCAAATTTATATTTTGGTAATGTCCTGATGTTGGTGTTTAGGTTATTCCAAACCTGAGCTCTAATTCTTGAGAAAGAGTATTTTTGTTGGTTTAGTCTTGATTGTTTCATATAAAAATTACCGATCGACGAAACACAGGTGTTGTATTGGTGAATTTCATAAATGGATGAGAAAATATTTTGAATGTTAGACGGAGCAGCATTATCATAGACATTAAACATTAGATAAGCTAAAGATCCAACCCTTAACTAACAATGACATAAAATTAATAGCTATGACTATGTAAGCAGCCATTTCTATACAGAATGTTCTATACTAAAATCCAGCATTTTCTCAAATCATGCCTGTGTAGCTGTGTTGCTATCACACTCTGAACAATCAAGTAATAAAAATGTTTTTTTTATGTTGTCAAAAACAAACAATAAAAAAGGGGGTTTTAGTTATAGTATGTGAGTGCTCTTTCAATAAAATAATTAGATACCTTGCCATCAATGCTTGTTCTAGAGCCTACAGTACTATGATTTTGGTTATTTCTGTACCCACCTTCAGTTATAGTTATCTAATGGCCATCTCTAATGTAAAGCAAAAGTGCAAGCACACATCTCTTACTGACACTTGTCCACAGGTCTTAATTTTGTGCTCCATGAAGCCTAAAGGATAATTCTATATGTTTAAGTAAAAATGGAAAAAAATCAAAAGTACAAATAATGTAATGGATATTTGCATGAGTCTTGTTCCTCCTATTCTGCAAACTCTACTATTCAGCTTCAAATATGCTATTGAATGTCCTATTGTAGCCTCTTTTTCATATAAACAATAATATGTCTTCATGTTGACATATTCTGTTTACCATTTCATTTCAATTCAATTTGAAATCATGTCTATGAAAAGAAAAATGTGTGACAAGCAAAACAATATCTTAAATTCAATTTCTAATCATGTCTATTAAATAAAAATGTGATTAAAGTGAAACAACATTTTGAATGCATTTTACACCAACAGTGGCTTTTGTGTATTATGTGTATTTGATTAAAATATGTAATTTTCTACTTACCTATTTTCTTTGTCCCAATTTTTAATTTTGAATCCTTATGAAATGATTTTGGTAATTTCTTTAGCACAAATACCAGTGTTGTAATCAATTTGTAACATGTTATTGTAGGCAGATGCTCTCTTATCTATCTCAAGCATCGTGACCAATCTATAATGAGACGGAACATTAGGAAACTTCCTAGCTCTTTGTTCTCATTTGCATTTTAATAACACTGCCACAAATCATCACCAATACATAATAGAGAACCTTTGGTGGCAGACTTTCCTTGCAAACAAAAAATATCTACTTCTTCATTGCTATTTCAAAGACTAACTAAACAGGTGTAGTATTTTACTAATTATTTGGTTTAACTGCATAGCCTTAGAATCTATTTTGCACATAATATAATTATTTTCATGGTTGACAGTCAGCTATAAGTCAATGATGCTTTTTAGTACTACACTTCTTAACTCAAATGCTTTTACTTGCCATAGTCCAAATTTCATTTTTCCTAGCATTTGTGTGTTATGCTATATGGACATAACATAGCAAGCACTCCTAGAGGATTTGCCAGCAAAATAGTTTATGGCTTATTGTTTTCAATTTGAATATTCTGAAACTAAAATAGGTTTAATAGCATTAATACTTCGAAAAAGTTATTGCCTCTATGATTAAAAGGAAATTGCCCTTAGTGAATCAAACTATCAAACCATTTTTTTGCCAGAATACAATCCTAAAATGTTAAAACCTTACACTGTAAAAATATGCTTGTGGCTTTTAATTACAAGATTCCCTTATCAATGTCTTGATGTCTGGCCTTGTTTTTTTTCTTGCAAAATACAGAAATACTGTGTTAGAACATTATCTTCAAAGGTTAAATAATTTTTGTGAAATAAATGATTTATCAATCGAATTCTTCTATGAAGATTTTCTCCGTTTTGAGGTTTTACATCCTATTAAATTTATTTGACGATTGGTCTATGTTTATTTATTTTTTGTCTCTTGCCAATACAAATGATTAACACTTCATTTACCATTGGCAGAACTTAAGTAAATGCAGATATCACATTCATAAATATGTATTACTCACACATTTGCTGAAAATTTTGCACAATCTTGATGCTCCACTGTGTACACAAAAAATAAAAGAACATAAAATAACATTTGTCACCTTTTGAGTTACATTGCCACCTTATTTGTTAGAAGACCTTGATTCCACATGTACAGTAAACATACATCTCTGAAGTTGTTCTTATTGTAATGAAAAAAGTTATTTATCATAATAAGAACCAGTTTGCTAGATTGTGAGTGCTAAGGAAAAATATTATTTTTCTTAAAAAGATTTTAAGGTAATTAGTTCTACAACCCAGAATTTTTTTAAACTTGGCATAAACAATATTGAAGTTAAGGGCTTTCAAAAAATGTAATAAAAAAATAGGGGTACCAACCTCGTTTTCACAACAGAGCGCCGTAGAGATGACGCGTTTTTACTGATCGCGCAAGGAAAAATCCCAACTCTTAGTTTTCAAAAAGAGTGCCTATAGTCTTTAGAAAATTAAGTTCTGTTTGTCGAGCTGCCAAAATCCAATCTCCTAAACAATAACCCGTAGTAGCTAATGTTGAAAACAAATTAAATTTTAAGAGATTGCACTAAAAGACATTGTTTTCACCACTATTCATACGGTAAAAAAACGCCATTTTGAAGTATTTTTACGGCTTTTAAGGAAATAACAAAACTTACACAACCCAACTTTTTTTCTTCTTTCAGTATATCATTTTTCCGTTTATATTTAACTATTTGAGCAAATAAAAAATGGGGGTAACCGACTTCGTTTTTCTCTCAAAGTGATTTTACGTAAAAAACTCGCGCCTTTTGCTGTGTTTTCTTGTACAACTGTGGCGTGTGCGCGCACTTAATACCGGAAAATTCGAACAAACAGCGTGCACCACTTTGCGCGGAAGGGGTGCGCAGTGCAATTCAAGGGAATTATCTTAAATACAGATTATTATATATTGAATGCAGAATATTCTTAGTGCTCTCCTCCTGAAATACAGAATAGACTTAATGCTCTTCTCCATTTCATTGATTTGAAGTGATTCTCGTGTTCATTGATACATAGGTTGGATGGATAAATAAGATTTTTCTTAATTTTTAGTGAGGATGAGTGTCGCCTGGGGTTCTCCATTATTCTGGACATGCGCTCCTGCACATGGTCCACAGCAAAACCGGTCCTGAGATCACTTCAGGTAAGGAATGTATGGACCAAGCAAAACCAGTCCTGAGATAACTACAGGAATGTAATGGTTCATAGCCAGACATAAAAAGAAATGAATGGTTAAAGCAAAACCAGTTCTGAGATCACTCCAGATAAATAATGTAAGGGCCACAGTTAAACCAGATTGCTTCTGGTAACAACTTTTTTTGTGGGTTGCTGAGCTAAGCAGGAATAAGCCTTGTGTTATTAAAATTAGAAAAAAAATAAGGAAGGGTGTTTTTTTGTTTAGATTAGATACCAAATTCTCTCAAGTTTTGTTTTTGTTTTGCGTTTTGTGCCTTTCTCAAGCTTTTTATCTACAAAATAAGGGAAACAATTTTTTAGAATCTTTGACCTGTTTCAATGGTGTCCCATGCAATTTGAAAATCTGTTGTAGATCTCAAATGTTGATTTGTCCAATTAAATAATGACCAGAAATCTATATCTTAACCTGTCACATATGACTAATGAGATTAAGGTATGCTTTCTTGCTGGTGAGATATTATACCAGGTATTGGCATATAAAGTGTATTTGGTGTCTATGTATTTTAGTTAAATTGAGTTGCTTACATCAAAAGGTTAATTTAAAACACACTAACTCAAAAAAGACTAGAATACTCATAGTTTCTTATTGTTTCTTGTCCAGGAATGTTTTCCAGAAAAAATACACAGTGTATATATTATCAAGCCAGAAGGATTTTGGGAAAGACACAAGACAAACCTTAAAACATCCAAGCTTTCATTCGAGGTGAGATACTTTATCACTTGCTAACTTTTAACCCCATACCCTGTGCTCAACATAACAAGCATTGCAAACTAACCTCAAAATGTTTATTTACATTTTTCAATGGTATAATGTTTCTGAAAAGAATGAAACATTAACTGTAGTTGACCTTTAAGGTAGGCTAGGATAATAAATGGAAACCTGATCCTGCTCACACTCTATATTGATATGACTCTCCATTATATTTGTTGACAAAATCTATGCAGAAGTATTTAAAGAGTTGACCCAGTTTACACCTTAACATGTTAATCTCAGTATCTTTGACTCATTGTTTCACCTTTATGGTCTATTAATCTAATATGTTACTACCTTGCCATAGACATTATGTAGTTTGAATCTGCTTTAGGGATTTGCACATGACATATCTTGCATTCCTGCAGCAACAATCTGCCTGTTGAAAGGTCACTTACTCTGGCTTATCATTGACTACACAGTGACTCAAAATCTGCCCTGTTGAATACTCGGAAAGGCTGACTTTTGGGTTTAATGGCATAGGTACAGCCACTAGGGGGTTTAATATGTGATTCAGAGCTTCCTGTATGATTTCTTTATGATTAACAGTCCATCTCTGAGCTAAAGGTTTGTATGTTGAATGTTTATTTTTATACTGTGACCGTATTTTGTGTTATTTTACTGTCTTTTACCTCGGTCCTCCTTATGTGGATCCTTTGTTTTTGCATGATAGTTGCATACTTCATTGACCTTGGTTGACATGATAT
The DNA here is from genome assembly GCF_932526225.1 of Nematostella vectensis. NCBI lineage: Eukaryota > Metazoa > Cnidaria > Anthozoa > Actiniaria > Edwardsiidae > Nematostella > Nematostella vectensis. Next base: position 16,310,865 of record NC_064035.1, read on the forward strand.
TTGTAAGAATCATTGATTGTCAGCTGGCTAAAAGTTTCCGAGGAATAACGGATTAAATTCAGTTCAGCCTTGATATACAATACATCTGAGAGTATGTTGCTAGCCGTTTTATGGTGTTGATAATTGTTGTCTATTATTTTTAAATGGACGAAGAGATATTCCAAGCTTTACTCTCTTTCCTTTCTGATAAAGCTCTCAAACCATAGTATTAAGTGTTTATTAATATTAATCATTTCTTCAATTAGTTTTTTTTCATGGAGGGGAAGACATTTATTAATTAGGTTTGTGGAAATACACACGAGGTTACAGGATAAGTTAGCAAATAGAATGAGAATCCATAATGATCGTTTGCTATATGTACCGTGCATAATCATATTGCTGCTTGATTAATGTCTACTTCAATCAATAATAGATCATAGCAACTATAAACACTTTCTTTGTGTGATGATGTTTTTTTTTATTTCAGTACACAATGCAATAAATTAACCTATGGTGTATATGTATTTTCTATAGAAAATCAATCCAGAAAAGGCAAATAGATTGTAACAATCAGTATGATTTTGACTGTTTTAATAATAATGTTAAAATTCAACTCATGCATTACAGCCTGATTAGGAGTCCTAATTAGAAAAAAAAAATATTGGTATAATTTATGTGTTATTTAAGAATTGTTCCGTGATCTGGTGCGTCAAAAAAAATTAAAGGGGGAGAGAGTGAGAGAGAGCGCGCGCCATCAAACCACGTGGGCTGCTCTCTAAACGCAGTCGACATATTCCATATAGCTCAATTCCAAATGAATCCCCTATACATAAGTGTCACACGCTGAAGACCTTTGCTTGCAATAATCACTGGAGCTTATCCAGGCGCTGCTATCATGTTCCCGGGCTAGCGCTTGTCCTACCTTGAACAAATGGAAATGAATTCTCCATAATTCCCCCTCTGAGCTGTATGCTATTTATCTCAGTGTTATATGGCGCACATGTGTAATCTAACACACATCTCTCTTTACCCTCTTCTCTCTCATTCTCGTCCAGCCACGACTCAGGCATCCCTTTACCTCCTACTAGTGCTAGATAAATCTGATAATTGAGAGTGAACCTGTCAAATTAGTGTCTTAAGATGTCCATGAGCCCTCCTATAGATCGTTGCACATGTGCCGGGTTTAGCCAGGATTCTTGCACGAGTATCTATAATTGGAAATCGCAATCGGGTGCCTACTGCTTTTTAATGCATGTTTTATTGTCCAGGTGGGTAAAAGCGCTTAGGCGAATCTAATTACTTACTGCATTGTGTAGCATCGTCAAAAATAACTTATATCCAGTAGAATGCTCGCTTGATTTGATGGCTGTTTGCGAATATGGAATTTGGCGGCGGTGTAAAGTCTGAAATGCCAATTTTTCAAATTCCCCAAATCCTCTGTAACATAGCCACATTGAAAATATTTCTTATATGAACAATACAAATTATCTTTGGTATAGGAAACAGAAGTCGCATGTGCGTTTCAATTATTTTTACGATTTCGCTTGGAAAAATTATTACAATTTAGTGTTTTTTACGCAAAGTGTTATTAACTGATGCATCACAATAAGTCGAAAGCCAGTATTTGTATTTTCCATTTCGTGACGGAATTAGATCGGATAGGTGAACATAACAAGAAACACAAACAGCTCATAAACGCTATGCTTTTGTCATAAATACTATGGTTTCTTTTTTTTTTCACATTCTTTTTAAGGGTTCTTGCAAAAAAAAAGAACTTTGCGATCCACGGAAAGTTAAGCCGGTACAATGCATCTGAAGTATTATTTTCAACTTGTAATTTGAAAATGATTTTGTGTATTATCTAGTTGAAATTATTTAGTTAAAATTACTTCCTGTCATTGTTCTATTTTACCCTACAATTCGACCAAGCCGTTAATACCACATGTTGATTTACCCTCATCGTGATTGGGCAAATGAACAATATCCGCACCTCGACACAAAGAACGAGAAGAATAGAGACAAAAGAACTCCTATGTAGAACAAAGATAATAGGAGACAAAGCAGCTGCGTACTTACTCCTATGTCTAGAAATAGAAAGTCGGCTATTGAGTCTAAAAAAAGCTCATAGCATAGCAGGTGTTACACAAGACAATTCCAGGGAATTGTCTACCCAGAAATAGTAACTGCTATCTAGTATTTATTTGTTTAATTCTAAGGTAGGTGTCTCTTCGTTTAAATTCTTAAAGGAAGATTTTTTTTGGTAACATATATAAAGCCAATTGTATATAGTAACTAGCCTTGAATGATTTTATTTTGATAAATGTTGGTATGAAGCCTTCTCGCGAGACAAAAATATCCAGCCAAATGAAAGCATTGTCCTTTGTTTGTGTTGCTCAATGCTCTTCGTTACAGGGTTTGCGTGTTTTTCATCTATTATTGACTAGTTAAACCTCCCAGGTTCAATGCCTTGGCCTTCAACTTCTTGAACCAAATCTTATTTTTATCGTGTGGTTGTCTCGTCCTGTGGTTCAGGATTGTCTGGATTGATCGTCCTTGAAACACCTGCAACACTACCCATTGGAACTCGCTAAGCATTCAATATCTCTCTAAAAATCTACTCAAACTTATTGTTAGGTACATTGTCGTATAGTGTTTAATGGTATCAATTATTACACTAGTCACTAGTAAACATTTTCTTAATGCATTCCCTTTTTAAAGAGCTCCTCATATGACTTATACCATTTTGAAGTCATCAATATTGCACGGTATTTTTTTATTTATAGCCCAACAACCTTAGGCAGTACCAAAACATATCTATGTAAGCTTTGTTTGGGATTTCGGATTTATACTCATTTACTAGCAAAGACAGATTTCGATTCCTATTACGGATGTACGGTGCATGCAAGGGTTGTGTTTGTAAGTGACATGCATGGTGGTATAATGATGGTAAAGAGAAAGATTATTTCCTTATTGTTTGTTTACCTTTCTAGACCACCTTGACGTCTTTGGATGGACTTGCTAAGTTTATCGAGCCGAGCCAACTGACTGCAAGCCTTGGAGGAACCCTTAAGTATGATCATACGGACTGGCTTAATATGCGTCTGGTAAGTACACTGCTTTCCCCTCTATCCTTCAATATGACAATAATGATCGTCTCAGAGATTACAAAAGACAATAACTCGTACAGTACCAGGCTAAGGCTTATATGTGGTAAATATTTTGCCAGGTTCATTGAAAGTTCGTATCTTCTGCGGAACTGCTCTTAGTTTGTTGTTTTGTTTTCTTCTTGTATAATTAAATAAAAGTTTATCGTCAATAATACCTTTAGGCTGATTGGCAAAGCTCGCTATTCTCAAGCATTTAGAATTTCTTTTGCCCTAGGGGTTCCAAATTATGATTAACTTATCTTGGATTGGCTTGGAGAGCGGTAATATATTTTAAGAGCGGTAATATATCTTGTAGCTTTCGTGTTGACTCCCTTGCGAATTTTAATGAGATTCTGTTGAGAAGTCAAACACTGCTCGACATTGACTCTCGTAGATCCCAGTATTGACTGCTTTTCAAGCCGGTGTTCTCCAGTTGTATTTCAGTTAGCCCGGTGTAAAAATCGTGTTTTCTTTTATATGTTTGGAAAAGTGTGGCTCGGATGACAACGTTGAGCGTAGTCCTCTACAATGTTCTTCTTGTGTTTACAGGCGTTGGAAAAATTCCTCTACGAGGCTATGGCCTTGCTCTCAAAATTGGACGAGATTCAAGATGGTTTGTCCAAAGACGAATTCGCAGAAACCCAAGATGGTCTGAAGGATCAGATCAAGAAGAATCACCATGTTAAGAAGTGGATTGTCAAGGCTCCTGTGGAAATACTCCAAGAAGAAGGAGAGAGAATTCTTAAATCCATCAAGAATCCCACAAGTGAACACCTCGTGGATGGGTTCACGATACAGGATTACAAGAAAGCCGAGCAGCAAGTTCAGGAGTTAGTGGAGAGCTTGATTCTCAAGAGGCAGCGATTACGGGAATTATGGAATATCAGGAAGCAGAAATTGGACCAGTGCTTCCAGTTTAGGGTCTTCCAAATTGATGCGCATAAGGTAAAACACTCTTTTGGGCCCTCTTCACACATACGATAGCGTGTCACGATAGTGTTGACGGTGTCACACACTCCCCTGTGTGTGTCACGATAGCGTCGTTGGTGTCACATACTCCCTAGCGTCGTGGGTGTCACACACTCCCTTGTGTGTCACGATAGCGTCGTGGGTGTCACACACTCCCTTGTGTGTCACGATAGCGTCGTGGGTGTCACACACTCCCTTGTGTGTCACGATAGCGTCGTGGGTGTCACACACTCCCTTGTGTGTCACGATAGCGTCATGGGTGTCACACACTCCCTTGTGTGTCACGATAGCGTCGTGGTTGTCATGTCAAGTTGTGGGTGGTACTTGCCTAACAGGTCACGTAATCCTTAGCATCGCACGATCAACATGACTGTCAAACAATTTCATGTACTCCTCGTGGTTATTCCCTCTCGTAGTTGTGTGACACATTTTACATTTTGTGTGACACATTTTACATTTTGTGTGACACGTCACATGTTGCGTAGCACATGTCACTTTGGCATAGTCTAGTTGCCTCTGTCTTGCCGCTGATCTCTTTTAATCTCTTTTAATCAAGATCATCGACCGATATAACAAATTCTGTTTAGTCGTGCATTCTTCATTAATCCTGAATAAGACGTTTCTGACAAGGTGAATGATCACCATTGTGTACGAAACGGTTTGAATACTGATGAGAATCAATTTACTAGTTGTTATTGTTGAGTTATGACTTGTTGAGCTATGGCAGTTGTCAGGTACATTTCTCCCGTTGTGCTGCAAGACTAGAAATAACACATGTCGAGAAAGATGAAACTCTAAAACCTAATGTCATTTTTGTAATATGTGTACGGATATTTCACAGAAGCCCATTCTTTAAGAGCAGGTGTTTGTCAAAGTGGCTTTTTAGTCTAGTTTCCTGTCTAAAAGCCTCCCGCTCGCGAAGATGTTAATTCATAAGAAAAACGAAAACCAAAATCGCTTTTTCCAGCACCCCATAAATAGGAACATGATCTAGTGCAGTATGGCAAATGGGTGTGTGTGTTTCATACAAGTTGCTAGTGGGTTTTTTACCAAAAATTTGCAAATATTCGATCCATGTTGCCGGTAATGGGAATGCCAATTTTTTGGTGGGATTATCTAACATCTAAGTGAGACTTTTCTCGATCGTATATCGTCGCGCACAGGCCTGTGCGTAGATTTTGACTAACGAGTTAAACTTTCCTCGATGGACTGGGCATTATGCGTTTGTTTCTGACCGTTGGTTGGAAAGGGGGCTTGGTACGAGCTACATACCGTTACCACGTTTACGTCCCGTTGTCTTCTCTTTTTCAAGCAAGCTAATTTGGGTACACACTCGGGGGTTTTCCCACGCCGAACCCATCCGACACCTCCATGAATGCCTCTAATGACCAAATTTTCCGGCTCCGTCCCGCGTCCTTCGCATATTCCTTCGCACACACCTGTTGTAACGGTGTATGTTTGCACCTTTCGCTTAGCCACAAGAAAGCTATTGTTTGCTCGCCCATAGATCGGACTTTTATGAGGGAATACTGTTTTGTGATTTTGTTCTTATCAGTAGTTCGTCAAGATGTACATTAAACTCAAACTACAAAGCACGAAATAATTTAATTTAAGCATAACATTGAACGTGGAAATACAGGCATGAAAGGTAACAGTCGAGATCCTTATTTTTCTGAATAGCAGCCTCAACATTAATCCCCGAAATCTGATTCTCATTAATGTTTACCTACTACATTCCAATCCAACATAGCGTGTTTTTCTTTAACGTAACCAATTAATTTTGGGTGGAAGCGTCTCTTAAATGTTTTGTTTTACCTTATCAGATATGTCAGCTACATCGTTACGGTTGTTCTTCCAAACCAAGGCTTTCTTCCCATTTTTATTATTTCCTAAAAGGCTTGTGATATTCCATCAGAGAGCTCAACTATTCCCTACTTTTTCATCACCTGCTTTTCCGGCTGATCTAGCTTCTCAATGCCTTGCCGTATATGGCTTTGCTAAAAAGCTGCTTGTTTATAAAAGATCCTGCTGTGATGTTAGCAGATAGGAAATCGAAACTATTAATGGCTGATAGAACCCGGCGTTAATTATGGACACACTCCATTCCTTCACCACCGATTGGTGTGAAGCGGGAGCAAAGCCATCGTCTCGCGAACAGCGATATGTTTTGAGCGGGATCTGCTCAACTAGGATAAGACTTCGATTGAGTGTTTTCATATTTTTCTTGCTTTTGAAGGCCTTTAAAAGGTAAGCGAAAAATATAAAATAAGTGCCAATGGCCTTCTTGAAAACGGTGACCGTTTTGAATGGAGAATATTTGTGGTGTGATGTTTTTAAGTGTTGCCATAATGCCTAAGGGCATTCGTAGACGGGAGAAGATCTCCAATATCCAATCCTGTTTGTAGTAATTTTGTTATAATATAATAGTTCATATCACGCGACTTGAACAATAGATATCTGTAGGGCCACTGCAAGTCTCTCCAATAAGCACACCCTGTCCACAAGCTTAGAATTTTCGCCATATTTTAGTTATGAGTTAGTTTGGGTTTTCGTTTTGAAAATGAAGAGTACCTGATTTAATTTTATTTATTTATTTTTTATTTTGCCATTAAGACTTGATCCCTTTTGGGCAAAATTAAAATTAATAACACGTATTCTCTTATTATTATTTTCATCTTCTTAGCCACTTGCCTACATCGAGATAGATCAAACTTGTAAATTCTCATTCTTGCATTAGATGAGACACAGTGAATTAATAATTCATGTTTTGGTAGAGTTACCCAGACACGTTGTCTAGAGAGCAGGGGCTCAAAGATTATACACTGCTCTCCGGTTCTCGTTCTTGTGATATTTCCAACCTTGAGAAACACAACTTCCACGAAGATGCCACTCCCAGTTTCTGGTCAGTAAGCATGTGCGCCATGTTGGTGTTTCGTTTTTGTCTTGATCTGATCGCAATTTATCGGTAAATTCGATTTATGAGCTAGGCCCACCCTGTCTGGGCCCTAAAGTTCGCTACTGCAAGCCTTTTATGCAAATGTTGTTTTATGAAATTGCTGGATTCTTTCCTCTGTTCGAGCTCCCAAGATGATGTAGGCATGCGATGCGTTTAGTTCGTTCATACACTAGTTGTCCTGTTCTTCAAAAATGCTATCTGCAGGAATTACGATTTCATGCAGCCGTTCCTTCATGGTGGTACTCGCGTGTTAAGGCGACTTTTACACAAAGCCTCCTATCCCCCTTGTACTCGAGTCACGGTATCTATGGACTGCACAGGGATCTCGTGCTCTGCGGATTGCTTTCTTAATAGGGGTTCACAACATGCCATATGCATATGCACTGGTATGACGTCGGAAGGTGTGTGCTTAATTCATCTACATCCCGGTAGTACTATCGAAAATAGGGTCGTACTCGAGTATAGGGCCCGTACTATTGGTTATAGGGCCCGTACTATCGGGTATAGGACTGGTGTAAGGTGCTGCATTGACAAGGAAGGATGGAGTATAATGCAGCAGACACAAAACTTTGTGTTTTAGGTCTCACCTGTTAAGAGTAAATTGCGTGATTGAGAAATGTCCCTAAGGAGACATAAAGCCCTGTCATCTTTATTCCTTGAGAGGATATTGGTTTGAGGTATTGCTGACAAGAAGTGCATCACTTATTCTCAAACTACAGTTTAAAACACTATTTCATTAAAAATGGATCTTTTCTTGAAGGGTACCCCCTTTGGAAATTTAAAATCTCTTGTCGGACAAATGTTGAGATTGTACCATCCACATCGATGGATGTGATCTTAGGTGTGATGTAGCGATGTGGTCGGTATTATCAGCTCGAGTCAAATCTGCCATCTATTTAATTTGTGTGTCAAGCTCGCGTCTCATGTTGTCCTATCTTTACTCGCAGATGCTCAAGTGGATCAAGGAAAATAGAGAGGATTTTTTAATCAATTATTCGGAGATCGGGAATGACACAGAATCCGCAGAAGAGTTGGAAGAGGAACATCGGAATTTCGAGAGTAGCTGCATGGTGAGTATTACTCGTAAAAGCTTGCGCGTCCTTGTCAAGTCAACATCACGGATTGATTAAGCCTTTTAGCTCTCCGCAAATCCTACAAGCTTTATTGTCATGATTGCTGCACACCAGTATAACCATTGGCAATTTTATCTGCGATATCCTTGTCCCCATATCATTTTGTCTGTTTTTATCGTATTTTTGGTTCTGATTGACATTTAAAATTAAATAGAACCCATGTTGAGAATCCAACCCCGGTAGATGTATTTTCCATTACACTGATTACTATTTTTTATACATATTTTTGCCGTAACTCGGGTCGTTTTAAACATCGTTTCCCTTTAAATGGATTATCAAGCACTGAGCGGCATCTGCGGTGTGCTTTTTAAAACCATATTCCGGCCTGATGAACTTTTGGATTTATGCTCTGATCTTTTCGGTTCAACATGAAATCGGGATCATATTTATACTATTATTTGCATGTCAGCCAGTTGATCAAAAAGATTAAAAATCACCTGCCGTACGCGTAGGATCCCTCAAATGAGCTTTTTTTTTTTTTTTTTCGCAAAAACAACCCTTATTTTCTTGTACAGTTCTTTGAAGCAATGCTACTTTTTCTAGAATTTTGTGGACAAAGCTTGGCTGTTTGGGTTCTTAAATTCTGACATGTAGTCAAAACATAGTCACAGAACAAAAACTTTCATTAAAAATTTTTTGTCTTGATTCTCTTTGGTTGAAGAAATTAATAGAATTGAGCCTGGGGTTTCTTTCGTCGCGTATAGGAAATTAGCTGAACAAACACCGCATGGATGTCGAGTTTTCATTTTTTTTATACGTTGTTGCCTGAGTGATACTTAAATGTTTTTTACAATGAATGTTGGCTCATTGTCATTTCAAATAGAGCAAGTATTGTCCGTCCTTTTGTACTTTTACATTTTCTATTAAAAAAACCCCCGGGTTTCCAGACTGTTAGTAATTTGAATGCTTTTTTTAATAAAAACCATGGAACCACAAACCGACAATATAATGTCATAGCATTCAATGAAATGCATTCTATCCATCTTATGGAATCAGAATAAACAGATTATTTTAATGGGTATGATTCTTTCAAGTAATCAAAATATTTGTATTTTTCTAAGTGAGAGGGGGGGTACAACTATTACCTTGTGGATGCGACTGTCCTCTACACATCCAAACTCTGGCCTGCACAAGTTTACAGTCGCTCGCTTTGGCTTCCTCCAGAAATGACATCAGCGACTTTATTACATTTATCGTATCTAGCTTTCTGTCTGTGAACGTTATTTCGACTCGGCTACCTCCAGAAATTACATCAGCGACTTTATTACATTTTTCATAGTCTTGTATCTTTTGTAAGCTTTCTGTCTGTGAACGTAATTTCGGTTCAATACTGTGAATCTGGACATTAACAGCGCTAAAGTTACAAACTATTGCAAACAAAAATAGAAAGCGCGCGAAAAGTCGAGGAAAGTGTTGATGATTATGAAAATTAAAAGACTCACTTTTAGTAACGTTTCTATTGATCAATACATCAATTTTTTTCGTAACTTCTCCATGGACTAATTTATTTTAATTATTAAACTTTTCATAAGATATTAAAATATCAATTTAAAAATTGCATTTTTACAGCTTTCAAGTCATATTCCTTCGACCTTGATTAACTTATTATAAATAATCAGTAATCATTCCAGATTAAGTTTGATAAATTCCCCATTATTGAATGAGTGAGAAATTGTCGCTTATTTCTCAGCCTCCGTTGAGTATCAATTCATCAATGTTGTCTCAGTGCTCTCGAGGATATTTTCCTTAATCCCTTTTTTACTTAAATCATCATACCTAAATGTAGATTAATTACGATAAGTATTATGCTTACCCTTTCCTCTTTTAAGAGAGAAAAAAAAATATTGTTCCTGCATTCTTTAATTTTCCGTCAGCAATTTGTCACAGCTTGTCCTTGCCCAGCGTCTACTTAAAACCATATCACAAGCGGTTAACGTTGCTGTGACGTTTCTATGGCCCAAGGCCTTATCATAAGGACACAATTACCATAACTGTATCTTTGATATTCACACTAATTTTCACTCAAGTCTTACTTACAATACATAAGTTCACGGACACCGTTTAAGTCACTGCACCTAGCCTAACTATCATTTCTTTTTATCCTTTCTCCAAACATTACTTGTTCTTTGTTTATCCTCTATGTTACCCTTACATCTCTGCCATCCTTATAGACCTCTCAACCTTAGTCTTAACCCTCTCCCCTATGCCTATCTTTCTTAACTCCACAACCCCTCAACCCACCCCAATATTAGAGTCGCCTTTATTCGAACCCTAACACCTAACATTGTTCTACCTCAAGCCTAAATTCACAGCTTCAAATATATCTTTATCCAAACGCTTACAACACTCGCATTCTCATACAAATCACAGTACTCTGTCCTTTAACACAGCAATCATATTTCCTGCAAACAACCTAACCCTACATCTAACCCAACACTTAATTTTCCTACCAAACACGTTTCCCTAAACCCTAACCTAACACTCCCCTCACCCCTAACCAAACACCACCCTTAGCCCTAACCTCTAATCTTACCTCTAAACCTCAACCCTTGTCTTACCAAACACTATCACTATACCAAAAACACTACCCTAACCCCTATCCCAACACTTATCTTTTCCTAACAAACACATTATTGTTAACACTATCACTATACCAAAAACACTACCCTAACCCCTATCCCAACACTTATCTTTTCCTACCAAACACAATATTGTTATCAGTATCAGTATACCAAAAACACTACCCTAACCCCTATCCCAACACTTATCTTTTCCTACCAAACACAATATTGTTATCACTATCAGTATACCAAAAACACTACCCTAACCCCTATCCCAACACTTATCTTTTCCTACCAAACACATTATTGTTATCACTATCACTATACCAACGTTCACCCTTGTTCTTGCTTCGCACCCCACATCCCATACTCCATGCCCATTGATCGCATCTACCAACCCTGGCTTTGCCTATACCCTTTCTGTAACACTAGCCTGTCTTAGGCCTCTTCTGACGTGCCAGCCAATCCTCTCCCGTTGGAATTAATGTGTGTAATTTATATGCGTTATTATGTGTGCAAATTTATATGCTTTCATATGTCAGGCTTATGCTATGTTTGTATCTTTTAATCGATATTCGTATTGTTTTTTAATAATTATTTTTTTATTTGAACAGATAAGTTATTTTGTACGCCGTCTCTGAGAAAAAAAGGCATAGTTTGAATCACATTGTAAAGGCCGTGTTTACTTGAATCACATTGTTTGTCATAATAAAAATAAAACCTCGTTTTCAGTTAAAACACACACCTATCTTCTAGGGCAGTGTATTCCAAAAACACACCTTTCCGACTATTTTATCGACTTTGTTGTCTTCTAGTCTTAAATTTGTCTTTATAAAAATAGAGGTGATCGGCAAGAAAAAGACAGGTACAGGACTATCACCCAGTTGTGTGCCTCCGTGATTACATTTAAAAGTTCCATATCTCATCATCCCACATTGGAGAGAAGGTAGCATTGATACTTAATTATTCTCGTGAATGCAATCGCCACTTAAAGTACAAAATTATTTCAGCAAGCTGTCTGCGCATTCTGTTTTTATTAAAACGCAGACACAATAGTTTATCATCCAAGCTCTAAGTGCCTTTTTCCAAATACTTCGCTGTGGAGACGAGGCTCCTTTACATTTATTATCGGGGAAAGCAACCCAGATGGCCCTGAAATGCGCGGAGATACACTTAATCGTTGCTAGGTAAGGTGAAGTCGTTCTCAAGCTGCTTCTGGCTTTAATTGCGCAATTCGATCGTTTCGTTTCTTTGTTTTCCTCTGTGCTTTTCGCTATTGATGGCGAGTACTATGTGTATAAACAAAGAATTAGTTATTGCACATACCTTTTACTGCTTTTAAAAGTTTGCTTGAGTTTCTTTAGCGCTCTAGATTAATTTAGATTTCTTTTTAATTTCTAAATGTGGGTGTATTTTTTTTTTCTATTTCTAGATAGGTTTTCTGCCTGGGACCGGCCTTCTCCTTTCCCCCATTTGCATACGTGGAAAGTCTCCGAATATTTCGACACCTCCGTGCACCCGACATGTCAATCCCAAATTCGTATTTAGATGACCTCCAAATCTTTGAAAAATGGCACAAGACATTCCTAATTTAGCATAACTCATTCAAAAACGATTTGAAACTCTCGAATATCAGTGCAGTATTAATGCAGTATAATATAAGCGGCCGTCATTTAAGAGCCATATGTGCACGACTACGCATGCGTATTGAGATCATCCCTGAGAGCATTACCTCTCACGATAACGGCTCGCTGAGGATCGCTAGTATTATCCGTAGACTAGCTACAAAGTCCTAAGTGATTCATTCAAGTCAGCTTGAGTCTAGGCTATCTGGACGGAAAGGATTTGCACGATTTAAACACGTTATGTTTTCGTATGTATGGTTTTTTCCAGGTTTCGTGTCCGTTTAGCTGAAATATTCCCTAGTGTGTTTAATCCCTGTGGTCGGTTTGATGGAACTGCCAACCGCCGCGACTCGGTCTTGATACGACCGCAGCTGAAATTGACCAAAACCAATTAAGGGCCCCATTCAAACCCTGCATTTTTTCATTACCAAACTAGCATACATTTTGGTATTGACGTTACACTTGATTCACTCCGAATCAAAATAATAATAGAAACAAAACACAGATTATAAACATTTGCGGAATTATTAAGGAGATTGGTCGGAGCTGAGTAATTTTACTTGAGCAAGGCTCCGCATTAAAACGATACTAAATATTAATCAAGCGCAAAAACACATACATAATCGACAGCTAGATGTGTAAGAGGCAGCCTCGCCGATTTATTGCCACTGGCAACCGAGATCTCGTTGATTAGGCGATGCTGTAGAGCGTTCGCCCAGACGGAGAATCGCCTCAGAGCCCCGTCAAGATGTCCTTACGAGCTCTAGTAGAGAGCAGCGTAGAATGGCCACTTCTCGCAACATTCAGCCCGGTCAGGTCAGTCGTCATTTCTTGTGCAATTTCCCGAGTCGCTGATTTATCATACTCTTCACTATATTCTCCACTTTTTGCCCGAATATAGAAAACTCTTCTTGTGATATTGTTTTATTATGGGTTCGAGATGCGTGCAGAGTATTGGCGTGTGTGCTTTTAGGGGTAGTTCAGTTAGTCGGCTGTTCGTTGCTTTGTGTTTATGTATATCTACTGGCAGTAGTTCAGCTAAGATGCTTCCGCAAATTTACCACAGTGCGCTATTCCTAGCAGGTGAACACACATCACTTCGTCAGCTTTATTGACTTAATTCAATGGTAAGAAATATTTCAGAGTCATTTAAACCTTTGAGTCGTGAATGGTGGGGTTGTTATTTAGCTGTTTCTACAAAGCGAGTTTCGCGTGAACCGAATTCGTACTATGGTAAATAGCAAATCATTCTTATCTATGAACGATAGTCTGAAAACTAGGCGCGGGGATTTCCTCAATTTTTATCCGTGTCGAGCTGGGACTTAATCCATGCAAATGCATGCTGGTTTACATTTGGAAATATTTCCGTGACACCTGTCCGCATCAATGTAGACTGCTGAAATATCAGCAAACCCATCGGCTTCTCGGAGTGTCATCTTGGTGAAATTACCCTGAGATTAGTGCCTATCTATAACGAAGCACAGTCGCGGGGTTTGAAAAGAGCTTCTTAGCACTTCAGTTCCCTTTTAATAACTCGCGGGACGATGAAAGAAGTAATTTAATTTGATTCAGCTATTTAGTCATTTGGGTGAAGCTTTGGACTAGTAAAAATCGTTGTACATCTGGGTGTTTGTTGGGCTGATCGCTATCACATTAGGAGCGAAGCCAGTAAGGAAGCGTCGGTGCATTCCCGTTTCCATTCACATTTCCTCCTCCATCTGAACGAACACTGTCCTAAACTTGAGTTCCTTACTCTCCGCCCTAATGACTTAAACAAACCCATCTCACATCATGTGTTTATGTTGCCTTGTTTGTTTACATGAACACCGACATTGCTGACCCTAGGGATATGTTAAATAAGGCAGTGTAAGACACAAATCATCAGCTTTCTTACTGGGCGGACGAACCTAGTATTTGCTGTGAGCGACCGAGCTTTGCGTTGTTGCACACTCGCCTTAAGTCAGTGGGTAATGCATTACGAGACACTGACATTGTTCTACTCTGCATTAGCTTTCATTCAATATTATACTTTTTAGATCTCAAACAGCAGGGTATTCTACCCTCTAGTGCGCATATATGCAAATACAATATGTTTTTATGGTGGTAATCGGGAACCATTGGTCGTAAGATCTCTGAGATTACGGCCATTCCTTCAGTTTCCAAAAACGTGGGACTTGTAACACAAGGTTAGAACTTACCGTGCGTTGTTTTCCGAGCATATCGCGTGTTTTTCTTTGATTAAGAAGCGACAATGTGTTTTTTACAGGAAACAGTGTATTTATAGCATCGAATATTAATTGGATATTCGTCGTAGTTTTATTTTTCAACATTATTGTACAGGGATGCTTTCTTTTATTTATTCTCCAACATTCAAAAACACAATATTCTTTTTAAAACGTCACTGGTGTTTACATAACTCGTGCTTTTTTTTCTTGTAAGCGTATCCCTGTCTTGAAAGTGCTCTCATGTTATTTTATGTTTAATGTTGACATCTTTATAAGAGACATTCAGTCAGTCGGTATGTCACAGACCAATTTTCCTGCACCCGGCGACTTTCAAGGGTTCGTTTTGGGAGCCTAAGGGTAGAAGCTTAGATTCGAACATTTTAGAACGTCATTGCTGCAGCGTGGGTGGATTTCCTTGTAATTTTTTAGGAATTAAGATTCCTGCCTTAGAGGGCCATGCCAGGGATTTTGCACATTTTAATTTATGTTATTAGTTTGATTGCTTCTTTTATGTGCGTTTCCACCGCGACAGCATATTTTACAACTGCCTTTCCTATTTGGAATACATCACTGCCTAGCTTCCACAACATTAATTAGAAACTGAAGTGCTTCAATAAGCCCGTAAGGGATCTTGAGTATTTTTTATATGTTTTGTTAGTTAAATGTATTCATCTCGATAAAGATTATCGATAAAGACTAT
The DNA here is from genome assembly GCF_932526225.1 of Nematostella vectensis. Lineage (NCBI taxonomy): Eukaryota > Metazoa > Cnidaria > Anthozoa > Actiniaria > Edwardsiidae > Nematostella > Nematostella vectensis. The sequence continues at coordinate 16,326,159 of NC_064035.1, forward strand.
TTTTGCTGTCCAGGCCTCCGTTTAATACAGGAAAAGCTCGTCCATTCAGGTTTTTGTTTTACTTCTCACTGAAAATCCTTGGTTCTTACAAGCTCTGGATTGATTGCTAAATAATTAGTCGGTGGTGTAAACACGCTATGATGTCGACTGAATCACGAACTTCGCCGTGTTCGCTGACAGCAATGTTTTATGTATGACTTCTCAATCTAACATGAGGTACTCAAGAAATAGTTTTAGGGTAACCCTTCAGTATCATCAGGGCGATATGCGCGAGTTACGTTGATAGAAATATGATGGAATCGTATTGTGCTGATGTTTGTTATTGTGGTATGGTTATTTCGTATATCGTGACTGCGTCGTTAATCTTATATGTTTCATATGTGCGTGCCACGCATACAATGGGCCAAAACCTGTGTGACAATCCCAAACTCATTATAGCATGGTGATTTTAATCAGTGAACCAGTACCGGCTTGCTTATACATAGATATTGCAAGGCCTTACAAGACATTACCATTGTGCCTCTAGTTTACAGCGAAGGAAGTTTTTCTAAAATTATTTTTTCGTCAATGAAGGTTAAAAAATTCTTCCAACACCTTCTTGCTTAATTGGTGAGTGAGCTGCGCTCTGCGACTTGCTTCGTGTAGTAAGGCTCCGCAAAGGTCTCTTCCATTGAAATGTAGTTCACTTTTCGTGGCTGATCTCATTTTATGTTTGATTACAATTGCTGTGAACGGTGCAATGCGCGCCACCTTTGCTATAAAAAGACTCGCCTTTTAAAGCCTTAAGTACGCATGTCAAGCTTGCATGAAACTTTTTTAAATTTAGTGCTTAGTTTAAGAGAACTACTCGGATCTCTTTCGTTGTTGCAATCGTACGAGAACTTTAAACAATTTCCCTAAATTGAGCATGTGCCGATTGCAATTGGCTACCGGCAGGCTTAGAGTTGTAAATATTTGGAAGACAGCCGGTGTGTTTTCCATATGTAAATGAGAGCTTCCTCCTGAACACTAGAGACGGTTAGTGTCAACATTTTAGTTCACATAAGACGAAACGCAGCCTTTTCCTACTTGAGCCAGCCGCCGATTTGGAAACTCTCCTTGGTGCACGGACCATTCGAGGTAGACTTTTATTTTCATTGAATTCGGTTGAGTCGAGGGTTCTTCCCATTCCTGTCGTTTAGTATTTGCTTATTCTTTTACTCCATTAGTGTTTGCCTATTCGCGTGAGTTGCTTCAAGCGTATTGAGATTACAGTCTTGCAATCACTTATTATTATGAAAGGTGAAAGTTCCAACGCTTCCAAGTCATTAGCAAGCTCAAAGTATACGCATTTACTATTTTGATTCAACGACCTTGGCACCGTCGTGGAGAAGTTTATTTTGGAATCCTCGTTGGTTGCTCCTAGTGGAATTACGCCTGTATATCAAGCTAAGTGTATAACTGAATTAGGCAAAGCGCTGTGTGGATCACCCCGTGACCTTAGGCCGTCGAATCCCACCACCTGCCACCATCATCCACATACTCTTATTGTCTCATACTCCCTACCTCCCACTGACACTCAGCTGTTATTTAAGTCACAGAAGCTTACTGTTTGCGCGCATCTTATCACTATTTTTTATGTTGTTAATGTACCGTGTTACCGAAAAATCAGAGATTTAATCCGTAGCGACTTGCTCTTTCTCTCTTACGGTGCGATTTAGGTACCCTAAAAATTACTTGGACAGTTCAAAGCCTATTACTTGAAGCGCGCAAAGTCTGTTTCCGCCGCTATCTTAATTGTTACAGTCGCGGTTTCACAGTTCCGCTAAATTCCACTGTCAAACTTGGTAATATATGCAAATATTTCCTATCATATGGCATTAAGACGAATTTGTGTTACTTGAAGGCTTATGGCCTCAAGTGATGTCTGTTTTTTTTTGGCGCAAACTGTGAGGGGAATTCCTAGATATTTTGATAAAGGTAAAAAGGTATCGTTGTTGTTGTAATAGTCAGTTATAACGTAAAACACACCACAATTGTTATCGCCGTAAACATACTGCTATCTGTGACGCGCACTCAATTGAATTAGAAATAAAAAGGGAGACTTTCAACAATTTTATTAATCTAGGAATTCCTAACAAAGGAGAAATACTTAGGAGAGAGCATTGTAAGGAAAAATATGAGTTTTGAGATTTTGTCAGAACAACGCACATTATACTAGATTACTTTGTTGAGTCAAACTAAAGGTGGAGAAAATTGTTGAAATTAGAGCTCTGAAAAGAACGTTGGGTTATTGAGTGCACACTGCGAGTCAGAATTTGTAAACTACAGTTAGCACATTGCGATCAAGCTTTTTTTGCTTAAGGTCTGAACTTGGAGGCTCGAGCGAAAGGCTCGCGGTACGGGTCTTCATAAGAAGTATAAACCGTGAGCTTTGTGGGATTAATCCCGGGCATTAACCCAATTACAGACTCGTGGGCTTGCGGATTCTCGATTAACCTGCGCGCGCGCTTTCTTAGAAGAGTGAACAAAAAGTCTGGTTCCCCACATTATTATGACTGCAAACAGTGCTAATGTCGCTATGCTAGGCGTTCGTTGGAAATGTAGGTTTATTAGCATACGATAGCAAAGCTGTCTTGGGTCACTGGTGATGTTGTTAGTGATTACCTGCAAGGTGCGTGAATCACACTTAAGAAGAGTTCCCATCGATTCCCGGTGCGTACCTTGTCCAGTCTTTGTCCCGTGCGATAGCTATCCTCAGGGATACTTAATCAACCCGACAGGACATATAAGTCAGCATACATCTTGTCGTAGCTGTTAATGTAAGGGTAGAACAGAAAGTTGCATTCTTCTCACGGGGTCCCTGGTGACATGGGGACCGATCTCGCGCAGAGGTGGTAGGTGTCGAGGAATATTAGATCGAGTTCAACGTCCCATATGAGTATGCTATGATAATACGCTCACGTTGGACTTCTCTGTTTACAGCGTTTTAGAATGTTTACCTTAAGCGAATTCAAGATTTCCTCTTTGATATTCTCTTATGCTTTAGCATGTAAAACTGATAACTTGATATCGTCCAACAACCTTCCAGGCCACCGGAGGCGGTATTTTGGGTATTCAGTTACCAACTTCTAGTACTGCATTTAACTCAGCTCGATGTTTAACCTTGTGAAATTTAAATTTGCTTGTAAACAGACTACATTCATGGCAGTTTAAAAATGCTTACCCAATAGAACCCAAGTTCGAGGAAATGCTTTATTACAATGCAGATGATATTATGGCGGAATCAGGCCGAAATATGGGGCTCAGTTCAATTGAAGTCTAGATCCTGTGTGATAACTTCTAAAGAAACTCTCCCCGAACACCTGTGGAGCCCGAATACCCATTGCACGCTCTTAAATCAAATAGAACGGAACTCCTGTCCCCTGGGAACGTATTGAGCGCTTTGTCGAGATTTGACGAACTGTATCAGAGATGCTAGATGGAATGATGGCATAAGATGTAACATTAGTGTAATAGTGATATTGGATTCTCAAATATGCTTCCGCGTGATAATCAAAAAACGCGTAACTAGAATATTTTTGTTCATTTAAGGACTCTCAGTAGATTAGGTTAAAAAACTATTGAATTACTATGCGAAAATTACCAATAATATGTATTGTTCATTGAAGATTTTTTACTGTTTCTTTTTTATGCCTTTTTAACATATTATATGTACAGTTTCAACAACTTTTATGATTTTTCCAAATTGCTTATATGACTTTTCTTTTTTTTTTTCTCATTACGATTTTATTTTTCTCTTCAGAATGTGTATGGCAATATTCACCGTGTGCTTGAGATAGCAGACAAACTAAGCGAAGCCGGCCATTATGAAGCAGACAGGATTGAAGCATTAGCAGAGTCCGTTGATAGGGAATGGAAGTCATTTGATATGGAAGTGAACCAACGGAGCTCTTTGCTCTCGTGCTCAGTGGCGTATCACAAGCACAGTGAGGAGGTTAGTAATGTGTAACGCAATGTGTAACCTTTGATAATGCGTAACACGAAATGTGTAACCTATAGTAATATATTACATGCCCAATATTTAACCTTTGGTAATGCGTAACACGAAATGTGTAACCTATAGTAATATGTTACATGCCCAATATTTAACCTTTGGTAATGTGTAACACGCAATGTGTAGCCTTCATTAACGCGTAACACGCAATGTGTAACCTTTAGTAATGTGTAGCACACAATGTGTAACCCTAGTAATGTGTAACACGCAATGTGTAATCTTAAGTAATGTGTAAGACGCAATGTGCAACCATAAAGAATTTGTAACACGCAATGTGTAACTTGAAGTAATGTGTAACACGCAACGTGTAAGCATTAGTTATGTGTACCACGCAATGTGTAAGCTTGAGTTATGTGTACCACTCAATGTGTAAGCCTTAGCAATTTGTAAAACGCAATGTGATAATTTTTGTTATGTGTAGCATGCAGTGTATATAACCTTCACCCACGGTGAGTGGGTTAGTAATGTGTGAAATTACGTGAAGTTAATTAATGTGATGACTTTGTCTCTGGTAACAAAGGAGTACCTCATTACTTTACTGTTTTCCTTTTCCAGTTTCTCCGAAATATCAAATACTGGAAACAGTACCTTGAGGACCCGGACCTGATCAAAAACTCTAATGTGTCTACGGTAGAAATCAAAATCCAGGAATTAGACAAGCTTCGACAGGAATTTGAGGACAGTTTCCATACGGTAAGCACGGACAGTAAAGCCTTGTTGGGAGAATTACAGAAACCTGCGGTCGCTTTTGATGACCAGTTCCTCAAATCTCCTGAGTACTCGGAGGCTTCTTCGCATGTTATGGATATTTACTTGGAAGTTCACGAGCATCACCGACAATTAGGGATTTTATGGGAGAAACAACGGACGCGCTTAAAGGATCATCTCCACCTTTGTATGTTTGACCAGGATAGCAAACAGGTGAGTACATATAACCTAGATAATCTCATATAAATTCCTTGCTTGATTTTTAAAGAAAGACTGTTGATAAGTCAAGAAATCTCGAAAAAAACATTTAAAAATGTTTTATTCTTTACTTGTCAAATTCAGTCGTAAATATCGCAAAACATTTCCAAATACCGTCGATGGAAATGGATGCTTTTTTACAACGTGTTATTTTGCTAGGATGGCAAAATGGCGACTGGCAAAGACGCATTAATTTTGTATCCATTTGAACTGTCCTTGTAACGTTATTAACGATTATCTTGGAAGTAAGGAGAATCTTTGTTATGAAATTGTTTGGACATTTATCTGCACGTTATCCCACATGATAGCAAATGCCACCACGTACTACGCATGACAATGGTGTTCACCAGAGAACGACGACTTTATCTTTTCGTCTTTATCAAATAAAAAGAATTCATCTAAAAGCTCTCTGTTTAATTTGACCTATCTTTAACCAAAATGCAACAGCCTTTATCCGACACACCTTCGTTTTATTAAAAAAACGTAAGACAAATTATTTGAAGAAATTTCGGAATATCCATCTAAACGCAAAGGTTTATACTTATTTGCCACATTCAGTTGAAAATATCGCAATTGCTTTCTTAAGTCAGCCGATGGCAACGGACGGTATTTTGCTAGGATGACAAAATAACGGCTGACAGAGCCTCGAACAGAGTCACTCGCCCGCGCACTGTTAATGCCTAGTGCACACTAGCAACATAAAAACATAACGACATCGGCGCGCGCACTATGTTTAGTCCGACATAACGACATGGACATAATGACATAAAAGAAAAAAACATGTTTTTTTCTCTTATGTCGTTATGTCCATGTCGTTATGTCGAAGATAAGAGTGTGCGCGCCCATGTCGTTATGTCGATATGTTGCTAGTGTGCACTAGGCATAACACTCACATGCGCGCAGTTTTTTATTCCTGAATTAAATCCTTCTGAGACTACCAGTTATCTGCGCGATCCTCGTATGACTGGAGCATCTAAAAGGTTGGTTATGACTCATCCTTAGGAGGCGTAAACCGTTGTTTGTCATCGGCGCTTTTCTTTCTGACTAAACGATGATCTCATACTTATAAGGGATAGAGTGAGTGATCGATGTTCGCACGTGATGAAATATTCATAACTTCTAGAGATAACATCTCGAAATCTTTTTGGAATTAAACTTTTCACTCTATGTTGTGGTCTAGAATTAGGCCTGTTAAGACAGAGGTCACATTATCTCTGAACTAAACTCAAGAAGAAAACGCCTGTAGGTCATGATCTCTTTATCGAATACAACCTAAGGGAAGTCATAGGTGACTCTTTTATGTGAAACATGATCTCTAGCGTCTGTAAATTGGTAGTTCAACCGACAAAGCCGACGTCCGCTGGACGCCTTAGAAGTTTGACGAGTGTCATCACTTCACGGTCATGTCTCGTGATATCTGTCACTAGTGACAGATGTTTGACGGCTATGTCGAATACGGGGCATTCATACCACACGTGACCAGCTTGTCGATTAGTGAATGGATGTAAACAAACCTACCGCACGCTGATCAACTTTCTACTAGACCTCTTATTTACGCACAGGGGAGTGCGAATTATGCAGCCGATCAATTCTCTGCTTTAGTTATTCAAGCACAGGGGAGTGTGGATTATGTAGCTGATCAATTCTCTGCTTTACCTGTTATTCACACACAGGGGAGTGCGAATTATGCAGCTGATCCACCTTTCGCCACACTAAGCTCTTTGACGATTGGTGAAGATAATAGGTATTACTAGATCAGCGCGCGTTTTTAATAATCTTGAATAGTATAGCAGACGTGAATAAATGGGAATGGGAAAAGTGCTAAACTTTACCCGCATTTCTAAGTGGGCTAACACTCCAATTACTTGGAAGACAAAACTTCTGTACGAAATAATTGATGTTTTTATTCTAGGCTACAACGTAATTGATGTTTCACGGTGGACGCTATACAGTAATGTGTCGTAGCGAGTTCTACGCGTTTGAGACCGTATATGGCGATCCTCATAAAACTATAGTTAGCAGTAATCCTTCTTTCGCATTCTGCTCACAGCAAACAGCGCCAGACTTGTTACATGCGACTTTAGGGTCGCTGTAATAACGCTGTAGGATAACGTTTTTTGTTGATAAGTGCGGTTTGCGGTCGCCCTGTGTCCCTCTGGGTATTGACGCTGACCCTCAGTACCCCCGTGAGTAAAGCCTCTTGCTTTGATTATCAGCGATGACCCCGGGAGGGCTGAGGTGTCTAGCAAGGAAGATAGCCGCAATTAAAGAGAAAGAGGCCCTCAAGCGACCCCTACATTTGCCTGTAATTCTGTGTAGAAGATTAGCCCTTAACTAGACGTTTTCGTGTCTGGGCTTTGTTTGGGTGTTCTTTATACTCCTCCCCATGTTTAATGCTCTATAAATAATAAAGCAGTCTCGGCGCGTATTCCGCGTTATTTCTCTCTTGCATTCCATGGACGCTCTGACGCCATTATTCTCGCCCGGATACGATTATCGCGGGTCGTGATCGGCGCGGAAATCTTGGTAGCCGCTCTTTGGCGCTGACTCGCGGGCGAAAACTCTGCCTGTATAGCGCGAGCGCCTGTTTTTGCGTGCTCGGGAAATGTGGCTTGGCTCAACACTTAATATCCAAGCAACCCCCCGCCAACCAATCGCTGACCGAGTTGTAATTGCCTTTGACTGGGGTTGAAGCGTGCTTGTACGAAGCGAGAGTGAAGGCTGTCACACAGAGATTAGATGTTTTTCTCTCCACCTGTTGTTGGAGCCTATTCTGATGGGCGCATTTCAAATTGAATTTCCCCTAACGTGCTTTGCGCTGGAGCGCTTCTTTGTCGCCGATGTGTGAAGCTCTTCTAAGGCTGGTCGTTGGGCCAGATCATTTTTGTAACATTTTCCATCAATACTGGACTTCACGAATGGTGAGTCGACCTAACCCATTTGTTACCACCAAGACTAACCAAAAACAGACTTGTAAATCCGGTATCGCGCGTGCGATCTCTTCGAACTATAGTATCAAAACACGAGCGTTTTTTCGCTGCTTGCCGCTAAGGTACATGTATTCTTGTCCCCTTGAGGATCTACTACACAATTCAAGAGATTAGAAAAACACGGGAACAGTCGCGAAAGTCAGTCGAACTATTGCGACTATTCCAGCGTGCAACTTGTGTGTACTTGTGTGAGTCGACTAAATTGAAAGTAACCCGATATTATTCCGCGTGGGATTAAAAAGAAAGCAAATTGAATGTTAGAAAGCAGTATTACTCGTTCTTGTATGTCCACGGGCTTATTTGCCTGTCGTATTAAGTCTTTGTTTGATGATTTGTTGTAATCCTGCATTGGACGTAAATATATAAGTCCTTCATGGCACTCTTGCTTGACCCTGTCACAGTAACCTTCTAACTACAACGACTTGTTTATTTAGCGTTGAACGTGTGTAGTTATGGTACATGCACACGGCAAAAGCATCAAGAATCCTGTCTATCTTTATACCTCTGTAAACGGGTTGTCCTTATAGTTGTTTATTGTGCATAGATCATATAGTAAGAGAAACAAGTGAACGCACTCTCCCTTTCAAAAATAGCATCCGGAGTTCTACTACAAATCAGGTTCATGATTCTAAAACCAAGTTATATATTAAGTCGTTTTATGATGTTGATATATTTTCTTTTTGCTAGGGAAACGTGCGGTTTGATTTTAACGTTTTATCAGTTGAGTACAGTTGAAAATCGGCCTCGTTTGTCTGACTGTCTCGAGTATGAGGCCACAACTCCAACTTCCCTCAATTGCAAAATTACACCAAACTTATTATTTATCCTAGATTTTAGTTCAACAGGTGGCAATAAAAAACACATCGCTGGAGAAATTTATTAAAATTATGCACTAAAATTTATTCATGCGAACTCCAATTGCGGTATTGTCTTGCGGTAATTGAAATAGGAAGGATCGCCAGAGAATCTTTTTTCTTGAATCAAACCACCTTCTACCGTCACAATAACTCGGTTATCCGCGAAACTTAATTTAATTTGATAAATACATTTCTTTACTTTTGCTTGTTGCTATTTTCGAGTGTTCTTGCTAGTTTGAAATACCCAGACCACAGGAATATTGTTAGTATTTGTCGACATGAGTTGTCACTGGTGAGCCAGGTGTTTTGCCGCTGCTACGAACAACTTTAAATTTTAATATCGTCTTTTCTTGGTGCTTGCAAACGAGTGGTCGAGAATTCTAAGTCCTAAATCAGCGGCGAAATGCCTGACTCGAAATCGAGGTAGAATAATTCACACGTAATAGCGGCCATTGAAAGTGTATTGTACGCAAGGGGGCTTATAGTGGGAGCTCTGTCGGGAATTCTGTGGTTGCCATCGCAGTGTATGCGGTGTGAGGGGCGCCCGGCGTTTGCAGAAAGCGAGTACACGCGAAATGATTACATCCTCACGGAGTCAGTGACATTATGCCGTTTACCAGGGTAAGGTTACATGTGCGAACGTGTAGTTTGCTCTAGGCTCATCCCAGGTCAATTCACTTTGGCATAGCTTTACCTGCCAGGAGAAGCCAGCCCGTTGCTAGTAATAATTCATGCGCTATTAGCTTGACACGAAAGACTGATTCTACTGTATTTATCCACGCCTGCTAATGTGAGGTCCTGGGGCATTTGTTATTTTCCGTCTTCCAGTTTACTAGGTGAAGTCAGGCGTAGAATAGCTGCTGTCCTTATTGTACACAGACATCAATGTGTATTTGCATACGTTCGACTCCGACTGTTCGCATTCGCTCGCTTACATTACCCAACACTTCATTCCCGCCGAGTTGTGGATACTAACAATGCAAACCGGCTTCACTTCCTGACTAGCAGTGGATCAAGGTAGACACAGCTACGCGATAGCGCAATGCACTTGGCCATTACAGTAAAACTCGGTAATGTTTTCTCCTGAAAGTTAATCCTATGGTCGAGTTATTTCATTCAAATAAAAAGGAAAACTGGCAGCATTTACTGTACGTCTGTTGATTCTAAATACACCATGCTTAAAGACCTGTAGGCTAGTGATATTGATTCTCCAAGTAATGCCCTTATAAGTCAATCGTTGCTGCACTATCATTCCAGATACACTCAGAAGTAAAGCAACTGAAATCTTTGATTATGCAGGCCTAAATGAGCAGTGAATTGAATCATACTTCTTTTGCTGACTCAACTACCTCTACTTACTTGCCACCCAGTAGGATGTCCGAGTTTTGCATCCAGCCCTTCCTCGATGACATCCTTCGCTGCCAAATTTATGGTCAACGGTTTATAATCAAGAAGTTGGCGAGCCTAGTCATTGAATGTACTAAGTTCTCTCATTCGGAGAAGTCGGATAAAGATAGTTTAAAGTTTGACACGGGATGTATGATATTTTATTATAAAACGTCGTGGCTTATCATCGAGCAAGTACTGCTTTTCTTACAGGCGAGTTTTGTCCATTATTGTAAACATTTTACACTTCAGTGCTTACTGAGATACTTTGAATGTTTTTCTAAGTGTAGCTTTTTAAAAATATGGTAGAAATAACTACCCATAAGATCTTGTCTCTCGTCAATACCTGCAGCTAGTATATATGTACCACTTAGTTTTTTCCATGTGCTTTTGTAGTAGAACAGTAAAGAGAACAGTCGCACAAATTTTCCATCCCACGAATAGGTCACTTAATGTTGTTGTTATTCTTTTGCATGTTCTAAATACCAAGTAGTCTATTCAATCAATTTTTTGCCATCTCAAAAACAATCCTTGGTATTTGCTGCGTGAAGTACGCCTCACTTCGCCTCACTACGCCTCATGCTGTCATAGAGCCACTTGAAAACCATGAGAAGAGAAAGCTTGGGAAAACTGGGTCCATGCCACGAGCGTGATGTGTTATCACTAAATGTGACCTCAAAACCGCAGCTTTGTATGTTGTTCTATGAGACCCACTGCATGTGGCTTTCAAGCTGGTGTGCTTGTCCCCTAAACGCTGGTGTCATCCTGTGCAAATCTAAATCTTGTTCACCAAAATTCCATGATATCAGCTGCAAATGTTGCTATGCAAATATATCTATCTAAACAGTATTTTTTTGCATAAACAGCTTTGTACCTCGTGAACCTTATCTTCATACTTTGCAACTCTAGATTTTGGGTACACCAAATACTACAATATCAGATGCAAACCTCATGGTTTTCTTGGTTTTGCATTTGTGGTGTCTGCTTTAAACCTATTTAGTTTAATGTCGCGGAATGTTAGGATGTCACGCCAGAAACTTGCCGCGATATGTAACATTTGTGAAACTTCTACTTAATTTTGCAACTATGTTTTAATGCTGGGCATTAAGTCATTCCGATGTATTCCAACTTACCTTCATATTTCGCTTACATTTGCGTGACGCGTGACCAAAACCGTGATTTGTCTCATTGCGTGTGAGAGCTAGCGTGACTCGTTCTTATTTTCGGGGTTTTGCGTGATATTTATTGACTGCACTCGATAAGATTGGCTTCGTGATGCGTGACCTGGAATATGTTACAGTATGCATGTTCACTCGTTTTATCTACACTCGTGGCTTAGACCCCCGCGTGCGTTTATACTTGTTGATTTCTCCCCGTCCGTTCACTGTTGTTTTAATCACGAATTGCGTGTTGCTTCGTGATACACCGTGATATGCGTTATCGGGTATCGACATGTGGGTTTGCTATCGCGTTATCTCAAGTTAAACTTCCTGGCACTCATTAATATGGAAGCATCCAAGTTAAACAATTTCGTTTCCTCCTGAAAATTCATCGTTTACAATAAACATATTTTAATAGTGCAATTTCCTAACACCAAAAAATAGTTGTGTTTATTTCCATTTGAATTAAAGAAAGTTTTATAAAGTTCTTCTATTTTGAAGAGAGCTTTTTTTTGTTGAAACGAACGAACAAACGAAGTTAAGCTAGGTCAGCGGCGTAGCCAGGAGTTTAACAGGAGGGGGCCCAAAAGGGACTTTCAAGGTATACTTCAATACTTTCAAGTATTTTTGGCTACTAAAAGGGGGGGCCCTAGGCCACCCCCCTGGCTACGCCTTGCGGGTATACTCCGATGTCCTTTTATCTTAGTTGCTTCTCACAAAGTTCAGCCGAGTATACTCCGGGGTTGTTTTATCTTGAGTTGCTTCTCACGAAGTTCAATCGAGTATACTCCGAGATCGTTTTATCTCGAGTATCTTCACATGAAGTTCAGCCGAGTATACTCCGAGGTCGTTTTATCTCGAGTTGCTTCTCACGAAGTTCAGCCGAGTATACTCCGAGGTCTTTTTATCTCGAGTTGCTTCTCACGAAGTTCAGCCGAGTATACCCCGAGGTCGTTTTATCTCGAGTTGCTTCTCACCAATGTTTTTGTCGCCAGGTAATCCGTTGGATAGAGGAGCATGGGGAGACGTTTCTCAAGAAGCACACGGGTATCGGCAAGTCTTTGGTGAAAGCCGAGGCTCTACTCAAGCGGCATGAAGAATTCGAGAACATCGCTCAGGTAAGTCAACCTCATTTAATCCAATCATCACCTAAACCCTCCCCTACCCTGGGTATCCGTAAGACGCCAAGTCAACCTCATTTAACCAAATCATCACCTAAACCCTCCCCTACCCTGGGTATCCGTAAGACGCCAAGTCAACCTCATTTAACCAAATCATCACCTAAACCCTCCCCTACCCTGGGTATCCGTAAGACGCCAAGTCAACCTCATTCAACCAAATCATCACCTAAACCCTCCCCTACCCTGGGTATCCGTAAGACGCCAAGTCAACCTCATTAAATCAAATCATCACCTAAACCCTCCCCTACCCTGGGTATCCGTAAGACGCCAAGTCAACCTCATTAAACCAAATCATCACCTAAACCCTCCCCTACCCTGGGTATCCGTAAGACGTCAAGCCAACCTCATTAAATGGAATCATTATAGCTCCCTTTCTACCCTGCGTATCCGGGTAGGAGGAGAAATCATTATATCTCTACTCCTAGGGAGGAAGGTGTGAGTGATCTGCGATCTATTTTTTTTAATTAATTGAACAATTTTTTTTAAACGTCACTAGTAATTGTGACGTTCTGTCTCGACAGACTTCGCTAAGCAGGCCAGGCAGGCTTATCCAACCTTCCCTATTTTTCGATTGCTTTAGGGTTGTCATATTAAGAAAACAAATAAAAGCTATGGAATATTTCACCTACAGGCCTACACCTTAATGATAATTTAACCCTGTCACAATACCGTCAGTCTACTTATGAACCTCGGCTTATTGCTCCCATTCCACGCTTTTGTGTTTAATATGATATTCATTATCTGTACATGCCTGACATCGCTATCCATTGGCAATGTTTTTGTTTTCCCCGAAAGACTAATTAATTTCCCCACACTTGTGTACAATAGCCCCTTACCGACTCACCACCGATTGTTTCGTCTCCCGAACCGAGTCTTTTCAATGTCGATCAACTGTTCATTTCCTCTTGTTTCCTGTTTCTGTGGAACACGTCACCGCGTCTGTTCGCGTCCCTGTGTGATAAGTCGAATAAAGAGATTCTTTTCAATCGCTTTCAATGAGATTCGGGATTAGGGCAGATAGTGGTGAGCTTTATCTGATTCCATACTACGTGCTGTGTCCATTTGAGGTTTATTTGTATCGAAAGAAAATACCTTGTGATTATTTTAGTCTTGTTATGGCTCCCTACAACACCTTTGATTCAAAGCTACCTTTTAATTTAGCTGGGCACCATGTTTTGTAGGGCACTTTTTCAAGTTCAGAAGTCATTATTTTCGTTTTCTGTATTATATTTTTCTGATATTGTAGGAAAGAAAAGAGGGGATAATGTAGAGATTTGGATTACTTTATTCTTTGCCCATTCCCACTTAATTTCTTTTAATTTTCTTTTTTTATTTGTAGATATTATTCAAAACTTTTTATGGGGTTTTTAATATTTGTTTCAAAAAAAATTTTGCTCATAAAAGTCGTTATTGTGATTTGTTTTGCAAAGTCATCGGGATTCCTGTATTGTTGTCGATATTTGCTCGTAGGGCATTCGGCAATACGAAAGCCACTCGGATCGAGAGAGTTGCAATATAGTGTCGCACTAGCCCGTGGATTTACCTTATCTTGGTTTCTAGAAGAACATTGTCATCCACTCTCATCGTGTCCGTAGTGACCGAGTCACCCACGCATAATAAACACCACGCACTCACTAGGTCTGTTTTGAAAACACGAACGTTTATCTTCACGAAATTGTTATATTAGGTCCACCATGCTCTTTGGTCTCTCCAAAGATTTTTTACCTCTTAAAATTATGTCCCTAGAAATATAACCAGTAATTGAAAACCAGACCGGAGATTTGATCGTCTTTCGATGACTGCGGTTTTTAGTATCCTGCGTTTGCAACAGCTAAATCGCCATCTTTTAAAATCTTTAAAGCGTTTTTATTGGCCAGCACCGGAATGGTTTCCAGCCACGCCACTTTTCTACAATTCACTGACCAATCAAAAAGCGCCAATTGTGATCCCAAACATTCGCCAAATATTGGAAATCGCACTTGCGGGGCCAAGAATGAGCCCTTCATCTTTCATTTTTTCTCTCGCAAAATAATACTACTTGAAATCTTCAAAAAATGTCGATCACATTACTCCTTAGTTAGTGTTTATAGTTGAAAATACAACGGTTTATTCGCAAAATAAGAATCTACGAATGGAGTCTGATACGCTATTGACAATATTTTGGTTAATTGTCTGAATTAGCCTATGGAAATGGTTCTTGGAGAGTCACTTGGCGTTGAGCGTTGGCGGGAGCATAAAATGGCGGCTTGAATTGCCTTCTTTTGCCCCCATTAGAATTATTTTGTTTTGCTGTTATTTGCCTATTTGTCCTTCCCTACTGGATGTTTACACTTTCATGCTACTCTCGAAAATCCTTCGTGCGAAAACAAACCCCACCTTACCTAGCAATTCAAAATATTCCTTTCAATCCCCCCACGGTCAGGCCCTTTCAACGAACGCGATGACCTCAATATTTGCTAAGCTATTTACCCGTTGTCTATCCATACATCTCCGAGCATATAATCCATGAGTCCCCTTCTAGCATCGTCCCATGCATCCTTGCCCCCAGTCGATTCCCCTTCATTAGATCCCTCCGGCTTCTGGGGCTCTGACGTCACATCCGGCTTGGGTATCGCTGATGTATGACGGTTGTTAATGTTGCAGAACACGTACACGAACGCGGCTAAGCTTCTCGAGGCCGCGCGCCACCTTGCGCAGTCTGGCGAGTGCAACCCGGAGGAGATCCAGAAGCGAGTGGACTATTTCGAGAAGCGCGTCCAGGAATTCATCGGGCGCGTGAATCGACGGAAGGGACTCCTCAAGCTCGCCGTAAACTTCTACACGCGGACGCAAAAGGTATTATGGGAGTATTATACGCGTGCGCACACACCACGCACGCACTGCACACCTCGTTAACCCCTGTGCATATGCATGAGCCTGTTAGGCCATCAATCATTAATGAGTGTGCTTGAGTAGGGACTCGAACTTAGGTTTGTCTCGATCGCGGAAATTTTTTTTCTGTTTTTGTTGAACGACGATGGCGTAGTGGTGTTTGCGTATAAGAGTCAGTTTCAAAATGTTCCCGCAGGCTCTGTTGGAGCCTTTGGAAGTCTGTAATACGTGTATTGTCAAGGCAAGTTATCTCTGAACCCGGCTTTTTTTATTCATTAATTTCGGTGAATGTACGAACACGTAAGTGTAACTTCGACAGGCTCTGAGACCATTCATTGATTCGATTTAATCATTCGTTTTGCTGTCATGTTGTAGTGGGGGAATCTGTGGATCCTCTGTACGAATGGTCATAGGTTATCGTAAGATACTCCTTCTGGTATGCCAAAATACTGCAATGAAGTCCTACGCAATCGATAGTATCAAGCAGATTTCGGTATTTTTCAATCGATTTTGAAATCGCCGCTTTTCCTGTGTGTGTCTAACGAAGAATGGCGTGATCTAAGGCTGTTGTGGTCTCTTCTCGCCAGTCGAGCGATCAATTGTTCTAGAATATGAACGTTGAGCGCTGGGGTGATTTTGTACGTCCATATGTTTATTGCGTGGATTTGTTGACTTTGCGCGCTCGGGGTATAGTTATTCTCGCTTGTTTGTTATCTTACAGCTCACGGAACTGGTCGAACAGCTTAAATCACAATTGGAGCTGGAAGAAGTCTCCGACAACCCGGACAATATCGCGACAGTCTTAACAAATCTAAAACACCAAGGCGAAGCTACCCTCGACTCCATTCATACGGCTATCGATGAAGGGGAAACAATCGTCGAGGAGCTTAAGCTTGCGAGCGCCGATGGAATGGACTCGAGCTCTCTCCATCATGTTGAAAAAGTTATTAAGGAATTGGACAGGGTTCGTAGAGCGATTGAACACTCTTGGTCACGCCGAAGACAGCAGCTCGAGCTGTGGTTACAGCTTCGCGAGTTCGAGAGAGCCGCAAAACAGGTAAACTTTACCAATTTACTGTCGGGAATTTGAAGTTTGACTGTAAATTGATTACCAGAGGTCATTATCAGCCGGGGGTTGTGGGAATCAACCCGGCGTTTTGTAACGTCCCTCGAAAGGGCTAGCCTAGTTAGAGGGACCGCAAATCGTTTATTCATTTCTTTGTGTTTTTATTTGTCACGGACGCGCAGGGCTCCATTTGCGGTGACTTAGTTCGCGCTAGCAGATTTCTACGGAAGAATGATGGATTAAAATTCCTACTGTGACTGTTTTTACGCTCCTGGCATTTCGAGCGCGATAACTCCGACACAGCGTGAGAAGTGTTATTCTATTATACAGATCTTAGGACCCCTCGACCGCACACATGTATGCGTCCATCCGCGCGCAAAACGATCTGTTCTTTACTGACAGCCGGGAACAACTTACGACCCAGAAATTCAATCCCCCAACACGCTTTGCTCCTCGCTAGTTAGCGCTCTGCCTAAGACGTGATCTGCATCGACTTCATCTTAATCCCGCAGGCTCGTACCTCATTAAATCTCACCATCTACACGTAATGAATTCGAGTTATTATTGGTCACGATACACGGAGAGGTTTAGTCCTAAAGCAGCCTAAAAAACCCTGACTCGAGAGCTAGTCCTCGCCTATTAAACCTGGAATGCCGGTTTTGGTTTTGCTATTATTGTCGCTCTTGGCCAAACTGCCATCGGAGTTATTATCGGTCAGTGCGAATACAAAACAGCGCGACCTAACAAAAAAATCAATCATCCTGAAGTGGGGTTTTGTATACTTTGAAAAAGACGTAAACACAACTCACTCAATTCATTTATTAAAACTGCGATGTTTTTGCTCGTTCAGCTTTGGTTTGTTTAGGGCTAAATAAACATGACTGTGCCAATATTTTGAATACTGAGCTAAAGCCCGTGTAACACAACCCTCATATCTCATCCGAGTACGACGAGTATCTGTTGGCTGAGCTACAGTAATCTCACTCTCGACAGTGATGTACAAGGACATAAATTAGAAACAGTATGAAATCCGATCAGTATTAATAGCTCTGATCCTGACCCGAACTTTGTTGTGCGTGCTTCACTCTTTGGTGTCAAGCATCTTCCTTCTCTTTAACTAAACGACAACTTCCTGTCTGTCCCACTATCCTCTCACGAGCGCTACTTAGCAAGAGACGAAATTTCTGTCGCTTTTCGCGAATATTGAGAAGCAGTTCAGGTTTCTCAATCGCACTGCACAGATAAAGTTTCAAATGGTTCTTTTATTGCACTTATTAGAATTCTTCTCGTGCTCGCAAAGTGAGTTTAAGTTAATGATGTCACTAGAATACTGAAGTTGATACAAATGTGGGCACGTTCCCCCTTTCATCTTCCCTGCGACCCTATCTATTCATGGTACTCGTGCAACCTAAATAGACCCTGCGCGGAAACTCGGTGCCAATTAATATTAGGTGTGAGACTCGAGAGTGTGGTGTTTAGTCTCCTATTAGTTGTTTTGTCCAAAACGTTTCTTTAATTAGGCCATCTCGAGTATTACGCCTTTATGGGTTTGTCTATTCATTTATGAAACCCTTGGATGACTACGCTATTTGTACCAATTATAAGTTTTACCCTAATTATTTTGCCTTAAGTTTGAATATTATCACTAAACTTGAAATGGAGTATTTTTGCGTGTCTTTTTTTTTCTGCATGAGCTCTTTTTATTGTCTTATTGTTTTTGTTCCTTCGCTTATTATCTTGTTCAATTTATGTCGCCCGCTTTGTTTTGTCGTTTCCTTACATGCCTCTGAAACAATTCATTAAATTGCAAATTGTCCACTCTATCTTAGGCTGGAGTGCTGGTTTGTTTTTGTTGCCGCATCTCTGTTCATTGTTTTTGTATTTCCTTCTGACCATTCACCCTTCAGTGTCGTTTTGACTGTCACCCCGCGTGACGTTCCCCCATGCTATGAGATTACGTGATCCTTCCTTGTTTTGCGCACCAGACAAAGTTATTTGAAAATGCCATTGAAATGCCTTTTTTAGAACAAAAATACTTAGCAGTCGTTTTTGACAAATTTGTATAGTCAGAAGCAATCATTTTATTGGTAACGGGCATATTTTGTGAATGTGTTTATTTAGTTCTCCTACACTAACATTTTAGTATTAATGCACATTTCTTAATTAACTTCGTTCTTATTAAACATTTAATACTACAATTTTTCGCTCAATGCGGAGTATGTTTTAGTTCCATGATTCGTAGTTGTTTGTGGAATCGGGAAGTTCTGTATAAGTTTTTTTTTTTTGAGAGGCTTATCGTTAAGTCTGTTGTATGTTTTGGTTCGCAGCTGAAGGATCGACTCGAGTCATGTGAGGAGTTACTCGAGAGAGGGGTCGTGGCCCCGGACTTACCTCGCGCCAAACAGGCTCTAACGCACCACGAGGACTATGTCCAAGACATTGAAAACGCGTCTTTACGAACGTTCTGTCGCGGTGAAGAGCTTATTGACGCTCTCAAGCAATCTGAGATCGAACTCAGGGTTAAAGACCCGCTAACTGCTGAAAATATTGACGCACAGACACACGTGCATAATTTATTAGAAGTTTTACATAGAAAAAGAAGAGATCTACGGGACTTGGCGGAAGAGAGGAAGATCAAACTTGAACAGAATTTACTGTTGCGGCAGCTCGAAAGCGATGCCAAACAAGTGAGTACCCTCTGCTAGGGATGGGGGATGGGTGTGGTAGGGTGACAACAAAAGAAGCCATACTCACTAGGAGAGGCAGGGGTCTGTAGTGTGATGTATAATACATGGGGGAGGGGGTGGGGGAACTTTAGAGTGCAAACTAATAGAATAGGGGTGGGGAGGGAGGAGAGAAACAGAAGTGTTATATTGTTACATTGGGGAGGGGAGGGGGTAGAGTGGAACAATGGCAGTCGATCTGTCATAGTAGGGGGTGGGCTAGAGGGTGGGGGAGATGCAGATGATAGATGAGAGATTCAGAATTATAGGGCTTGGAAATTCTCCGTGGGTGCATTATACACTGACTCAGTTTTATGCATAGCTCGTCATAAAGATTTCTACCTATTTTTTATTATAAATTCGTGTGTTGATAATGTACTCGTGCATTGGAACCCCAACAACTCGAAAAATAAAAACACGTTTCGACCATTGTTCGACTGAGAATTTGAATCATCTGTATATAAATGGTCAAAAGCATCCTCTACAGTACATGTTTGCGAAAGATCTGAATTTTAGAGTGCGAGTATGTGGGATCACAGGATCTACATTTACGTATGATTTTAGCTCCACTATGAATATATTAACTCTGATGCAATTAACTATGTATGAGATACGGCTTTATGAAAGCACTTCTTGTTTTATACGTGTAAAAACTTAAAGTGTCGCGTAAACCATTATTCTGATTCAAACCATTTTGGCGCCTTTCAACACCTGTTCGCTTTTTTTTAAATTTTCGTCGGTTTCTGATACATTTTCTCGTGCTTTCTCGAATGATATTTGTTAGTTACTATAGTTACCAAGTATTTACTATAAAAAGAAACAGTTTCAGTTCCTGGGATCAGCTGTTGTGAAGCGCACAACTCCATAAAGCACTCTTAAAGCAGATTCACATTTCAAAAGTAAACAATAACATAATTTGGGTCTCTGTAACTTTGTGGATGACCACGCGCTTTTAGGTGAGAAAGGTTTTAGATATTTTGTTAGAATCACAATATTTCAATATTCAATTTTGTGTTACAATGTTTTCTGTTAGTAACGCCTATTCATTTCATTCAGATCGTCGACTGGTTTGGAGAAGAAAATAGCGTTTTGTCCTGATTTGTATCCCGAAATTGTTGGCCCGCAATCTTGGTGGTGGTCATTGTTTTGTCCGAGATTTTTTCTATTATAGGTTTGATTACTCTAGAACGTGGACTAGGTTTTGGCCTTAATTTTTCAGATTCTTGTCCCGGGTTTCTCAATTTTTGTTTGTGGGGCGGGTTTTATCCGATATTTGTCCGATTATTGATTCTGGTTTCTCCATTCTAGGTGGTTGGCAAGGGTTTTTTCCGATATTTGCCCATTTTTTTGCGTTTCTCCATTCTAGTTTGTTGGGCTGCATTTTGTCCGATATTTGTCCGACTATTGATCAAGTTTTCTCCATTCTAGGTGGTTGGCTGGGTGCGTAATGGTGAGGCGATGCTTTACGCTTGTACCGATCTCGGCAGCTCACTAGTGGAGGCCGAGGCGTTACTCAGAGAACATGACGAATTCCAACGTGCAATTGAGGTAAGATTTCCCCTGCTTTCGTGCTATAAAAGATGGTACATCAGATGATACACACCTTTAAGTGTTCACATCTTTTCTTTACATTCCTTCCTGGGAAAATTTGTCCTCCTGAAATCCTGCCTAATCAGACTCGGGACTCCGAGTCTTACGTTCCTTTGTAAAACTGCTGATTGCTGAACATATACTACTTACTGTTACCGTAACAAAACAAAAAATTGTGTGGAATTGATTCAGGCAGCTTCTATCCGCTATTGTGAATGAAATGCTTGTGTCTAATCACTCCTAATGTTGCTTCTATGTTCTTTGCAGAAAACATGTCAGAGCGCGACGGAGGTGCGGCAACGCGCTGAGAAGCTCATCAAAGATGGACACTTTGAGCCGGAGACGATACGAGCCTGCGCTGATGCGATGACGAACCGCTGGCAGCATCTAATGGAGCGATCAGAGAACAGAAAAGTGCTCATCACGGCGTCTTTTAACTTCTTCAACGCTGGAGAAGCGGTAAGGGCGACCTTAGTGGTGCCATAACCAGACTGGGTAGCATCGTATTAAAAAACGCAAAGTTTGGTTGTACCGTCTGATTAGTCTACACGATGCTATGAGATGGCCTGATTAGAAGCCATCTTAGTGTAGGCCAATGAAAACAGTTAAGGGTTTTGAATAACGGAAGCCAAAATGCATTGTATGGCCTGGAATTCATGAGCGTGAGCTCGCAGATCTCTCAAAATCGCGCGCCCTCTTTGCGCGTTTAAACTGTTACTGAAGTCTCCAGATAAAGTTTCTCTAAATAGAGGTGTCTCGCGAAGAACGATAACCAGATTAAAGCTAACGCAGTTGCCCTTGAGGTTCCTCTTGATAACATTTCACATTTCAACTACATGTTCACATGGTTTGCGCGAAGTCTCAAAATATAATTTCTCTTAAATAGAGGTCTCTCGCTAAGAACGATAACCAGATTAAAGCTAACGCAGTTGCCGTTGAGGTTCCCCTTGATAACATTTCTACATATTCACATGGTTATTTGCGGCTCCCCTTAGGTGGGCTCCTTAATGGACCGCCTTGTGCGTGAGTACAAGACAGAAGACGGCGACCCTTGCAGTAAGCTGATAGAGACGGAAACCACCAAGAAACTAGAGGCAATGAGGGCGATCGTACAGAGTTACGATGACGACCGGGAGTCCATCGTGCACGGCTTCTCGGAGGTCAAGTACACGGCCGACTCGTACCTTAACATGATCACAGCACGAGAGGTACGGAAAACAGGCATTACGTTGTTAAGCCTTGTTCGCACTTGCGACATGATGGTTCAACAGCAATTACTGGTTACTTAGCGTTGTTCGCCAAAAAAACGCCAAAAATCAAATGCGCCCTTTTTCAAGTGGAGACCTATCAAAACAGCCTATGCCCAACTCAAACATAATTTTTCCTTCTTTAAGTCAAAATACGTGGCTAATTGAGTTTGTCTGTAGCGTTTTGTGTAGAAACTCTGTTGTACCAAGCAATGTGGATTAATTGCATTGCGATCGTTAAGTGATCTCTGTAAAATGAGTATGGAGCTGGGACCTGTCTCGTTTCGGTTTTTGCGGTTTGCGTTCAAATTAGACTCTTACCGCAAACTGCGAGAGATTTCTCGACGTATTTCAGCGTGAAATCTTAGGCGTTTCCGTGTACCACCCCCTGTGCATTCCTGCCTAATTCTCTGGCCTTATCAACTCCTTTGCCTGAACACAAGCACACAAGCTCGTCAGTGCGATGTTTCAGTGTAGATTTTTTTATCCCGGCCCAGATCTGTATCTGTACTCAAGAGCCAGTATCTTCTGAGCATGCAATGAAGGCTCGTGTTAAACTGTGCCTTCCCGCATATGTGTTATCTAATCATACGCCTATTTCACAAAAGGTTGTCAGTGCAAATGGTAAATGACTTATGGTTACTAATTATTCGTAAAATTAAAGTTGTTAAATAAAGTCCAGCAATGTTAAAGCCAAGCATTGGTATGATTGACACGGCATTCATGGAAAGCAGGCAATCATTGTAATATCATAGTTTAGATTATATAGTATATATAGAGTATTTTTAAGCCCTGATTGTTTTACCGTGTATAAATAAAGTTACAAGTTTCAAGTTACTTTTAATGGATAATTGTTTTGATTTATCCATATTCTTCGAGACGCATGGTTACTTTCGGTCGTAGAACTGCCATTTGCCAATTGTCCTTTGCCATTTGCACTGACAACCTTTATTGAAATACGTGTATATTGACTGCTCGTGATTGTGTGTTAAGCTGTGTTTTCTGACCATATGTCCTGTGCTTCTGTAGGTGCATGTTGACGGGTCGTACGACAGGGCCGAGCAGCAAGTCAAGGATGTGATGGACGTGTTAAAGGTGCAAGAGCAGGTGGTGATGGATCTGTGGGGGGTACGCAAGACCATGGCGGAGCACTGCGTCCAGTACCTTGAGCTTGAGACCAGCGCTAAGGAGGTAAGTAGGCACCACTTTTACACCATACAGCCACATATCTTGTCACCTTATACTACACCATACTTAAACTAGACACCCTATATTACACCATACAACAACTACTCCAGACACCCATTACTGCACCATACAACATCTAGACACACTACACCACTATATACACTTTTCTACACCATACCACAACTAGACATCCTATACTACACCATACCACAACTAGACAACCTATACCACACCATACTACAGCTAAACCAGATACTTTTCACAACTAAACCAGGTACCCTTACTATACAATATCGCAACTTATCAGACACCCAAGCGGCAAACCAGCTCATCTGAAACACACCATACAGTAAACTTCCACACCACAATTAAAGCGTATTCTACATTACCGACAGCTTGAAGAACGGCCATCCTATACTACCTTTAGAACTTGTAGAAATCGACTTGTGATGGGCTGGTTATATCCTTTAACACTCACCCCTTTTCCCTTTTTTAGGCACTCGACTGGATCCATGAGAATGGCGAGTTCTATCTATCGTCCCACCCTAATGATGGCGACACTGAGGCTGAAACTCGTATGTTCCTTAAAGAACACCACGAGTTTAAGGAAGCGGCCGAGGTACAGTCCTTGGTGTGTACACATTCTTTATACTTACCTACGCATGCAGTATACACAATCAGTCCTTGGTGTGTACACATTCTTTATACTTACCTACGCATGCCGTAAACACAATCAATCATTGGTGTGTACACATTCTTTACACCTACCTACGTATGCAGTTTTTTTTTTCAAAAATATTGGATAAAAGTATTCCAACAAAAAAAAGAAATATCTCATCATTTTGGAAAATGATTTTTCTTTTCTCAAATTGGATTGAAGTTTAGAGTGATTCAAGTGCATTTAGTTCGTTAAAATGTACTACGTAAGAGCAAATCTGAATTGTTTTTTTTTTTTAATTAAATTTTTTTTTTCGCACGTGCTTGGGTCCAGAGTTTTCTAACTATCCAAAAGCAATGTTTCGAACTTGGTTGATAGCATAAAGCTAGGGCGATGGGAGAAGGAAGAACATGAAATAAGTGTGTCTCTAACGGTGCAATCTCAGCGACAGACTGAATAATTCAAGATTACTTTTTACCGTAACTGTGAACTTTGGCATCTAACCAATAGTACGCATCCTCAAACCTACCAAGATTAAACCATAAGCTGCCCTTTCTTATAAACAATATGTATATTTTTTCTACGAATACCTAAATATCCTTCGCTACACAAGCTTTTTGTCATCTCACTTAATCAGTCATGTTACGAAAGCCAATAAAGTGCCGCTCTTTGTTATTGGTGAGTGACACCGGATATAATATAACAATTTAGTTGATGTTCGCAGGCGTAAATATGTTTTGGGCCCGACTCGAGCTCATTTAAAAAAAAAAATGAGCGCTGAGAAGGGCCCAAAACATATTTACGCCCAAGAACATCAACTACATTACTATTATTATAACTTTGGCGAGCATTAAGCGCAAAAACAAAAACAAAAATAAGATCGGAAAACGCGGATGACTCGCGTGATATTTATTCATTGAAAGTTGTTATAACATAATAAATGCGGCTTCAATTCACTTAACAAACGTTGCTAAATATACACGTGTTTAAGGTTCTTTTTGTAAACGAAACAACTGTTTCAAAATATAGAAAGTTTAATGGGATGTCACTTGTAGGAATTAAAATTTATTGTGCAATTGGAAAAGTGACAATTTGGTATGACAGCCTGTGCAGAAGTATTTGTTTCGGTCGATGATTAAAAACTTACATTCACTTCCCCGCCTGCCCTAGATAAACTGCCTTGTTTGCAATCATTACTGTTTTCCATCTCAATGGTTTCACTAGAAGCAAAAGGAAGGCATAGAAACGGCGTAAAATGCCTCCAAGATCCGAGGAGCGGATACTGTGAAAATCACATTCAACATGCACCACTCGGTGAACTTTTTCATCGCCCAGGATGTTTGTTTTTTAGTATTTTTGGGAACAGAATCTTCTTCCATTTTTTTAAGCTCCTCTTCATCGAGCTGAGAAAATTGTGAGTCGTGTCCAGCCATGTTTTCTTGTTTGTTTTTTGGTAGTTGTCAAAACACAACCAAACACGGCAAGCGATGCGACGAGCGGTTTGAATGAATTGCGGGAATTCCTGCTTCCTTCTGATTGGCTCGCTGCAATTCCTTCGCCCTCTCATTGGCTTAGAGCAGCGGGCTTTAATATATTAGAGCCCGCCAAAACTTTCATTAGAGTTAGAATTATAATAATTCTCTTTTGTCCAGGAAATCCGCGATAAAGTTCGCACGATGCTTCAGCAGGCTGAGAGCCTGGTCACTAAGTCGTGTCACCATGGTGATGGAATCAGGCAATGGGCGACGGCGGTAGAGAAGAGGTACAAGGATTTCTCCAGCCGTATGAGCAAATACCGCGTGCGTCTGGAAACAAAGCTCGGTTACCCCACAATCGACCAGGAGGTAAGAATACTTGCGGTCAGCACATCCTTGCCGATAGCTCATCTCTTTACCGGGAAATAACACGTCTACACACAGGTATCTTCTTTTCGACCCCTATACTTAGTACTGACTGTATGGCTATGACTTTGGTACCGTATTAAATTATATGAAGTTATACTTTACTTATCAGAAAATAACGTTTTACCGACAGATGGCTCTTTACAAACCTCTTTTACGACAGTGCTTCAGACCGCCCATGCACACGCTAAGAGGACTGCTGTATGACTGTGACCTTGGGTTAATAAATGATATAAAGTAACACTGTTTTGTTCGGTTGATACTCTGTTGTTGGAAAAGGTCGTGTTTACTTGCGTATTAGGACAAAGTGCGCGATTTACTGACTCGTTCATGTGGTTAGTGTTGTGACTGCCGTTCAAAGTCAAGAGACGAAACTGAGCACATGTGTGAAGTGCCGCAAAGAGCCGAGTGCCGCTTGGACGGCGACTCGAAAAACATGCTCAGATAATTAGCCCCAAAGGCGATATGATCAAGCATGCACGCGCTTCGATTATCCACACTTTTTCACAAATACACTTGCTTGATTTACATCGTTTTAAAGGCGTCTGTGATAATAATTTGATTCGTTTGAACGCGCTCCTATGACTATTACTAATACTCTGTTTGTTTCTGTCGCTCGTTCGCTTATCGTAATCATATCTGATTTCTGTTGGTCGCTTTACAAAAGCTTCGCGCCGGCCGTTGATTCAGCCTTTGTCTCGGGTCCCTGACCAAGGCCGTGGTTGGCGCAAAAAGCTCAATAAAAAACCACAGGTGGACCACATCATTAATTCATATAGCTTGTGCTTTGTGGGCTCACATGACTAAATCAGTAGCGCTGCCAGCAGTACTCTCGGGCGGGAAGCGGGGAATACTACTCGCACGCATGTCTGTGCGAATTCTGGGAAAACTCGGGAGTTGTGTGTAGAACATGGCGTATTGTATGATGGAGGAGGACGAGGTGGACCTTTGGTGGAGTTCTGAGTCGGAGGAAGACGAAGAGGACGATGCGGACACGGGCTACGGGTCGCGCTTGTCGCACCTCAGCTCTTTCAGCACACTCTCACTGTTCTCGTCTTTGCTTATCGACCAGGATGACAACGAATGGCCGAGTTTACACTCGTTGCAGCCAGAGCCACAGGATCAACCGGCGTTCGCACTCAGGGAGACCTCTAAGGACAGTGGTATTCATGAGATGACAGAGGAGAAGAGACGTTCTGCCAAGCGTAAAGAGTAAGTTGAGGCGTGTGTAAGCCCATTAAATAACAATCAGACAAATTAGGAAAGGGAAAGAATCGCTTTCTACTGTGTTATCCGCCTCGTACCTCGCGCTTTCTTCTAGCTAATCTTCTAACTTCTCGACGATTGCATCAGAAATAATAAACACAAAACTGTACCTGTTAGGGGTTCACTCTCATTTTTTATCATTCAAGTACATGACGTTTGAATGCAAATGGGTAGTTCGGGTTTTGTTCTGTCGGTCGGGCCGTTGTTCGCTTTGATATCACTATTCTCAGATAGCAATCATAACCATTTAACCTGGCCCGCGAGCGCAACGTAAACAAGGGGTTCAGCTGGTAAGTTTTTACGAGTTTTCTCAACCTGTTCTTAGCCAACAACCACATGGCACAATGGGATTATAACCATCAAAATCCAAATGTCAAGTCTGTTTCGTTCAGTCGTTTTAATAAACATAGTTTACAATATAGCCTTGGTTGGCGTTGCAGTTTCCGTTTTCCAACATTTCCTTTCCGAAACGAGGTGATGCTCCGAAAGCGCAAACACCAGCGTCCGTAGAAAATTGAAATTCATGCAATGTGTGATAGTCTTGACCGCAAATTTCATAGTGTGGCGTTAAAGAGTTTCACGGCAAGATATAACTGGTGTGTTTATGAATCGAAGCCCTGGCGACAAGTGAAAATAACGGACTCCTCCAGAAGGATCACTGCTAAACAAATCAGACGCTTTAGACGAACTCCCCATTAATTAACACAGATTTAGAAAAAGAATTTGCCTAAAATTGGACCATTCATTTAGATCCTGTTCATTATGAATATTTCCTTCTGGTCATCCCTTTACCGATTGTAAAGGCCCGGTAATTTTTATAATCTGGATTTTTGGATAGGTGGTTGGTGTATTATTCTTTTTTTTGTTTATGTGTCAGCGTATTTCACACTTTCCGCGTATGCTAATTGTTCTTGTGGTTATTTCGTTTTGTGTGGTTCACATTCACGTCAAAGATAATCAAAATTTCGTGTTCTCTCTGTCTTGTCTTTGCGGTTTTTCTTATCAGAGCGCGTTTTAGATCTTCCTGTTCTTCGCCGGAGCAATCACGCGGCCCTGTGGTCAAGTGTTCTCTCTTTCTGTTTTATAAGAAACTTTTTTTTTTTGTAACAACGTCCAGGCTGCAATTAAAACCATGCTAAGACTATGCCGAGGCTCAGATAGTAACAAAATATAGCTTTGTTAGTGTGATGCGTTTTAAAATTCAGAATAAAATTGTGTTCATTTAAACAACCTTAAATATTATTGATATTGATGTGTTGTATCAGTGGCTATTATATTTTTATATACACTATAATTTAAGAACGTCCTTTCAGCCTTAAAATGCTCCAAAAATAAGAACGGCTCAGCCTCAACGGCACATCAGATGTTCTTATGAAAGAGTGTTTTTTAAGTATTAGTTGTATTGATGTGCCTATTTTTCTCTCTTCAGGTTTATCGTGAACGAGTTGTTACAGACGGAGAGAGCTTACGTGGGAGACCTGAAGTGTGTTATCGAGGTGAGTTCCGTGATATTAGAATGCTATTCTTGGATATCTGATTCTTCTGCCGCTATTCCCGCCTTCCGGAAATGAGCAATTAACCTCGCGCTAACACTTCAAAATAGATCCATAAGAACATGGTTCCGGGTGTATTTGAAATGATTGCAATTAAGATTTGGCGGAATTGTCATCTACCGCACTATCTAGCGATGTGTCAACAGTCCCACTCCCCTCCCTTCTCAAATTATCATCCGTCACCGACAATACACCTTTAGTTCCTGGCTAGATTCCTCCCTTTCCCATCACATCCTCAGCCATCTCCGACACTACCCCCTAAATTTCTGGTTGAATTCCTCTTATTACTGTGTCCAGGTCCGAATCTCGTGCGAGGGTCGGATTCCCCTGCCTTCCCCGTCGCATCCTTATCCATCTCCGACACTACCCCTTTTACTCCTGGTTGAATCCCTCTCATTACTGTGTCAAGGTCCGAATCTCAAGCAAGCGGCGTATGCCATTGCGTATATCCCTAAGTGGCTATTGTGCGGTGTTTCCCGCCTTACGTTCCAGCGCTTATGGTCGTCTGTGCTTCTATTTGTAGAATTACGTGAGTGCTATGGAGAACAATCCAGACGTCCCTGCAGGCCTGGTCGGCAAGGAGAGCATTATATTTGGCAACATTCAAGATATCTATAAATTCCACAGCAAGTAAGTGGTTAAAACATATTTGGCAACATTCAAGATATCTAAAAATTTCACAGCAAGTAAGTGGTTTGGAATGAAAAAGATGTTGCAGCTTCTCTTTCTTCGTTAAAACCAATCAACTAATCCTTTGTTATTGTTTATATTTTAATTACAACGGTGTATTTGCAAGAAAACATAAAAATAACCATCCAGAAATAAAGTCTGTTACTCTATTGAAGATATTTGCTTGAAAATATTCATAGCTAGTTTTAACTTTATATGTTGTTGATCGTCATTAATACTTGCTTATGTTTAACACCGACCCCCCACCTAGCGCGAATCATTGCTAATGAAGCGGATGAGAGTTTATTATGTTATCCCACGTGGCAATTAACCTTTTGTCTGCCATGGCTTGAAGCAATGTTCGCTTATCAATTACCGGTCATTCGCCCTATCACTAGACACTGAGCCATCTTATAGAGCAGACAGTTTGCTGAAATGCAATCCGCTAAACCCACAGCAGGTGGATAGGTACTTTGCCCCCATCTAAACACTTCCAGGAAAATAAAACAGAAACGTTTCTCATGACAAATCAATTACACGGTTTAACCCAAAAAGGAGTTGGTCATGCATCCGTTGTCAAATGAACTTTTTTCCCCAGAAAAGTTCTCCCTATGCATCAGTTATCAAATGAACCACTCCCTTATATTGACATATTTTTTACCCTTTTTCTACCCCATTTCCAAAAGCATTAAGCTGTGTCGGAGATCAAATTAACAATTCGCGTCCTTTGGCAAATTAATTTTTATTTCTGGACCAAATCCGCCATAGAATTTCACATGACATCAGTTATCAAATGAACAAAAAGCTTCGATTGACAGAATATATCTATTTTCCTCTACTACATCCCCCCATAGGATTTGGCCATGCGTCTGTTGTCAATGGAACTACTTGCGTCTGTTGGCGAAATTAACCTCCCTCTCGCCCAAAGCATGTGAATCCCTTGCCTCTGTTCACAAGTGTAAATACTTTCCTCCACAGCACATTTTTGCAAGAAATGGAGAAATACGAAACGCACCCAGAAGACGTAGGCGAAGCTTTTATTGAATGGGTAAGACTTGTCTTCTGTTATTTCTTTTGTCTATTTCATAACATGAAAACATTTGGAATGTTGGCAATAATTATTTTGCACTGGATTAGTTTGTCTGCCTCATCAGTTCTTTGTTTTTGCCCACTCAAGGGCATTGTTTTTAGTTAATCCCTATGAGATTACAGCTTGTAAAGCCTTTTTTCAAGGCGCTAATAAGGCCTTTATTCTAGCAACCAAATCCATAAAGATAAAGAAGATCAATTCTACTCCGATTACTTCTATCTTTGTCAGTTAGACAGCTGGTTACTAGGCAGTATTCTTGTAAAATAGACGGTTCGTTATGTTAATAACATGCCTGAATGCCTATTTAGACGGACGAACGGTTAGAAGAATCTATTCCACGTAACCACTCCCCGGCAGATTTTAAAAAATTATATGTGCAGTGTTTACCTAGCCGCCAAGCTTTCTTAAAATCTTGGTTTCACTCACGAAACGTGAGAGGAACGGTAAGACTGAAAAATCCTAGGTTTCCCAGGGTGCTATCTCATTCTTGGATCTTGGATCTCTTGGACGAATATCTCGTACAAGATCTATTTTCCCCAAACCACGGAGCGTGTACTGTGTTCATATTTCGCTAGCGTAATGTTTATTAAAATTTGTCTCGCTAATTAAGTGACATATCTCTTGACTTTACCCTTGGACGTTATCGCATCAAAACTAAATATCTTATCTTCATATATCACAATTTATAGCACTTGGAATAATTGGCATTTTGAAATTGGCATTAATAATTTTGCAATCGTTTCATTCATATGCTGACAGTTTGGCTCCCCTACCGATGCGTTCAACACAATGCACTGTCGAACAACTCTTACCGCTGTTGCGTGACCATGAGTCATGCTATATTTACGCGAAAGATCCCTTTAGTCTTACCCTGAATTACACCGTCGGGTAATGCAGCTTTCAGGCGTACAGTGCTAAGCATAAACATCGTATATTACCAAGGCAAACGAATAAGTAGATGTACGGCACCAAGCATAAAATGTTTCTCTCTGTGATGTAGCTGTAGCCGCACCTCGCGCCATTGTATGTCTACTCTTTTTGTATCTCTGTTCATCGAGTACTTTCTGTGACTAACTTCGCCTTTGTGTGCATAGGGCGAGACGTTTGTGCGCTTCTACGTATCCTACTGCAAGAACAAGCCATTCTCCAACTCACTACTCATAGAACATGGTGGAAATTTCTTCTCGGTGAGTAGAAGTTGCACCCAGTCATGGACAATTCAGTTTATCCGTAGCCTGTCACGGTATCTTTTGGGAAGGTATTATAACAATATAGTTGAAGTTCGTGGTTTTTGTTTTTGTGGATTCATTTAAGCCTAGCGCAGCAATTTCCATTCAAAAAAGCAAGCAGACTTTTGAGCGGGCTAAAATGTATTTGATTTAAAATGTATTTTAGCCCGCTGATTTGTTCATGTTGAGCAGGATTTTTTGTTCACGGTAAATGATGTGCAGGATTTGTGTTTTTGTCATGCAGTGGGGCTTTTATCTTTAGAACCAAAGATGCATAGCCCTAATGAGGTGTAACTAGGTTGATATTTTTTTCTGAATCATAAGGCGGGTTCCTTAGTTGACTATGACCATGACATATCGTGTAATTCCGTAAATTAAATTTTCCAGGACTTACAAGCCTCTTATGGCCATGGCCTGTCTATCTCCGCCTATCTCATCAAGCCGGTCCAGAGGATCACCAAGTACCAGCTTCTACTCAAGGTACACTCACTGCGTTTTCGTTTATCAGTCCCCAGGAAACTTACTGTGGACATAAAAAATGCAACGGAAAGTTTCTTGTAGCTGGTTTCGCTTTTTTACGATTGGAATAAATGAAATGAAACTGCGTGTACATTTTAGTGTGATATAGTACAATTTGTTAATTCGTCTTTCATGTTATTCAGTCAATGTAATTTTCAAATCACATTCTACAAGGGGTATTCGCTTACTCCTGAATCTATTTATCTTTGCGCTGGGTCAGGGTGTTTTAATGGGTCTGAAAAGATGTGTTTGTAAGTATGTCTTGTTTGTTTATAGGACTTACTGACGTGTTGCGAAGGATCTGAAAATAGTCTTCAGGTAATCCATCCTTCCACCTACATCCCATGAGTATTTGATCTGTGAATAAGTTTTCGCGCCTTATTTATACAATCCTCTTCAACTTTTAGTACGATCGTAGGCGTGTACACAGGTGGGTGTGCAGGGTGCGCGCGCACACCCCCCCCCCCCCCCTGGAGGAATCTTTAACCTAATCTAACACCCCCTTAGCCAATCCTGGGTACGCGCCTGGATCGTTGGTAAAAGTCTTTTTGACTGGAAATCTAACAAAATATATCTAAATTCCAAAGACGATTGTTTCTGTATGTTTTTTACAGGCTGGCCTCGATGTGATGTTGAGCGTCCCAAGGCGTGCTAATGATGCCATGTATGTCAACATGTTACATGGGCTGGAGGTACGTCTCATTAAAGGGTAGTCTTGAACTAATTTATAGTTAGCATTAAAGTTAGCATTTTAAAGTTAGCATTTCCTGTAGCATATTGTTGACAGGCGCATAACTGCTGATTCATTCTTCGACAGGAAAACCTTGATCACCTTGGCAGGATAATCCTCCAGGTAAGAGCAAAGCTATCCCGAGTTAGCCCCACCGCAACCATCTAAAGAAGATAAAAAAGAAAAAGAAAAAGCTTAAAAAAAAAGCATATACTGAGTGCCATAACCACTTACATGTCCTACATTTATCACCAGGATGCATTTACGGTGTTCGACCCGAAGCTGTTGCGTCGTAAAGGCAAAGATCGCCACGTGTTCTTGTTTGAGCAAGCGCTGGTTTTCAGTAAAGAGACGAAGGATAATGACGGCAAAGTCAGCTACCTCTACAAGTACAAACTTAAGGTAAGACCATCAATGAGCTACCTCTAGAAGTACAAACTTAAGGTAAGACCATCAAATAGTTACCTCTACAAGTATAAAGTTGAGGTAAGACCATTATGGAGCTATCTAGCTACGATTACAAACTCAAAGTAAGACCATAAAGGAGCTATCTCGCTGCTAGAACAGACGCAAGGAAGGACAACACAGGGCACGTTATGAGTTTTTAAAAGAATGTATCCGCGCGAAATGACTGTTATTTTGCATTGACTTACGTAAGTATACTCATTTTCCTGGGCTGATGATAGTATGGTGGCAAGAATTACCTTTCTTCTTGTCTCCTTACCATCTCAAGCCTCTTTTCTTCTCTATCCTTGACAGCGCCGATATTTCAGCTAATACGTTGGTGACCCCTTACTCTCTTACCTTTTTAAGGCCGCTTTTTAAAGAGATTAAGATCTCTAGACTTATCACTTCGCTGAAGCACCGACAAGTCAGGCTGCCAGGTGTAAAGTTCGTAAAGTCATGTGCTAGTTGCGTGCGTGCGCGTGATTTTGAACGCCGGTTCCATTATTAATTCAGCTCCATCCTTGCGCTTATATGTTTTCGCTTGCCTTATCCAACACATTCAAACCTTCGTTTAAGAGTAAGTACAAAGAGGCGCATGTGCATCATCATTTGTGCCCGTTTCCTGATAACCCCCCTCTCATCCCCCCCCCCCATGTCTGCGTGACTTAGTGGCTCTGCTATTTCTCTACCCAGACCTCTGAGCTTGGGGTTACTGAGCACATTGCTGAAGACCCCTGTAAGTTCGCTGTGTGGACAGGCAAACCACCGCAGTCTGAAGATAAAAGAGTCATTAAGGTAAAGCGACTTGGCAGGACTCGGGGGTAGATAGTTTTCATTTGGGAGTAACTCGTTTCTATTCGGAAGTGATTCCTTTCCATTCGGAATTGACTCGTCCCTTTTCGAAATTGACTTGGTGTTATTCAGCAGAGTTTAGTTCCCCTCGCCACAGGATTTCCAATGTTTGAGACAAGACATTTGCGAGAATACGGTCAAATAAAAGCAGACAAGTGTTTATCTGTCATATATCGCTGACCCTGCTTAGCAACTTAGTACTATGTTGGATTAGTTCTGTTCCATCCGGAGGGTGGGAGGGTGAGGGTCGTTTATTACTCGTTCTTGACTTGACTTGTATCTTGTAGGCTGCAAACATCGAGGTGAAGCAACTCTGGGTAAAAGAACTCCGGGAACTTATCCAGCAATTCCAGTTTGGTATTCTTAAGGAGCGAAGTAAGTTAAATACTCTTATACTTTTATCGAGATTTGCAACCGTAAGAACTGCTGTCGGTATACAGCCAACACCCGCGTATAAAAACCTAGAATTTTCAAGATAAGGCGGAATAGGTTCTTATAAATCGGGTTAATATCATAGGACGGAAACCTCATGAATAATTTCTAATAGACCGTTTTCACGATGTTGCGCACGCATAAAAAATGCCACAGACTGGCGGGCCACAGATTGGCGGGCCACAGCTGATATAAAATGTCGTACGAAGTGGAGATTACAGACAAAGCTATAGAAATGCTTACAGTGCTTCTTTCGCGGAGTTTTGGAGTCGAATTCTATTCCGTCCGCATTTTGGATCAGCTGTGGCCCGCACATTTGTTGCAGTTTGGATGTGCGCGCAACATCGTGAAAACGGTCTATTGAACACTTTGGAGTCTAATATTCTTTGGTACAACTCCCGATGCCCCCCCCCCCCCCCCATCCCCACCCCCATTATTGTTTTCTTTCGTAACGTTGTGCAGTTAGTTCTTGTAGTGCTCTATTTCTGTATGTCAGCGGTATGCCTCATTCTACCCATGCGTGTTTTTAGGCAACTCCATGATGAGTGGCTCCACAAACTCCGTCAACACGACATCATCAGTCAAGAGCCGCGAGGAGAAGGCCGCTGACCGGTGAGTCGGCTACGTATCTATTTTATTTCCTTATCACATGACTAAGTACATTGCCCTTTTTAATACAGGGAAAGCGGCGTTATCGAAGACGACAGTGTATCCGGCGACTACGACGTCCCTGAAGGAGGAAAGGTAAGGGGAGACTTTGTAAATTTATTAGAGTTGTTTTGGGTTTCCTGTGTTGTGAAATAGTTGCGAAGGGGCTGAGTAGCCTGTACTATGCTCTATGCGTACTATGCGCCATTCGAGCGTGAATGACATGACAACATATAGGCTTCAAGCTGCGCCGTGTTTTTATTTGGAGCACGTATTGAACGTTACTAAGCATACGACAAAAGCATCCTTGTGTGCAGTGACATTTTTGTTATTATATTTTCGTTATTTGAAACCTAAGCGCTTGAGTATTGCTTCCCCTAAAAACGCAAGTTATGCAGTCTGGTCTGAAGGTTACCCATTGGCGGTTTCGACCTCTCGGAATCGTATTTGATATCCTGTAAGTCGATAACAGTAATTAATAGCAGTCTTCTGCACCCTCGGGAATTATCCGCGGATCAGCGTCATGTCCATCAATCACTGTAACAGTTCCATCCCGTGTTACACCCCATGGTACCCTGGTCCCAGAGCCTCGAGCGTCTCTCTATTCAGTGGCCAAAATAGAGAGACGTTCGAGGCTCTGAAACCAGGGTAACCCGATGGTTGCACACTCTAGTGCATTCACAGTAGTTATATCTCCATCCTGGGGTGCTATAGGATACGATGTGACGCAATAATCGGAGACGCCTCTTAATATCTTCCCATGAACTTTCTATTTTTAGCACCTTTAGGAACTCAAAGCAAATCAGTCTAACCGAGTGCCTCCGATCTGGGTTTTGTACGTTTATCTTTTTTATCAGAAGTCATTGCTGGTTTTATCCGATTACCGATTCTGGGTTTATTTATTTTATTTTTTTTTTCGTGTGGAAGGGAACACTCGATCCCCCATGGCTTTAGCACTTCTCCTTCAGTTCCTTGTTTGTTGTCTAAGTGTTGTCGTGTTAGCGCCCGTTCTTGTACTTGAGAAGGGACCATTAGTTTCTCTGTTGTTCTTGAATTTCTAATGTGTTTTGAGAAGGAACATTTACGCACCGGAAACCCGTACATTAAACTCACGATTCCGTGACGTATCAATAGTCAGGAGGTTGCCACAGTTAATTTTTGACAACCCTTACTTTCGTACTTTTTTCTCCAGCTGTTTGAAGCTTTATTCAGCTTCCTCTAAATAACCCAAGGTTAAGTTAGCGAAGCGCACAAAGTTTTCTACTGTATTTTTACTCGCCCTATCTTACTTCCGCTCTCTCATACTCGAGGCGTGACCAACCCTTATGTCACATCCGGTGTATGCCTCGCCAACCATACACTGCGCAGATCATAAATTATAGTCTTGTAGTCGGCACGTAAGGAATGGTCTACCTCGCGGAGATTTCCAATCTTTAGTTCAGCCATACATTCAGTTAGACTGCGTTTATAAAGGCCACATTCTGACGACGTAAATATGAGCTCTTAGTGGCGTTATGGAACCACCACCGCCATCTGTGAGACAGCGCTTACTAAGTTTGCCATTTATTTTTGAACGCGGATCGTACACACTCGTGCCTGTCAGCATACCAGGGCCAAAGGTAAGTATTCGCGATCCAGTGCGCCGAGTCGCTACTCTTTCATTGACACTATTGTGTTAACCTACATTTACTGTGATTCCTTTCGGATGTTCGAAACGCAAAAACAGCAGTAGGATTTTGATTACTAGATTGGATTTCCGCTTACAGGCCGACAGTGAAGTATTAACTCGCTGACCCTGTTCACGATAACCGTTTGCTGCACGGCTCATCCGACTCAAAGTACAAATCCCTTAATCCACCTCGCCCTCTGCTCTTGCTGTCGAAGAAGTCAACTTGAGGTTTTCTTTCCAGACAAGGACATTTTCCCCTTTGCTCATATCAAATGCAAATATGAACCGAAATAATGTCTGCTGATTGCGTGAGTCTTTCTAGACCATATCTTGCGGGAATCAATACGGATGTCTCTAAACCAGGCGCAAGTCCCCTTAATTATCTTAGATGTTCGCTAGGTGCACCTTTGTGTGGACTAGTTATTCCTTGTTCCACCGCCAAGGTGCGCTAGATAGGTACATATGATGATCCAAGTTAGTACCTTCTCGTGACTTTGTTTATTAACATTTCACAGAGGTGAGATCAAGACCGAATTTTATCAGTAGAAATTCCCTACGCGCGTTAACTTAGTTGAGAAAATCGACGTTAACTTTATTTCAAGCTTTATATTGAGGCCTGAATTTTACTTATATAACTTGTTAACTCTAATTTGCCCGAATGCTTCTGCTTTAAAAAGATATAGGGGCCGATGATCTGAAGGGTCGGTAACGGAACGAAAAAAATTAAATGAGCTAACTTCGTTTCAAAGTCACGACGGACGTCAAGAAATTGAAAAACCGAATTGGCCGCAAAAAATTTCCAGCAGGAAAAATATCCGAGTATTTCCCGGTAAACACCTCCTGCGACCTCCCATCACCCATCACAGAGTAGTGCATGCGCAGGGAAGTAGTGGTTTTTAACAGGTTAATGATTAGCTAGCGTTGAGTGTGAGCACGAGTCTGGTTTGCAGCAGATTTGCACTTATCAACTCAACCCTCTTACCCCGCATTGAGAAGTTCAGCTAAACCTTTACAAACGCAGCACTAAATAGAGTTAACTCTGTTTACGATGCGCGGTAGACTCTAGCCCTCCTCTTTTTTACTTACCGGACAGTGGTCCATAACTAAGCTAAGAAAAGGAGGTGGAGGAGATCATCACTCGACTTCGCAATGTTCTCTCCGCTCTCGCCAACATTTTACCATGTCAGCCCAACTGAATTGTGTTCTTTCTCCTACAAGGTTCTTGAGCTCTCTCAGGATAACATTTGGCTTGTTGCGGAGAACTACCGTGCCGCTACAGAGGAGGAGATCTCTCTACGGAAAGGACAGTTCGTGGAGGTGCTTGTCAAGAGTCATGGCAGCACGAGGTGGAGAGTTAGAATCCTGAATAGCGACGGGACGGTGCCAGCTGAGGGCTGGGTGCCATACGCCACGCTCAGACGACCCGAGGATAACCGTAAGAAGAGACACTCCGACATCTCGCACTCCTCCAGCGAAGGTACTTATTACTCACAAGTTAGCTATTAGTGATTGCCCTATCAACAGAGCTTTGCTTGGTTTTATGGTGTAGGACAGAACATTCTCGCGATCGTGTTTATCGCGCAGTGCGATCGTTCCTTTGCTTTATTGGTTGCTTGGGTGTCATTGAACCCACGAACATCAGTTATCAACAAGCGCGCGGAATGCTAGACTATGTTTTCAGTGAGAGCTCGCAGGCTTTTCTGCTGTTGTGTTTTCGTGGAGCTTAGTGAAAGTCTGAGCGATCTACAGCGTTTGGAGGGAACCTTCCGATATCTCGGTATGTCTCGGTACGACTCAATCCATCATTCACTCATCGCATGACTCCGGCATAATATCAAGTAACTGTTCGCGAACAGAAGATCAACAAGTCTGTTTGCTTTTTAGTTTTCTCGCGCCGCCATGATGAAAATTCAATAAGTCGCGTGTGAACAGTGAATTGAGCCTTGATTTGCTGCCTTGTGGCGGACACTAAAACACTGCTGTTCCCCAGACCCGTTAGCTAACTTCGTTATTCAAACAAAGTGTTATTTGATTATTATCATTTTTACTTGGGTAAATGCTAGCGAGTCTAGGAGAGCGTGAAACCCGTCATGTTAAAGCAGGGTTATTGTACATGTTAATAGTTTTCTTGACACAACCGTAAGTGGGGTTATTTATTATTGTCACGAGGCTCGGACTATAGAAGATTCGACCTATTTGCAACCTTTAATAACTGTTAGACTTATTCGCAGGGACTTACAAATGGAAAATGTCCTGCAAAGCTGGAAAATGTGACATTAAAAAAATTCCTCGTGACCTTTTCTCTGTAGTCCTACAACAGACGACTGCTTGCCCTTCGGAAATAAATTCCTTTTCGCTCGTTTCCCCTTGAATAAAGATCAGAATCTGAAACCTTGCTACCGACGACGTTTATTGTTTGATAACTGTGTTATTGCAGTGTGTTATCTGATCAGTCATTTCTAGACAGTCTGAATGTTTTCTTTTGCGTACTGCTTCCGTCTCTTTCTCCTTGTAGCCTGTAAAGGAGATCTTGTCGATTAAAGGCATTATTTCGATACTAAATACATTGATGAGTTATGGAAAGATGAGATGGTGAAAAAAAAAACAGTGTGACTGCTTTTATTAAGCGTCAACCTCAATATGTAGTCTCACCCAGAAACCCCTGGGGACGAGGTTGTTGAAGCTTTTATTTATAGTTTGTCACGCGACGTTATTATGTCACGCAAAACCATCCTCTTTGATAAAAAAAAATTGATTAGAGCTAATGTTATTATATTTTGCGACTCTGTTATAGTTCTCCATTTTAATCCAGGTGAGAACTCTGTTAAGCTGCATCTTGTGATGTGTCTAAACGTTTATCAAATTTGTTTTCTATTCCAGATTCCGTGTCGATATCGTCTACTGAGAGTCCCACCACCTCTTGGTACTCAACTCCTCCGCCAAATGGAAATGGGGGCTCATCTCCCCCTGTACGCCGGCGCTCAAAAAGCAACACCCAGTTTGGGTCTCTTCGGTGAGTAATTTAAACAAGTTTATAATCAAAGAAAATGAAGTGCTGGACGAGGAATTTTCAATGTCGTGTAGTGGCTAAAAATTGTCACTGGAAGACTCGGGAAGTCTCTGTTGTTAGTGGAAAATTGTACTAAGGGCACCTGTGAGTAAGCTTTTCGTTTACGATCTTAGAACAGAACATTTCGTTTATTCATTTCCATGATGTTTTATATCATCTAGCATGCGATCTTGGAGGAGAACTCTCCTTTTGTTTACATTAATTTTTTTATCTAGCATGTGATCGTGGAGGATTACTTTCCTTTTGTTAAATTAAATGTTTTTATTCAGTATGCGATCTTGGAGTAGAAATTCTATGAAGAAAATGATGAACAAACCTGGCCAGGCTCCGTCGCCAACTAACACACCTGCAAGATCCAAAAAGATCTCTGGTGGAGGCTCAAAGAAACTGCAGCAGATGTTGGGCGCAAGCGAGAGCGATATCGATCTGTTACTGCGACCGGCCGAAATCGTGCACACTACCTCTCAGACGGTAAGCTAATCACACCCTTCTCCCTTTCTCGCGCTTATAATAGTGTCACGTACACGATTTGGGACAAAGTCTAAGATGTAGCATACTACCTCTCAGACGGTAAGCTAAAACACACCAACCTCTCGCGCTTGTAATGGTGTCATACAACACGATTTGGGACAGAGTCTAAGATGTAGTATACTACCTCTCAGACGGTAAGCTAAAACACACCAACCTCTCGCGCTTGTAATAGTGTCACGAAACATGATTTGGGACAGAGTCTATAATGAAGTATACTACCTCTCAGACGGTAAGCTAAAACACACCAACCTCTCGCGCTTGTAATAGTGTCACGAAACATGATTTGGGACAGAGTCTATAATGTAGTATACTACCTCTCAGACGGTAAGCTAAAACACACCCATCTCTCGTGCTTGTAATGGTGTCATGCAACACGATTTAGGACAGAGTCTAAGATGTAGTATACTACCTCTCAGACGGTAAGCTAAAACACACCCATCTCTCGTGCTTGTAAGGGTGTCACGCAACACGATTTGGGACAGAGTCTAAGATGTAGTATACTACCTCTCAGACGGTAAGCTAAAACACACCCATCTCTCGTGCTATTAATGATGTCACGCAACACGATTTGTTGCATACTAGCTCTTTAGATGCTAAGCTATAAAAATTGCGTAGACTTGGCCCCGCTCCCCTTCACGGCGCTTGTGTTGTCACGCAACATGATTAGACCCCCCTCAGTACCTTACGTGATGTTTTCAAACGTTGCCTGGTAGGGTGACGACACCTATAGTTGCCTTTTTGTCAAAAGAGAATAAATATGGAAAATTATCTAGTCCCTCTATATCCGTCCGTCTATAAAGTTGGTAAATATAGCAATTCAGCGGTAACTCGCGTTACTTATCGTATAGTGTCGACGTAAATAAAACACCTGATATTTGAACTTTGGATCAGACGTCTTTTCGAGTGGTGTGTTATGAGTGTTATGGGTCTGACTTGCGTCTTGAAGTCGGAGACAAAGCAGGGTTTATTACTCGATCACTATCACTCGAGACCGTCACGACATTGGCTCACTACTTATTGTATGTCCAATCAGTCGAATCATTAATCGCCGATCTTGATAATTGTTTACCCAAACATAACCCCTCGCACCGAAACTCGAAATAATCCTGACTTGATCGCCTCCGCTACTGGCTGTGGTTGCGTGTTAGTAGGACTCGGGATTATGGCTTTCCCGACTCCCCGGGATGCGGTAGTATACCTTCTTGCCCTTCTGATAGCCGCCATACAGCTCATCGAGTGCATTTTCTTCGAACAACTCGAGAACCCGCAACTAGAAAGCGCGAGTAGAGCTTTGCCGAGGAGTAGGGGAAATATCACTCAGTCAGTGAACGTGCTCGGGGTAAGACAGCCTACACAAATAATATTGGTTAACGTTAGATTGTCCAGAGTGGTTTCTTTCCTGGTTTATAACTCCGGGCACTTTTGCCTGCCTAAATAATGTTTATCGTTTACTCATGCATCTATAACAGTACTCTTAGCACTTCATTTGCGAGGAACAGCAAAGCGAGTGTGATATCTTTGTGGAATAAGTGCAAATTACAAAGCCCATCCTACAAATACTTCATGCTATTTCACTTGTTATGGATTGTTTTGTTGCTCTCAAGCTTGGTGATCATGGAATTTCGTATATTTTTATAGACACTAGAAAACTTTTCTTGACATTTTGACATTTAAAAGTCGTAGTCGAAGTTCCATTGTGACTTTCGTTGTCAGTATCTGTCGGATGTTTTATCCGCTGTAGATATAATATCACATATTTTAGACATTTTTATTAACTTGATTATTGTTTGCTGTTTGAAGATGGTTAGTTGTTTGCTGTTTGAATTGATTTTAATCCTTATCTAATTAAATACCCTTTCACTTGTCTACCGCATTGACTGTACAACGTTCAATGAATTCATGTCCCTTTGACTTTGTTTTCCGGCCATGTAAAATATCTTCATAACGTTGTTTGTCCAACAAATGCTCACTAATGAAGAATGTTCCCCTGTCACGCACAAACGTAAAATGTCATTTTACTCTCGGTTTTTCACTTGGTTCTAAATTGCCATTCCTCACTTGATTTTTTTTTTTATTTCATTGCATTCAATTTGTCGGGAGCACTACAAAACCAACAACACCTGGAAATAGGCTTTTAAAATGGCACTTCGATAAATGAGACAAATGAACATCATTTCGTTTTTCAAACCTTTCCACTGCGAAATGATCACAAATCTCATCCTCTCGATTTATCTGGGGTGCTTTATATATCAGTGTGAATAGAAAGGGTAAAACGTGTTTGGAAAAACATGACAGAAGAGGACTACAAAATTGTGTGCAAGCTAAACCTTGAGATTCTTGTTAACGCGTGAGCCCCCATGAAAAAAGCGGTACTTTGCCGGCGAGCCGCTGGTCCCCCTTTGTCTTGTTGTCATTTCGAGCGCAGAATTTCAAGATGATCCACAGACATGTTTCGAGTTCCATTTGTAGAGTATCCCAGAGAATGGGATACGGTATGCCAGAGAGCAGTGAACTGACACATGGTTTTGTGTTCTTCTTGTAGAGTATTCCAGAGAATGGGATACGGTATGCCAGAGAGCAGTGAACTGACACATGGTTTTGTGTTCTTCTTGTAGAGTATCCCAGAGAATGGGATAGAGTATGCCAGAGAGTAGTGAACTGACACATGGTTTTGTGTTCTTCTTGTAGAGTATTCCAGAGAATGGGATAGAGTATGCCAGAGAGTAGTGAACTGACACATGGTTTTGTGTTCTTCTTGTAGAGTATTCCAGAGGAAGATGTTGTGGAGACAGAGAGCAGCGATTC
Source organism: Nematostella vectensis (assembly GCF_932526225.1). Classification (NCBI taxonomy): domain Eukaryota; kingdom Metazoa; phylum Cnidaria; class Anthozoa; order Actiniaria; family Edwardsiidae; genus Nematostella; species Nematostella vectensis. The sequence goes on from NC_064035.1 coordinate 16,369,489, forward strand.
CAAACCTCATGATGCCATCAAGATCTTCCCGGTCAGCGATGACGAGGATGAGGATGACTTAGATGAGATGTCTGTTGAGGGGGTGCGGGGAGAGGCAGAGGGCGAGGAGCAGCCAGTAGACGATGAGGAGGATGCGACAGGACCTGGCCTGGTCCCGGAGGATCCCGAGGCTGTGGCGCTCAAGAAGAGGACGTAAGTCAAAAGATTGCCAAATCCCAGGAAATATTCATGTTCATCTCTCTGAAGGAATCTACTCAGAAGGCCCCAACTCCTTCCCATAGATGAAATGCACTGGCCGCTAGAGGCATGACACATCAAATTACAAATAAGTCCCTTGTTCTTTGCACAGGTTCGTACTGAGAGAGTTGATACAGACCGAGCAAGACTATGTGACGAGCTTAGGAGAAGTTGTTGATGTAAGTAAAGGGGTGACCTCATGTGATATCATACTACCTTTTTTTTACCTGATGTGTCGTTACACTATCTGCTAACCTAAGGTAGTCTTATTGTGACATGACAACTCCCTGTTCTCACCTTTAGGGCTACATTGCGGAGTTCAGTAAACCCGACTTACCAGAAGAGCTCAAAGGCAAGGAACGCATGGTGTTTGGGAACATCAAACAGATCTACGAATGGCACAAGACGTGAGTACATCTCTATTGAGCTTAGGGAAAAGTTGCCGATAACTGAGCTCTGGTTTGTTTTACAGTGTGTTCTGCAGAGAACTCGAGAAATGCGAAGACGCACCAGAAAAGCTTGCTTCTGTGTTCCTAAAAGCCGTAAGTATTAGCAGTGTCATGAATTTCTCCTTAAGCCAGTTGCTATTTGTAGTCGTGCTGTAAGTATTAGTAGTGGCATGAATCTCCCCTTGAGCCAGTTGCTATTTCATGTCGAGACTTATTTCTATGTTGTGATAGGAACGGCGTCTGCAGATGTACGTCATCTATTGTCAAAACAAGCCAAAGTCCACAGCGCTCGTACACGAGTTCAAGGAGACATACTTTACGGTAAGTAAGACGTCAGGCGAGCCGCGCTATCTTATCACGTCACGCTATTAGATTCACGACATAGTCACGCTGTCTCATCATGTTTAATCTTAACGTGCTGCTGTAATTTCTCAGGATATGAAAGTGCGACTAGTGTACCGCCTATCCCTTGTTGGTTAACTTTAAACGTGTTACTGTAACTTCTCAGGATATGAAAGATCGGCTGGGGTATCGCCTGTCCATAGAAGACTATCTTATCAAGCCTGTTCAGCGTGTCATGAAGTACCAGCTTCTTCTCAAGGACTTTGTCAAGTACACAGAGCGCGCTGGTCTCGACATCATTGAACTCAAGGTATTGCTCTTTAAAATAAAAAATAAATAAACAACATTTTTAGCTGTTGATTAACCATTTCTCTCCCCTTGTCTCAACAGAGAGCTTTGCATCTTATGCATGTTGTCCCGAAGAAAGCGAACGATTTTCTAAACGTCGGAATGTTAGAGGGGTACACGGGGAAGATTACAGCGCAGGGGAACCTTGTCCTCCAGGTAAAGGTGTTTGTGTTTAAGAAGACTCAATACCATTTTCGACACAACCTCCACTGGCCTTTTGGAATTATTAGAAGGTCAATCACGCCGCCATTTTTACACCCCCGTCCTATACCGAATCACGCAAAGCATCCATTTCCATCAGCCAATTCAAGCGAGTTACACAGAAACTTTCAATCAGATATTTTTACTCAAGCTTTGGACTTCATTTGTGGGTGGTAATTTTTCTTACAGTTTTCTTGCCAATAGACCGTATTTTAAAACGTAAACAATGAAAGGAGTGTCTGATGGGAACTTTTTGACAATAAGTACGTCGTGTATTACCTTCAAGTAAGCTTGACTTTCTGAGCGCTTTGTTATCTGGTATTTTCGCTAAGCGCTTTTTCTTCGTATGTAGGACACTTTGATGGTTATGGACGTGAACGCGAAGGCTAAACCAGTCAAGAGGAGAGTCTTCCTGTTCGAGCAACTCGTCATCTTTAGCGAGCCGTTTGAACGCAAAACAGACTGGACTGTCTACATCTATAGACACAGCATTAAGGTAAATCAAACACTTCCTCTCACTCAACTGGTAAATCAAACACTTCCTCTCAACTGGTAAATCAAACACTTCCTCTCACTCAACTGGTAAATCAAACTCTTCCTCTCAACTGGTAAATCAAACACTTCCTTTCACTCAACTGGTAAATCAAACACGTCCTCTCACTCAACTGGTAAATCAAACACTTCCTCTCACTCAACTGGTAAATCAAACACTTCCTCTCACTCAACTGGTAAATCAAACACTTCCTTTTACTCAACTGGTAAATCAAACACTTCCTCTCACTCAACTGGTAAATCAAACACTTCCTTTTACTCAACTGGTAAATCAAACACTTCCTCTCACTCAACTGGTAAATCAAACACTTCCTCTCACTTAACTCCTGAAGTCCTTAAGTAATATCTAAGGTTGGAACCTAAAAAGCTTCCCTGTTGAATATTCACATACGAAGATGATCTTATTGAATGTTATTGTGTCTCGTGTAGACTAACCACATGGGACATACGGACGGCGTAGATGATGATCCTTGCAAGTTGGCCATTTGGACAAGCGAAGGCACAGCCTCTGAGATCTATGTGTTGACCGCCAGCTCGGAAGAGATGAAGAACGAGTGGGTGTCTGCCCTGAAGAAACTCCTCGAGTCACAGAATGCCTTCGCCATGGGTGAGTCCTGAGAATGCATAGTTTTAAACTGACACAGAGTATGTGATAAACTTGAAAATTATCTTTGAAGACTGTTTAAATAACGGCACAAAATAAACTGGTCTTACCCTAGGTAGAGCATGTAAAGTGGGTGATATACCTTGTATCTTGTTGCTCTGAGAAAAGTCTCTGATTTACAACGTGTTTCACGCACACTGGATAATCCCTAAGTTGTTGGTCTCTTTGTTGGTACTTTTTTTCTCTGATGTATTTTATTTATGTTACTATATGTACTGTTTACTTACTTTCCACGCATCTTAAAGTATCCTCACTGTACTTCTGTACTTCTCTTGTGAAATGTAGGTCACTGTTCTCATAATTCTGGTGTAGTTTAATGGTGTAGTTGCATCTGGTTGACGTGAGTTTTGTAATCCCTCTCGTTCCCATTCTCGCGTTATCTCTTTAACTATGAGTTGACCTTATCTTTTTCTTGTTTCCTTCCTCCCTGGTAAATACAGTCACCCCTCCTGCCATCGAGCAAGCATTAAACGACTGGAGTAAAGGTTGGAACAAACATTAAAACTCTTAAAAATAAAAACGTTAAAATAAGGTTTTAAGGGAAGCGATATGACAACACATAACTATTGCTTAAAATCTTTTGCCTTCCTACAATTAAAATTTGTACTTCTAAATGAATATTTTGGAATATTCCTTAAGGTTTCCAGACATATGTAAATGTCATAAAGTAAATGGAATTTAATAATTTATTTTGTCGCATGGTATGGAATGCAAGTAAACAAAAAACTCCTTCTACCTTGGTAACAATAAGTAATTATATGTAAAAACGTACAGAACGTAAATGTATAATACTCTACCATTCACTTGTCTAAAACAATAAATCGGTGGTCTTACTGCGGATATGAACCTCTGGAACCAAATCTAAATGCAATCTGGATTCTAACGACCAGTTTACGTCCATTTCTAGCACTCGAGCGACCAATAGAGTACCAGAACTTGATGGAGAGGCAGAAAAACACCCCTGGTGACTCACCTTCCCAAGGGGCTCCCCCTGCGGTACCAGTTGGCCCCGTGACTACCCAGGGACAGGTTACCCCAGGAAGCTCAACCACCACGTCTACCTCGCCCGCATTCATGGCACGAGCTGGCACTATGCCTGACTCGATCTCTGTAAGGAGGCCCCCTGGGGTGAGTACTGGGACCACCACATGTTTGGCAGCTTTTGTCTTGCCAAATTGTTGTGTATTGAGTTGAAAAAAAAAGATGGTTGGTTGAACGAAACTTAACGGAGTTAATTTCTTTTAATCTCCCTTTATTCTCTTCCTAGATGGGCAGCGCACCGGCCACGCCTACAGGCCTAGGTACCATCTCTTCTATCGTCAAACACATGCATCTTATCGACCTGGAGACAGCCAAGTCTCTGGAAGAGCTTACCTCACCCTTCCCCTCACCTTCTGTAAGTACACGACCTTCCCCTCACCTGTAAATATAATATAATACATATAATCACGCCTTAACGAAACAACGGAAGATTGGTAGATAATGTTGTCAATGCCTTCATTAAACTTAAGTTTGTCTCTTTTTTTTTTTTTTTATGTGCAGAGAAACCGCGATCGGTACATGGTGACGGAGGATTTCCGGGGTAAGGACAAGAATCAGCTGTCCGTGCGTAAAGGCGAGTATGTTTACCTGGTCTCGTGCAAAAAAGACGACAAGAGCTGGATGTACGTCTGTAACGGAGCCGCCGACAAGCTAGGTCTCGTGCCGGCCAAAGTCCTCGTCAAGAAGTCCGAGTCGAATAACAATATTAATGAAGGTATGGCATCAATTGTTTGTTTGTCTGTTTGTTTTTGTCTTGTTTGTTTCTTTGTTTGTTTGAGCTTTTAGTACAAAACATATGACAATATACATTATCCTTGTCGTTCTTTGCAGAGACTGAGTCTGAAACCACGAAAACAAGATCGTAAGTGTTCATGTGGTGTCCACATTTTGTGGAATTTACGAATTTTTCTCTGTCTCCTATTGTTATCATGCCCTGATTACGTCTTTTGTGCCTTTCGTTCCATTATTAGTTCCATTATTATTGAGGTATTATGTAAAAGCCTGCAATCGCCTTTGGTAGAGGTTTTGAAAAGCCCATTTAATAAATATCCTTTGTGTTAGATGGATTGTGGCCTTGGTCAGGTAGACATTACCTTAGGCAAGCATTACACTACCCGAGTAGCATGGTTGCTTTATTTCCCTTAAAGCATTGATTGCGACACGCTTTAGCATGGAATGCCTCGCGTTAGTTTAAGCATAAATTGCATTATTTTCATTTAAAACGTAAGTTGCATGGCTGTTTTCATTCTGTTCATTTTTGTTTACTATAACTAGACTGACAAGGAAAAAAGCCACCCGCCATGCCAGTTTCTCGTAAGTTCCTCCACAACTCTTCGATGTTGTCTTCAGCAACCCGTGTGCCTGTCAAAACATTCTTGTCTGCCTGATGTCATATCGTCTGTCTGTCTGTTTTTTCGTGTTCTTTTGCCTGAACTTCGCTAACACACCGCCTCATTGCTAATTTGCCAGTTCCTAACTAATTAATGCGTTGACTTATACGCTATTGCGCATGACTTGCCGCACCAGACCGCTAAAAAGTCAAGATAATCACGTTAGTGTTTGTGGATTATTTACTAAGCCTTTATTAGTCCGCTGACCAATGTCACGTTGTGTTGCGTCATATGGATGCTGGAGATATATTTTGGTTATCTATTATTTCATTGATTATTTTGTTTATTTATCCCTTTTTTCTTCTCGTTTTTGTATTTGTTTTGTATAAACATTCCCTAACATTAACAACAGTAAACAAAACTAATTTGTTCATAGATTTATCATATATAATCGGATGACGTTACTCGGATTAAATGACCACGTGGTTAGACTAAAATAAATAAACGATCGCGCATGGTTGTGCGTAACGTTTACGTACGCAACAAAGCGAGCCGAAAAAACTAATATCGTCATTTCTGATCACGAATCTAACACATTCGCACGAAACCTGTATAAACCTGTTTTTAATTACTGGTTTGTTTGATTTCCGGCGATGAGCAGTAACTCTGCGCCGCCGCTCCCTTTATTCCATCGGCGCTGCAGTAGTATGTCGTAAGTAGAGATACCATCGATCCACTTGTCGGCATGCCTTCGTACAGACTCGTACAAATGTCGTCACGCCTTCTTATGGACTCGTACAAATGTCGGCATGCCTCCATATGGACTTGTACTTTTTACTTCACGCTCTAGCTAAATGATAAATACAAATAAAATGAAGTGTTTCCTTTGTGAAGGTTATCGCCCTATGAAGTTCTTTATAGGGATGTTAAAAGCCAGTGTAATCCAAAACAACAATTGCATGCCATTTTGCATTTGCTTTTTTTACGTTTGCTGCATACATAGTGCCTGGGTCTATGAGTTGTATCATAGCGATAAAAGATAAAAAGAAGGATTAAAAAGGAAAAAGGACTGCAAATAAATTCTGAGTAAGTTAGGTGAAGCAGTTTAAAAAGTCTTCTAAGCTAGATAAAACGTCTTCTAAATGCTAATAAAACCGAACAATTCTCCCATTATTGGAACTGATAATGTACGTTTCTTTAAAGGGCCATAGTATTCTATCTTAAAAATTAAAGTAAATTAAAATTAAAATTACCCATTTGTTCTTATACTAACGTTTCCTACCTTCTCTTTCTTACGTAATAGAAAATCGTGGATAAGGTTGTGGAATTGGGGATAGAAAATGGGTTAGGGGGGTTTGTTATCCTCTTTTCTTTCTCCCATGCCCTAGTGCCTGGCCGATCACACCTGTCAAGGACATCCTTTCATCGCCAGGTTGTTCATGCCTGCCCTAGTTTTACTAGTAAAAGTGTAACACTTATTTTGCTGTACAGAAATGAAGACAAACCTCGACGCGGAGAGGTGCGTAAAACGAAAGATGAATATTTCACTTCAATGTCGGAGAAACTACGGCGTAGTATAGAGCGCTTCCGATCAGAGGACGACGATCAATCACCTTGCGGAAGCCCGACAAAGGTAAGATAACGATCCATCTCGCTACCAAATTTTGCAGTACTTCACCACCTGTGCTGATTCTACAGTTGTATTGGTTTTCTGTTTGTGTTATACTCCGACTTATACGTGTGTTTGTCTTGCAGAACTTCGAAGAACCTTTAGAAGATGACGGTAAGTGCGCCTTGTTGTTGTTACCGGTAGAACCGATGCTTATCACATCAGCGAGAAACATACACAAAGTAATCGCCTTTGTAAAGAAACATTCCAAAAGAATCGGGAAAAAGGGCATGCTTGCTGGTGGCGATAGAGCATTTAGAATTCCTTTCGACTGAACTGAACATCAATCTCAAAGTTTCCTTTCTTCTCTGTAGTGTTTTATGCTTTTTTTTTCAGGTTCAATCACTTTTACGGAACCCCTGCAAGATATAGCTGTAAATAACACTGAATACACGGAACTCACATGTAAAATTTCCTCACCTGACTTCCCATACAAAGTATCGTGGGCATGGAATGACACGCCTTTATGCGATAACGACAAGTATCGCATAAGTCGGACGGGCGACACGCACACGCTCAAATTAGGGCCGCTTGCGGTGGCCGATACGGGATATTACACGTGTATAGCAAGTAGTCCAGCAGGCAGTGCACGCTCAACAGCCAAAGTCACCGTGTTAGGTGAGTTTAAATTCTAAAGCTTGGGTAACACACTTGTGCATTTTTTATAATGTTTGCTCATTGCTTATACATTCTTTGATAGTTTCTTAGTATTTAGTATGTTCAGAATGTGCATGTCTGGTAATTCATGTCACAAAGTGCGACGCGCGTTAACGTGACCACCTTGACAGTTTCGTGAAGTAAGCCAATGAGGATACGAGAAACAATATGATTGACATGAACTCTAATAGCCATCCAACGTGGCTAAAAAATGCTTCAGTGTGCATCATAGCACGTCTGAATCCTCCAAGTTTTAAATTCGTGGTAATCAAAACTTTGATTCTTTAACGCTGACTGGCTAACTTTAGAAGCCACGGTAGCGTGCGTCGCATGGTTAACTTTGTATAAGTAGCCACGGTAGCGTGCGTCGCATGGCTAACTTTAAATAAGTAGCCACGGTAGCGTGCGTCGTATGGTTAACTTTGAATAAGTAGCCACGGTAGCGTGCGTCGTATGGTTAACTTCGAATAAGTAGCCACGGTAGCGTGCGTCGCATGGTAAACTTTGTATTAGAAGCCACGGTAGTGTGCGTTGCATGGTTAACTTCGAATAAGTAGCCATGGTAGCGCGCTTCGCACAATTGCAAAGTTGTAACAAGTGTTGTTTGCCAGGCGTTCCCGAACCTCCATACAAACCCTACGTCAAAGACCTGCTATCCTCATCGCTTGTCCTTGCGTGGGAACCGAACGCGATCGATGGCGGCAACGAAGTAACCGCGTACACTGTCGAATATAAGGAAACTGGTGTGAGCGTCTGGCAAGCCGCTGTCCCATTTGTCGCAGGCGAGAGTACGTTAATTGACGACCTAACGCCCGGCGCAACGTATCAATTTCGCGTGAGCGCAAACAACTCAATAGGAATCAGTCGACCAAGTGAACCCTTCGAGGTGGTCATGCTAGAGACAGATACAGGTACGTCACGCAGTCTGTCACGACACACCCGTACATGTCACGTATTTGTCCTTGCATCTAAATTAGGTCACGACCAAATATGTACTGTGTCAAATAAAATGGTGAAGCATGGAGTCTGGGCATGTCTAAATTATCATTGAAATGACCTTGATAAACATAAAGATTAAATTTTGTTTTTGTTGATATTATCGTTTTAAACGTAGACTGTTAAAATAAAGAACATCGACAACGTAAACATTACTAACAGTTGGTAAATAATGTAAAGGTCTAAGTAAACCTCATATTACTGACCAAAGAACTGTTAAACGATGTGTCTGTTTTTTGCGTCCCTCAATCTTCCTAATTCAATCTAATCATAATCTTGTTCTAACATCTAGCGTGCCGTGATTCTCCATAATTCACGCCCTGTCTGCTTCTCTTTAAAGCGTCCTTTCAGTGGTCAAAGAGATTCAACACCTCTCCCATCCTTGGAAGCCCTTGCATGACACAAAGTATAAGACTCTTGCTCGTACCCTCCTAGCTAATAACTCTGATCTTATATCAAATCCAAGAACACAAACAAATTAAAAAAACTCTTTGGACCCTTCCATAATCTCATGCATTGCATGTTTCTTGTTTGTATGCATTTTCCCCATATTATCTAACCTATTGCACGCTCGTATGCATGCTTCTTTCCCATATCTAACTTATAGCACGCTCGAATGCATGCTTCTTCCCCATATCTTACCTTTAGCACGCCGGTGTGCATGGTACTTCCCATATCTTACATATTGCACGCTCGTATGCTTGTTACTTCTTGGCGAGCTGCCGACTCTTGATGCTGTCCCTACTTGTCCATACTGACCTTCATCCTCGTGGAGTAACCTTCTGCTAACTGTTGCCTTTCAGAATAGTGCCTTTCCTCGCGGCACGCCTCACGTGACCTTCCTTGCCTCCCGTGGGGTCACGGGAAATCACGCCAAGCTTTCACGCACCCCGTCGCCATCTCTCTTTTCGTCAAGTTCCAAGGGACGCTATAAACTATTAAACAGCTGCATATTAAAACTTTACTCAGCTTTGATACAATAGCCCTTAAAAATATCAAATAAAAACTAGGATTTAAATATAGAGTAGTTTTAAAATAGTTTCCAAAGCCAGTATCGTATTATAGGAATCTAACCGCAACTAAGTGGTAGAAGATTAAAGACCAGAAGAAAAAAATGTAGGGGATTATGAAGCTACGTGTAATTTCAATGCCTTTGTTCCATTAAGTGACGGGCTTAGAATAACAAGAGTTTCACAAGCTTTAGTCGCGACATCGGCTTGCATTGGTCGGTGGAGTTCCGGAGATGGGTTTAAAATATTAGGTGCTGCAGCGCAGCAGTCTTGCGCACAACGTCATCAGTCACGTGCGTAACTCCCTATGTCCACGTGATCATGCTGGCATGTCACGTGCTTCTTCGTCTCGAACTCCGCTGGCCTATATGCCGAACGCAGAAAATGTTATTGGGGCACAAAGAATAGCAACAAATGCTGGTGAAGATAGCCATGCCATTTCGTACATATTTTGGAGTTTCTTTATTTTTAAGTGATATTTATTTATTGAATTTTGAAGATTTTGTATTTGTTTTGTTGGTGATACCCTGGTGGTAGTGCCTGCTCTAAGTTGATATATCACTAGTTTTCAATCAGGGTTGTCGTCAATTTTGCCCTGATTAATTAGAAATTCGACGCTTCGGTTGCGTCATTGCTTTATTAAATCTCTGTGGGGCTAGTTTTAGGATTTCGACTCGTTTATGAGTTAACCCTGGTCTGGCGGGCTAGAATTGGACCAGTCTTCTGGTGGTGGCCGTGGCTGGCTTAAAAATACTAAACTGTAAAATAACATAGAAGAAAGACAATAGTAAACGAATTTGAAATAAAGTTCATTCTGAATCTATAAAATATTGAATGATTATTGAATCTATATATTGATCCTGATATTATGTGCTGATGAATTAGACATATTGAGAAAAAAAGCACTTATAAAGGCTTTTTCTAAGAAATGATAGGAAACTATATACCCTATAAACCCTGAAGTAAAATAAATAAAGCGTTTCCCTAGATTAGTTCCAAGAAGAATTCAAAAAACTCAACACATTCCCCAAAATCACAAAGACTGAATCTTACTTGCGGGACATTCGTGATGTTTGAGTTTTATTTATTTACTTTTTTTAGATATCTTGGCATTATTTATTATGTGGTTTTCCATTTATTATTTGGTGCTTTAGCTATAGAGTGGACCCATTTTTATTGTAAGATGGGTTGAATTTTAGAACGATTCAAGCGGATTTATTTCCCTTATGAAATGAACATCTTAATACACAGATTTTATAGGGCACTGAAACATTCGTCACGCGAGTTTCTAACTCTTTTTTTCGGAACCTCATTGGGAAATTTGCCTTAAATTGCATTAGAGCCTATGTTGGACACGGGCTAGAAGTCTTAGAAAGTTCCCCCGCTTCAACTTGTGTGAAGCAATCTATTTCTAACCCTCCCCTCCCCCGAATTCGCTTTTGTCGCAGACGATGACGTCACACCTACGAGTTCTCCGACTCACAAGTCGGCTGTTTCTTGGAAAAATGATATCGACCAGTATTATAACATCTACGCTGAGCTGGGCAGGTAGGGACCATCAGAGTTATCAGTGTTGTACCTATCAGTCTATCGTCTTTGGGAAGGTAATAACCGAATTATTCAAATTAAGTCATAATACCCCTGGTGGTGCGTGGATGCCTGTGTTTGGACATTGTTAGGGTAGGCCTGGGTCATAAAGATCGAGGGGGAGGTTGATGTTCGAGTTAAACGCCTTTAAGGGTGCGGGTGTGGTTATGATCGACGTAGCACGATTCGTTCTTTGATTAAGATGAGGGTAAAATTTAGAACATAATTTCAGTTGATGCGAATTATGGAAGTTCGATAGATCAAAGAATTGTGCTGTAATGGAGTCGCTCGTTCGCTTGAGCGCTTATACCTGCAGCTAAGAACATGATTACATCTTTCCTAGGGTCGAGATTGAGATGAGCATGAGAACCTTACATTCATTATTCTATGTAATTTCATTACATTCCACATTTGTCTGGAGCTCGATACCCAATAAAAGAATGACATTACCTTTCCCTTCGTAGGGGTCGTTATGCGGTTGTCAAAAAGTGCGTAGAGAAATCAACTGGCAAAGAATTCGCCGCCAAGATGGTCAAAAAGCGCATGCTGGACCCTGTGGATATCGACCGGGAGGTGACCGTGTTGAGAATGTTAAAGCACCCGAACCTCTGCATATTTCTGGACGCTTACGACACACCCAAGAATTATATCATCGTCACGGAGTTACTAGCGGGTGGGAGGCTTTTTGATTACCTGGTTGTCATGGATGCACTGACGGAGAAGGTTGCCATTGGTTACATGCATCAGGTCGTGGAAGGTGTACAACATCTACATGATTTGAACATCGTGCATTTGGACCTTAAGGTAATGACATCATTCGACCCAAAAATAGATAGAATGCATTATGTATTGGGTAAAACAATAAGTCACACAACAGTTTAAACTACGATTCACGAAACGGGTTATACAACTAGTCACGCAATTGACAAAGCAACGAGTGAAATGACATATTAAAGAAGACCAATCATGCATTTTATGCACCCGCTCAACGCCGAGTGACTCAAAGAATCCATTTTCATCGGCTAATTCCAGCAAGTAACCAAGATATTTTTATTCAAATATCGTCAATCACGTATCAGACTTAATTCGTGTATTATTATTTTGAAGTTTCCTCGCCAATAATTCGTTATATTTTCAACTATAAACAATAACAAAGGATTGTTAAACAACAAGTCACACAGCGTGTTATGAAAACAGCGCCAACATTGCTGGTCAAAACAGCTGAAATTGCTGGCCCAGGTAACTTGCCAACATCTCTTGTTAACTTGCTCGACTTCTCTATTCGTTGTAGCCCCAGAATCTGCTCCTAGACGGCGGACCTCTTCCCAAAGTGAAAATCATCGATTTTGGCAGCGCACACATCCTGTCCGGGTCTCCTGTTAATCACAAGGTGTATGGTAGTCCCGAGTTCGCGGCCCCGGAACTGATCATGGAGGAACCCCTCACATTCAAGACTGATACCTGGTACGCGCATAATTTGTACGATAGTGGGAGGAAAGTGACAGAACGATTGACAGAAACATTGACGTGTTGACGAGAGGGTTGTGATAAAAGCCCTCAATTGCCGGTGACCTGAGTTTTTTTTCTTTATTAATTTATTGATATATTCATTTTAATTTTTACAGGAGTATCGGAGTCATCACCTACGTGATGTGAGTATGGATTCATTTTAAAACTCACCTGTTATTCATAAAAGTTCCGCATGTAGTGAAAATGAAAATGTTTATCTATTATAAGTACAAGAATATCTTCAAATTATTCAAATGGCAGGTTTGCCAGGTTGAGTAGTGTGTTCCCTTACAATTCGATTTTGTATTTATACAGAAATGAGACCTTTTCAGGTGGTTTATTACGTTACGACTTTGTACTTATACATAGATGAGATATTATCTGGTGGTTTATAACGTCACGATTTTGTAATGATACTGATACTGATACGAGATCGTGTTTATGACCAGGTTAAGTGGTGTTTCCCCGTTCCAAGCTGACACGACAGACGAAATGTGTGAACGAATTCGCAAGGCAAACTTCTCGTTTCCTAATAAACACTTCAGCGCTATCTCATCGCAAGCCAAAGATTTTATTTCTTCTCTTCTTATCGCCGACATCACGTGAGTAATAGACTAGACTTTGCCATGAGCTAGCTCCTCTTCTTGCCCGTGACGCTCGCGCAAAAATATGTCAGGCTCTGGTTAATATTTTAGTAACAGTTGTTTTTTTTCGTCGTCTTCAGTGGCTGCAAAGTAGCTGCCCTTAATGTGTATACCCTCCTCATATCTGACCCCGTTCTTTTTTTGTCTTGTAGTAAAAGGGCAGATTGCCAGGATTGCTTCAAGTCTGACTGGATCAGAGTAAGTCGTGCTCATACATTATGGGAGATGTTCTTTGAACCCTTGAACGATGTTTTTTTTGTCATATCTCTGCCCAACTCGATCTCTCATCTGTAGTTTGTGCATAGTTTGATTCCAGGGCTTCGTGTATTACTACAAAATAATATTTGGAAGTGTTGAAAGTGTGCAAGTGCGGTGTTTTAGGGCGCAATAGTGCTTATGTGTGATTGTAATAACCGTTCTTATTTTGTGTGTTCAGATGTGTAGCCCTCGCCCTCCCAGTCCCGTCCGTACTACGAAGCTCAACACTTCCCGACTCGCAGCTTTTAACGCCCGACGACGAAATCAGGTGTGTATAACTCCCCTCTACGTTTGACTGAAAGCGGATGTACAAGCCTCACTCGCTTTCTCAATCCCTCTTTCAGCATGATTTGAAACCTCTTCCAAGGCTGACTTCGTCGAGTTCCAATTCTGAGTCTAATGTTTAGCCTCCTGAATTCCTCGCATTCACATATCCCCACGATACCCCGACTCCCGCCGAATGCGTCCCGACTAGAGCCGACGACACTCCTACTGTGACGGAAGGTACCCCGACTAGAGCCGACGATACCCCGACATCGGCCGAAATGGACCCGACTCAATTTGTTAAAAGTAATAGATCTTCATTTCCAACTCAATTCTCAACAAATCATTTGTATTATGGTGTTTTGAAATTCACAATAGTTTGATAAGTATTGTTGTGTATTACATGATGCTATGCTTTGCGTCAAGTACCATCTGTGTTATTTTGGTTTTGTTTTTTAGTTGAGAATATGAATCAGTTAAATAGTGGTTTTTACTTTTGTGTCGTTCTTAACTTTTCTTGACATTGCATGGTTAAAGCCTTTCTCCGAAGCTTTTCTTGTTCAAACGAATTGAAAATCTTGGTGTTTTGCTATTGCTTTGTAAGAAAAGTATTCCATAACAATTTTCCACTTCCAAATGTTTGATGTTTTTTTGTCCATGGTTGTTTTAATGTTTTTGTTACCTTCAAAAGAGTGGGGTATCAATGTGAATGTTGACATGGGTTTATGGGATAGGAATAATGATTTCTTTAATTTAAAGCCATTTTGTTAAATAGTTTCATTTTTATTTATTAACTGTGAATAAAGATTGAGAACAGACTTTTCTGTAAATATAATTCATTGACAACATGTCAATAAAAAGACGAAAGTTGTTCATACTTACTCTTATTGTGTTTGAATTATGTTAAAAAAAAATACTTATAAAGCGCAATCCAAATGGCTAATAGCCCAAGTTTAAGGCCTTTTTTTAATTGGTGAGGGAATTTTTAAATTCTTCGAGTCCCAGTATATACTTCATAGGGAACAATATACTTCATAGGGAACAATAAAAGGTCCTGGTACACCGGCTAAATGTCTAAATGCACATTCACTTGATCTTGAAAAGGATGTCCGCTGAAAAGTCTCTTCTCGGAAATAAAGTCTCTTCCCGGAAGAGAAAAAACGCGCCGCTGGGGGGTTGAGGTGGTCGAGTTACTCATTTACCAGGTGGCGGCGGTTACACAGCGCGTCGTTTGAAAGGTCGCAAGCGCGTAGGAAAGAGCTCGCTGCAGGAGCGAAACCAATGCAAATACATGATTTCTTTAATTTAAAGCCATTTTGATAAATAGTTTCATTTTTATTTGTTAACTGTGAATAAAGATTGAGAACAGACTTTTCTGTAATTATAATTCATTGACAACATGTCAAAACAAAGACGAAAGTTGTTCATACTTACTGTTATTGTAATTGAATTATGTTAATGAATACTCATAAAGCGCAATCCAAATAGCTAATAGCCCAAGTTTAAGGCCTTTTTTTAATTGGTGAGGGAAAATTTAAAATTCTTCGAGTCCCAGTATATACTTCAAAGGCACACCATATACTTCATAGGGAACGATAAAAGGTCCTGGTACAAGGGGTAAATGTCTAAATGCACATTCACTTGATCTTAAAAAGGATGTCCGCTGAAAAGTCTCTTCTCGGAAAAAAGTCTCTTCCCGGAAGAGAAAAACCGCGCCGCTGGGGGGTCGAGTTACTCATTTACCAGGTGGCGGCGGTTACACAGCGCGTCGTTTGAAAAGTCGCAAGCGCGTAGGGAAGAGCTCGCTGCAGGAGCGAAACCAAGGCAAATACATACTTCATACTTACTGTAAAGCGCAATCCAAATGGCTTATAGCCCAAGTATAAGACATTTTTTTTACTAGCGTGACCTTTGGCATTAGAAAAATAGTGTCTTTTGGTGGACAACATTTTCAAGATTCACCCTTTCCCGCCTTTAACATTCCTTTTTAGCACATACGGCACTGGCTAAGGGAGGTAGATAAGGCAGGAGTGATGGTGGTTGTCTGCTAACAGGGCCTTTGTACGCTATATGAGAAAAATGTCCAGAAAACATTACTAAATTGAGTTATAGACATTGCAGATTTCATCACATCTCGTTTTGGATTTACCCAGCAGGAGACATTTTCTCCAGCTGCGCCTAAAAGGGAGGCTATTATCCACTCCGCTACAACTAATGCTCCCTGAATAGGCACGGATTATCTTGCTGCTGCTGGGTAATCTGCTCAATTCTGCAGCAGGCGTAGAGATATTGGGGGTATGAGGCTAGCCAGAGTATCAGGCCCTATCAGGCTAGTATGATGCACGATACAAAACAGTAAGAAAACTTGGGGCCACGAATCTACTGCTCGTATATATATTTTTTTGCTTTTAATATTGGGGGTTATATGACCCCCTGTGCCCCATTACTTGATCCGACCCTGACATTCGTGTGTAATTCTGCGCAAGACTTTTTTCGTTGTCGTTGTTCCTCTTTTTTTCGTTGAGTTGTTGTTGTTGTTGTTGGTTGATAACAGCATTAGCAAAGCAGCAAAGAAATTGCTTCCCCGCGCCACTAAAGAGTGGCTCGTCGTAGAACTAAGTTCCTTCAAGAGAACAAAGAGCATTACATCATCTTATTTTTATAAGATCCTTTTAATTTTCAGTTGACAGGTTGAGGCTAGGTAGTTTTTATTGTAGAACATTTCAAGTTCTTACGGATATTCTTAGATCATTTAGTTTTTTTTTGGAAATATCTTTAGAGTTTGTTGAAATCTAATGTTGAATATGCTAATAAAAAAAATACAAAATTCTTAAAATCTGTTTAAAAGAACAGTGCGTGCGGGATGGCTGTGATGATCGACCTTTGCTCCCTCAGAAGAGCCAATCAGAAATCACCGCGCTTTGTTTTGAGTTCCGCACGTGTAACTAAGAACTATAGTTGCATCAGAAATCTGTATTTATCAACGATTTCGCGTGGCGCCTTCGAAAGACTCTACAACCAGAACATTGCATCAGATCGTTGACGAAACAGTCTCTTTACGAATAAAGGTGAGGTTTCAATTCTTTCGTTGGTCTTTACAGATGAAAGTAATAAAATACAAGTAGTTCAAACGGTTCCACACAACATCGATTTACCAGTGGGTTGTGTCTAGCTCACATGCATTTCTTCCCGCTGATTACAGAATGATAAATAAGACGGTTTAGGGACTGATTTTCATGTTAAACGTATGAAATCTGTTAATAGACAATTTATGAGTTTCGATCTCTAGCTACTGAGGATTTTAGAGGTAGTAGCAATAAACATCGATCTTTCCTTCCAATCACATATTTGGTATTCATTGCTACTCGTTCACTCATTGCTTCTTAAACAAACCGAGAGTTTTCTCGTGGTTTTAGGTCAGCAAGTATTTTTCCATAAACAGCTAGATCGTTAGCAAGGGAACTAGCATACTGTGTCTGTGAATTATAAAATTAATGCATAAAACACCCCAATTGGTTTCTAATATTGTACTCTGAAGAAAAAAATATATGTTAATTTCTGCAAATGATACGTCCTAGATTTGCATTTGCAGTTTAGCCTTAAGTTGTTCTCTTTTAGTCTAAATTTTAGCTTAAGTTAGCTTGGCCAGGATCCAATGTGCAAGTTAACCATATATGATATAATATTTACTGTTTCAATCTCCTAGACCTTCAAGCAACATGTGTGGGATCTGGGCTATCTTTGGTATTCATGACTATCACAAGTACACAACATCTTCAATGGCCATCAAAGGGCGTGGCCCCGACTGTTTCCGTATGGAGACCATACCGCATTTCAGCAACTGCTGCCTAGCTTTCCATCGCTTGGCTGTTGTTGATGACTTGTACGGTATGCAGCCAATGAGGATAAAAAAGCTTCCTCACCTTTTCCTCATCTACAACGGGGAGATCTACAACCACAAACAAGTAGAGGAGAAATTTGGCTTTGATGTGTTCACACAGTGTGATGGGGAGGTGATTCTTCACCTTTATGACAAGTTTGGTGCAGAGAAAGCAGCTCAGATGCTAGATGGAGTGTTTGCATTCTGTATTATCGATACCAAGAAAAAGCAGGTTCACCTTGGTCGAGACACATTTGGTATCAGGCCCATGTTTACCTTGAAACAAGAAGATACAAAACCTACTGTTCTTGCCATCTGCTCCGAAGCAAAGTCCCTAACTGAGATAGAGAAGACATTTACAGGAAATGGCCACAAAATGCAGCTGGAGACATTTCCTCCAGGACATTATCACTCCTACAGCCTTGGTGCTAATGGCCAAGTGGCCCTCCTAGAAAGTGGTCCCTACACATACATAGGCAAGCCGCCTGTCTTTGACACAGGTGTGGTCCCCGTTAGAGACACTATGGAAAATATCAGGCTGTATATGACTCAGGCCGTTAAAAAACGATTGATGGCTGACAGACGCATTGGTTGCTTTCTCTCTGGTGGCCTGGACTCTAGCTTGGTAGCTGCTCTACTCACCAAGGAAGCAAAGAATGCTGGGATAGACTACCCCATCCAGACGTTCTCTATTGGAATGGAGGGAAGCCCAGATGTAGCTGCTGCACGTAAGGTTGCAGCACACATTGGGTCTGAGCATCATGAAGTAACCTTCACCCCAGAAGAAGGTATTCAAGCCCTACATGATGTGATATATGCTCTCGAGTCCTATGACATCACCACTATCCGGGCGTCTGTTCCGATGTACCTGGTTGCTAAGTATGTCAGTGAAAATACAGACACTGTGGTAGTGTACTCGGGCGAGGGTTCAGATGAGCTCTGCCAGGGCTACATATACTTCCACAAGGCCCCATCTCCGGAGGAAGGCGACAAAGAATCTCTGCGGCTGTTGAAGGATCTCTACCTCTATGATGTCCTTCGAGGTGACCGGAGTACAGCAGTGCATGGGCTTGAGATAAGAGTGCCCTTTCTTGATGTCGCCTTCACCTCCTACTTCCTGTCTCTACCCCCTGCAGAGCGTCAGCCGAAAGAAGGGGTGGAGAAATGGTTGTTGCGTGCTGCATTTGATGGAACTGGTCTCCTCCCTCATGAAATCCTGTGGCGGCCAAAAGAGGCCTTCAGTGATGGAGTCACCTCTAACGCTCCTGGCAAGTCCTGGTTTGAGATTCTCCAATGTTATGTAGAAGATCATGTAGCTGATGAGGCGCTTGCAAAGGCAAGCAAGCTATACCCATTCAATACACCTCGCACCAAAGAGTCATTTTACTATCGGTCAGTATTTGAGGAGCTGTTTCCTGGTCACCATGAGCTTATCCCATATATGTGGCTGCCACAGTGGACTGGAGCAACTGATCCGTCTGCCCGTACTCTGTCTCATTACAAATGAGCCTTTCAACTCAACCCTCTCAGGAGCATGTCACACTTTGAGTGTACATTTCAAAGTAAAGTAAAGAGCTTAGTTTCTCTTGAAGACATCTCGTTAGTACTTGTAATGGTACTCATGTCTCAGGGGAGGAAGGCACTCAGGTGCCAAATAAGGACTTTTTGTATATGTTATCTTGACTACTTGCCCCCCCCCCCCCCCCCCCCTCACCTCCCTTTCCCCCAAGCCAATAATCCAATACATGCTCAAAGATTACTTCCTTTATGATGATGAGTTTGCAATCAAGAGGGGATCCTTTAATACCAAGCTCGACCCCAGGGTATCTGGATACTGTTTTTTTATATCGCATCTAATATGAAAATATTACCCAGCAGGAAATTTCATTCCCTTAAAAGATAATAAAATTCTATGGGCATTGGCCTAAGAATGATGAACATAATTTGGCTTTCCCCAACTCGTATAGTAAAGAAAGAGATTGAAAATTAACTTGAGCTTGGATAAAAAAAATGAATGCTAAAGGAAGCTTTCGATTCTTGACAACGCAACAGGCAGCCTCAGGCTATAAGGCGAGGCTACTCAGCGGCATTATGTTTTTTTTCTAATATTGATGACGCCAAAACATTGGCAAAAATAGTACATTTCATATGACACAGGACGTATCAGGCGCAAACCCTCCATCCTTGCGGCCAAAAAGTGGGTCATTTCTTATTGAGGAATCTTTGAATACTATGCTTTTTCCATATGATACCTATGATCCTGGGTACGTGCCTGGTCATGATCTTCCCTATCGGATCCGCTATGTTCTTACATGAAGGGTATATACGATACAGTAGTCTTTATTCAAAGAGTTTTACTTTTCTGTATCCCATTCATGAAATGTATTGTTACTTGTTGATAAGTCATCCCATTGCTATATTACAAACTATTACAATTTCTAGAAACTAAACTCTCCCCTTCGCCACATAGTTTTTCAACCAGCCCAACCCAATATTTGTATGGTGAAAAACAATGTTTTTCACTCGAGAAATTGACACTGAAAAACCCCACCCCCGGAATTTCAAATTCGATTCTATACGCGTAATGACTCTTTTGCTCTTCGATATGTTTGTCTACACTCGAGCGATTTTTAGCATGAAGCAATGAACCCATCATTCTAATGAAGACTAGCATTTGCCATGTGATGATGTTCGTATTCTGTAAATACTATGTAAGCTCCGTGTAAACAGCGCCTGTATTGCAGGCCAAAATTGCAACTTACTTCAAAATTCATTTATTGTTTAGTTTGCACACCGTGCCGGGAGGTGCTTTGAAGTAGTTCGCTAACATTTGTCTTTGTCTAGTGGTCAATCGAGCGGCCAGCAAAGCTGACCGATATTGACACTAAAGCGCTAAATTAGTGTTCTGTTTTGAGTGACACACAAAGACCTCCATGCCTCCCCTAAAAGCATCGATTATTGCTCTCCCTGAGGCGGAACTTGGGGGGTGGTCAGCGTATTAACATTCCAAGATGCTGTGGTGCGCGTGTCACCTAGCGGATAAAGCAGCAATAGCAAACCAAGAGTTACCAGACTCCCGGCCGCGAGGTAATGAAAGGTTGTTGCTGCGCCAACGTAGTGGTATAAAAAGCCTCCAGCAATTGTTCCACTGCCGTTTCCAAGACCGTAGAAGACTGCTTGGAGAATGCCTAGAATTAAGCAAATTGTTAAACATGGAGTATTAGGTCACGTACATTCAACCTCGGGATTTTAGTGTAACCCGACAGTAAGAAGTAAACTCCGGATGCCTAACTTTGTTCTGCTTGATCCCTAGCCTGTAACCCTACCATTTGATCCTTTCTATGAACTCCCAACTTTAAGACCCTGCCTACGACTTTCATGAAATTGTTTTGGTCTTTTTTGAATTAAAAAAAAAATCTGATCAAACAGAGTGCTTTCTGTAGCGGATCCAGGGGGGGAGGGTTTAGGGGGTTCAACCCCCCCTTGGGCTGCCAGAAAGCCATATGTAACAAACGAAATTACCCCCTCCCCCCTTTGTCACTGAGCCAACCCCACCCCCCACCCTTTTGTGAAAAGCCAGATCCGCTCCTGGCTTTAACTAAATGTAGGATGGATTTCACAGCAGGGGCTCATAAGTAGGGGCAATCAACTTCTCCACATTCTGGTATTATATAAGTGTCACGGCGTTTCCTAGGATCAGGCTATTTTTAGACGCGCGGATTAGCCAATATCAGATTCAACATTTGTGTGGACGTTTTGGCTGAGCTCAACTGCACGCGCAGTCTCATACAAAATCTTCATCTTTTTTCGGTACTTTGACTTTTGCTGCTCTATCATCTATTCTTTTATATGAATCCAACCCTACCTACGACTTTCAATCCTAGCTTGCAATTCTTTTGGTAAACAAACAAAACCGACGGATGATGGATAAAAAAATATTCTTTATAACTGCAATTTGCGCATGCAGCCTCACGTCACTGGCGCGCGCGACCAACGTCAACGTAACTAATTGGCCCGATCGTGCGCGCGCGAGGCCTGATCCTCGGAAACGCCTTGACACTTACATAATACAGATGATTGCCCCTACTTATGAGCCCCTGTTCACAGTTATTCAAGTGAATTTTGAACGCTGCTGAAACAGCTTAGGTATGCCTTGTTTATTTTTTTGGCATTAGAACCTTTCTGAAAACTCATTTCAAACTTGGCGCACGCACCTTGCATCGTTGCGACCAATCCAATATTACTTCCAATCTGACTCATATAATGCACGCAGTTTGACCACACAAGACTGTAGATAGCCCCATCCAGACACTCCAGAGGCACCGCCAGCCACGGAGACGATATGACGGAGTACATGTAGAAACAGGCGGAGTACAGCAGCAGGCAGATCCCCATGGTATGCACATTACCAAGCAACCCAACAATCGTGTCTCCCAGGAAAAAAAAGGTGAATTCACCTATTTCACGAGTGGCGCCGGCCACACCCATAATCAATGAGCTACCCTTACGATCATCTATGTACCAATTCACGAAGTGGAACAAGAAGCCATTGCATGCACCAGTGTAGAATACAGCTACAAGGAAGGAAGCGTGCTTGACGGAGGCGAGTGCAGATAAGGCGCGAAAAAGCTCCGGCCCTTCCCCTGTTTTGGTCTTGTTGAACTTGAACCCGCACGCCGAAAGGAAGGCATGGCAAACGAAACCAATATAAACGTAGAAGGAAACTCTATAGTAGCCTGTCGTGACTCCACAAAGCAGGAACCGGCCGCGGTAGATGAGGTAGCCGACGAGTGTTGTAGAGAAGGCCCATCCCACGGCACCCCACAATCTGATCTGCCCATAACGGCCCCTGTTTTCACCTAGCAGATGCAGCATGGAGGAGTCTGATAAAGCGAAAGTCGGTGATTCCATAAACTCTCCGACGATTATTACAAGAAGTATGATTATGAATAAGCTTTGAATCTCCACTTGACTCACCAGGGTGATGAACGTAACATCGGCATTGTATTTCCTACTGTACCTCTGTTTGACGGAGGTTATTACTGGTATAGATTCTTCTGTTTTAACCCATTTCAAGTATTGAGTCTGGATTTTGTTCTCTTCGTTCGAGAGCGCAGGATTTGCGCGGAATTTGGTATCCTGAGCGGGTAATACCAAAAACTCAATGAGCGGCTTATATAAAAAAATTTCACCGGCATCAGCAGCAAACACACTTTCTTCATCCTGATTTTTTGGAAGATTATAGTTTGGATTGAGAGGAGGGCCTATGTAAGAAAGAAACTTGCTTTCGTACTCATCCAGCTTCCAAAGATTTGTGCGACGAAATGTTGTTATATTCGATGTCGGGCTATACAACGCCTCGATACACATTTGCTTTTTTGGCCAAATTAACATAATAACAAGACCTTTCAAAAGCCAAGAAAAAATTCCTAGTAGCAAAATGAACTTTTTCTTTCGAAACCATTCTCCAATCGTCATCCAGAACGGAGCACCAAATATTTGAATAAGAGGCCTTATTCCAATCGCAGTTCCCGCTTGAAAGCTTGATAACTTGAATAACTTCAAATACAGCGGAAGATATGGGTATAGTGCCCCGAATGCACCGTAGATGAAGAAGCAGAAGCTTTTGTAAATAAAAAAGTCTTGTTGAAGTAAAAGCTTAACAAACTTGTATGTCCTCCAAGGTTTCTGACCAGACTCCATGTTATTATTCTCCATAATTCATGCTACGAGTAAATAACAGACAAGTTCACAGGCTGCTGTATAGAATATCTGATGAAGATCACGGGCATTATCCACACAAGGTCGCGCCTGAGTAACGACCATTTGATGAAAAATGTTAATCATCTAGTCATGCCGAGAATGCCCTTTCCCGGGGTGTGATATTGTGATAGAAAAAGCTTTTGATAAAAGCTTTTGATCTCCACTTGTGAGCAAATAATGAAATCCATTCTTAGCGTGCAGCAAACCGTGTAATGCATTGTCATCTAGAGATAACAGCAGATCCTGCATAGAATGATAAACATATACAATTTGGCTAGCATTTCCACAGCTCAAAAAAGAAAGAAGGTAAGGAGTGGAGTTGACATTAAACTTGAGCTTGGATTAAAAAAAAATGCTGACGCAAGCTTTTGATTGACAACGCAACAAGCAGGCTCAGGTTATAAGGCGAGGCTACTCAGTGGGTCTGCCCCTCTAAAGCCAGAATCGGGAGCCCAGGGAAAGAGGCGAAACAAGACGGCAGAGGGGGGAGGGGAGGTGCCCCCCCCCCCCC
This sequence comes from Nematostella vectensis, assembly GCF_932526225.1. NCBI lineage: Eukaryota > Metazoa > Cnidaria > Anthozoa > Actiniaria > Edwardsiidae > Nematostella > Nematostella vectensis. Next base: position 16,393,402 of record NC_064035.1, read on the forward strand.
CTTATAATTTTCAAAATAACAAGAAATGACCAGTAGGAGCGAGTCCGTGCCCAATTTTTTTTATAATGATTCTATACCGTGACCCCAATATATAACATATAATAGATAACAGCTTTCTATTGACCGATAGATTCTTAAATACGTTAATGTTGTAAAGTATAGCTGCACAGTGCTACGACTCATCGAACAGAGCAGCAATGGAGCCTTCGACATCTGAGTGTCATTGCTATCTCTACATTTAAAACATAGTGTTTATTCCATTAATTAGTGATGTGGCTATAGAGAGGAGCACTTAACGATACCTCCCTCTCGTTCAAGTTACATTTCTCTCCAAACACCAAGCTAGTGTGTGGAAAGTGCCTGGTTCCTATCACCATGTAGCTGAACGTGCTGTCCCGCGTAGGAACGAAGAAATCGCACTCTAACAGCAACAACTGGTCCAGCAACAAGTCACGGAACACATCCTTGTACCGCGAAGTGTATTCCATGTGATTAGGATTAATGTCCAGCGTGACGACATTCGAAGGATACCTCCTCAGGGCTTCAAGTTTGACATTTTTATCATCCGCCGCAAGAAACCAAGTGAACGTTTTACCTTTTAGTAAATGATTTTTTCTCTTCAGGGCATTCTCTATTCGTTGAGCACAGGCGAATACTGCCCTTGGCTCGCGCGTTCTAAAACTATCTTTGTTATTGATTCCGAAATGGTGATCACTAGTTCTTATGTGAATCCCTATGAAAGGCCGTTCTCTTGAGTCTAATGCTTGCTTAGCCTTCCTAAACGCCTTCACTAAGTACCTCGACTTCTTGAACAAAAACTTCATAGCACACCCAATCATACCATAAGGGTAATCTTTCCGTGGCAAAGGCAACCCAACTTCTTTAGCGCGCTTCTTTAAGAATGGGTTATTCCATATCTGCGGCGCGAAATACCAGATTGTGGATATTCTTTCTACGGGTTCATTTAGGTACCCCTCGATGTTCGTGTTCTCTGCCCACTTGAGAAAATTTTTCTGTCGTAGAATCACTTGCCGCTCGTAGCCGGGATGATTCTCAAGACCCCATCTGTTATCCCTCGATCTCAAACCCTTATACCTGCGCTCATCAAACGTCCAGTCAATCATGTTGGGTTTGAAATACTGATCAAACTTCTCCGGGCCGCCCCAATGGATCAGAAACGTTCTATTCGTCAACACTGCGAGATAGAATGTAGATATGATGCCCATCATTCTATTCCCGTAACCCCCACACCCCGCAGAATGGCCTTTACAGTAGTACACCAAGTACTTGCGCTCTCTTTTGGACGACTTCAAGGTCTGCTCATGGAGCTGTTTGTATGTGTGCACCCAGTTGCCATCACAGCGTAGTGCTCCCGAGACTTTAAATTGACTCTCCTCTGTATAGTTACCATCTACGACAGACAAGAGTAAAGACTAGTTGTGAGATTGACAACGGGGAAACAAACAATTAAAAGACCTTACTTTTATGTATAAACACAATAGAGATATTTATGACGTAGGATATCTATATTTTAAACGGAAGCAAATTGGGTCTCCTGTGTTAAATAACACAGTGATCCCATATCTCTACAAAACTTTACTTTAAGGCCAGGTAATGGCAAGTCAAATGAGGGCAATCAACAGTTATCCTAAAATATCTTGACTAAACATTCGGATTGAAGCTTTATTATGCAGACACAAGCTAAACTTAAAACAACACCAGATTATTGTTTGTGAATCTTATTAGAAATTCACAATGAAATTTTCGCCACAAAACTCATATCATGAACGTGAATTCGAGAATTTGATGCAAGGTCTATATAAGCCATATACTTTTTCAAAGTATAAATCAGTTTACATACCCCAGTAGTCCGTTATAAAATCGAATTCGTCTGGATAGAACGTCTGAACTGCGAGAAGCACGACTGAGAAGCCAAGAAGCGCAGAGAACAGTTTTTTGAGCTTCTGGATCATGATAGTGGGCCTCTAGATTTCATACTCTCCCTTACTGTCCTTCACTGTTCTTTTAGGCCAGTGCTCTGATGTGTTTACATGGGGTACACTCAGCGTCTACTCGCTGTTTTATGGTCGAGTGCGTGACTGCATAATAAGCAGATATGATAATAACCACATGAATATGGAAATCACAATTCATATGCATCGTGCGTGGGCTGCGTGGACTCGGCGACTTCAATAAATATCACTAGCACCTTGGATATTGTTTAGAAATACTCGCGTAATCCGAACCTTACTTATATCACAGGCCGGTTAGAGCGAGGAGCGAGAAAAAAGGTGGAGGGGGGGGGGGGAAGGTGCTATGGTACACAATGTACCAGACAGCCCTCCGCCCTGCTTCCAGATACTTATAAAGCCCGAGGAAGCAGCGCCAACATCAAGCTATAAATCAACACAAGTTTGAAAATTTTTGTGGAACGTCTTTGTGAAACAAGGTTGTTGTGTGACGTTTCGAGTGTTAGCCCTTAGTCGGAGCACAAGAACTTAATCGAACGGTGGGAGGTATACCAGAGGCGTTCAACATTCTTTTTCAACTTCTGTTGATCAGGCGCGTGCGCAGGGTGCGCGCGCACCCCCCCCCCCCCTCCCACCTTTGCGGCCAAAAAGTGGGTCATTTCTTATTAAAGGATCTTCAAAAGGATCTTCTTCTACGCTTTTACCATGTGATACCTATGACTGCGCACTCCCCTCAGCCAATCCTGGGTACGCGCCTGTTGATTTATAGCTTGTATACATCATGTCTAGCAGGACCATCCTAGTTTTTTTCTACAGCTTGTCTGTAGTCTTTCTTGTTATACCATTTAGCGCCAACATCCGCCATTATTGCTGACACCGCTATGCTTATTGACCACAAGACAAAGAAACAGTTTGCAAACTCCTTTCAAGGGAAGTATCTCCCAGTATGTTTTTTTTAGACAGCTCCAGCTTTGCTAGGCCAGCGTCTAACAACAAGCGCCAGCATTGCTTGGCCAGCGTCTCGATGCTTCCTGCCAACAAGCGCCAGCATTGCTTGGTCAGCGTCCAAATGCTTCATGCCAACAAGCGCCAGCATTGCTTGGTCAGCGTCCAAATGCTTCGTGCCAACAAGCGCCAGCATTGCTTGGTCAGCGTCACGATGTTTCGTGTCAACAAGCGCCAGCATTGCTTGGTCAGCGTCCAAATGCTTCGTGCCAACAAACAAGCGCCAGCATTGCTTGGTCAGCGTCCAAATGCTTCGGACCAAAAAGGAAATGACCGAGCGAGTTAGAAAAACGAGTTTTTAAAACAAGATTGACTGATAACTTATTTTTATATCATCATAGTGGGCGTAACTTATACCGATTATCGATATTTTTTTCTCATATTTTACTGTAATTTTTACCGACCGGACGTGTTGATAGTTACATCGATTTTCCAGTCTTTATTGATATATCAATGGATATTTCGTGTACAGAAACGCAGAATGGCAATACAAACGTGTCAGGGTAATTTCTTATCCAAGAAATGTGGTTCGGACCCCCCCCCCCCCCCCCCCCCCCCCGAGAGTACAACACGATGAATCCCAGGACGCTCTTTTTATTGGAATTCTTTACATCGATCTAGGCTAGGTAACTATTTTATTATGGAATAAGTACAGCATAAGCTACTCTGAAAATCCAGTGTTTTAACATGGAGATATGTTAGAAAGCAAAATATTCACGAAAAAAGCGAACAACTATACCATAAGGGCAGGGTTTACAATCATCGGATTGCTTGAATAGTTTAGATTACGTATTCGGGAAATGCTATTTATAGAGTACCTATTTTTAAACATTTTACAGTTAGTTCTCAAATCGTCTGCAAATTCCTGGATAAGCTAAAGATCTCTTCTGAATGCCTTGTGGACCCGTTAGAACTTAAGATTTACGACGGCGGAGTGACGATGATGGCACTCCGTGCCCTCAAATAATAAGGTGGAAGCGCAGGCTGAAATCTTGCGCGTGCGCCGTCATAGACTCTGCCATTGCAAACCTTAAGGTCCCTAATGCATAGTTGAGACGCTGTTCTTTTCATGTACCATTCCAAAAAAAAAAAACGAACGAAGTCGATTGTTTCATTTTCATTTGTAGTTAGGAGGGTAATTGAAAAGAACGGCGTCTACACTAGGCCTAACATTTCGTGTGTACGGATTCCCCGTAGCGTCAGCCCTGTTCACAAGGGGCTCGCAGTAGAAAGCTGACTTTACATGACTTCGTATTCCTTCTTGATGGACCGCATCATGCAGCAGGCGAAGATAATACCGATCAGCTAAAAGATAAATTGGAAACAGTCGAGATGAGACAAGATGACCAGTCATTCCAGCAGGGCTGGAGATAGGGATAAGCAAAGCACACATTTGGCCACCAAAAATAAGGATAGGGATGGGCACAGGGGTGAACACCCCATTTGGCCACCGAAAATAAAGTCACTTTCTTTTGAAGAAAAATACCTGATACACAGGTATCTTTACATTTCTGTAAATTTGATAGAGTCAAACCATGGCGAGAAAAAGATCACTTGGGAAAACAACATTTTATATTGTAAGATAAAAAAAACATGACTCACCTGGACAAAAGCAATACCAATTCCAACTCCACCAACAACAATTAGATGATCCTTCAAAAACTTCTCCAGACCTTTCACACAATTCTGGGTAAAAAAAAATCAAAGCATACTTATACTTGTCAAACAATGTGATAGTCATTTGCTTCTCTTCCTTCAATTTATCCTACACTTCATTTTATTTTTTACACTTGATAATATTTTTTAGTTTGGATTAAGTATGGAAGAGATTACAATTCGTATTGCTAAAAAACTATTACAAACCTTGCTAAAAACAGTTCCATTTGTGTCTTTGCAGGATTTGGGCACTGTAGAATTTTTATAGCCATGATCATTTGAATCTTCATAGCCACAACATTTGAACTGAAAAGAAAAACATCACAGCATAGCATATAAGAACCTAACAAACAGCAAACAAATATCCTGTTTTGTGATCCTCAATTTAATCTCCAAACTATTTGTATAAAGTTTTAAATATGAATTGAAACTTTATCATAAATGAAATTAAAATTCCTCAATAAAATTATCATATGAATGTATTATTTTGAATAACAATAAACAAGCCACCTAAATATAATTTTTTGGCTTGCAGCTGATCAAAATGGGTCATTTGAGTAAAAGGGATTCATCAAATAATCAATCAACAGTACTCTAGATCACATCATGGTTGTCATTATATTTTCTTATTTGCAGACAAAATATTTAAATTTCTTTCTTTCTAGAGCTATATAGGTCTACATGTTCAAGATCATAACTGATGAACCAAATACAGTAACAAAAAATTGTCTAAAATACCTCCCCTTGCACTTTGTCCATAGCCTTTTTATACTCCTTCTTATCATAGTGATCCACTCCATTTTTGAGTCCTGTTCTCACGTAGCCCTCCAGCTATGATGAAAAAAAATAAAGATACCATTTTTTTCTCCAATAAAAAGCAATGCTTTCTTAGTATTTTCTGAATATCATATAGCATTTTCTAAATATATATTTGTGAATATGTTTACCTTTCCCTTATAAGCATAAGCCAGTGCGCCTGCAGCAATTTCCAGGACAAAGATCAAAGCCAATAGAACAGCAAACTGAAAAGGCAAAATGGAAGGCAGGTGAGTCCAAAGTAATTTATTTCCATTTAATCTGATATTTAGTAAATCTAGATAGATCTTTGGTGGCAACAGGTCACTCAAGACTTGATTCATTAACAAGTAAGATAATTTGGAATGAATACACACCGTCGTAACCATGCAGTAGTTCTCCTTGTAGGCACCGCAGCAACCCAAGAAGCCTACAACTGCAACAATCACGCCAATGACAATCAGAAACACGGGTCCTGATGCCAGGCTGCTGCTACTAACTTGGATGAAATCACCATACTTGGACTTGATTATTGCCCCCACAATTACCAATGCCAAGCCACTCAGCTAGAAAAAAGAAAAACACAAACATTAACAACAAACCTGATTGTCAAAAATGAGCTAATGAATTATATTGAATTGATATGGCTGTCACATTGCATATTTAATTGCACACTTAATTTGGGGCCCCGCCCTGTTGTGTGTTCTGCACCTTTGGTAAAAGCTAATAAATAAATAAATAAATGAATGAATAAATAAATAAATAAGTCATAAGCAAAGTTTATAGTCTCAGACCACACCCTATGCAGAAAATGCTTCTTTAACACTGTCAGATTTGAAAACTTACATACAAGTATTTAGATTGTTTGTAGTTATATTTATCATATTGTGGTACAGTAATAATGCATTGCACACATGCTTTTTTTTGCTGCAAAGAGCTGGATAAACTCTTAGTATTATCATTATTGTTGCTTTTCTTCTTTTTTTTCCTTTTCTTCCTCTTATCAGCATCATTATTGCTATTAATGTACACAGACAAACAAAAAGACCGACAAATCTCCATCAAGCCCCCTTAAATAAGCCCCCAGATCCAAAATGGTCAAAGCCTCCTCTCTCTAAGCCCTCTATTTCTTTCCTCTAGAAGCAAACAAAGTAATTTTGGTTATGTCCCCACAGTTGCTTAAATTATAAGGAAATGACTAGTAGAGGTGTGGCTGGGACCCCCAGGTTACTCAATGTTTTTGTATCCCAACCCCCCCCCCTCTCACTTCTCACTCGTGTTAAGGTTCGTGACGGCCCCAAACTGAAAATTAATGGCAACAGAAGCATATATTATTTTGTATCGTCAGATTAATAAAAACATAACAGTGAGATGAGTTTTTTTTTTTAGTTCGATTAAGTTGTGCTCTGTAATGGAGCTTTCTTGTGCCCATCCGATAAGACATTTGTTGACGCAGGTCAATGTAGATCACGAGAGTTTTAGTTCTGACGTGTACATAAAAAAAATCTATTTGGGAAGTTGCACATTGTTTAATTTATTATATATGTACAGTACTGGAAGCAACAAATAAACTCAATTGACATTTTGGTTTCTCAAAATGGATTCTGATAACATTAAGACGGTTAATTTGTGCGCCTTGTTTCGCCCGCATCTTAAATTACACAACTTTTTAAAAGAGTGTGGTCAAATTTCGCATACATTTTCGGAAAAATATAGAGCCTACCCTTACGCACTTAGGTATGCTTTCGGATTACCTAGAGTAAGAGACAGAGAATTTCGATTTGAAAAAGAAAAACTGATAATTCATTCAGCCTGCCAGTGGTAAGAGTGATAATTTGATGAATTATGCATCAAATGATATTATTCAACTGCAGAATGCAAACATCGCGCCCAAAAAAAGAGCAACCATGGAACTCAGATCGTATGTTGGCAATTTTAAATAAAAGAAAGCATTTCACTTTCTGTGATGTGACCAATTCAAAGTTTGAAATCCTTAAGGGATCACAGAACTACAAGGAACGCGGAAAGTGTACTATTATTGTCGACTGAACACTTTCGAGTATGCATACGGAACTGCCTTAATGTGAAGTTAAGATTCAGAACGAAAAAAACAACTAAACAACTCTTTACCTACCCAAAAGATGAAGTTGAAGAAAAATAAGAGGTATTTCACACAAGCCATGCCACCCGAGGCCATTTTCTCGGATTTTCCAGCAGATTACGTTCAGTACAGATCTAGTCTATGGATTGCAAGCCGCTAGATGAAAGTCCACTTGCGAAATGGTAATTCCTTGCGCAGGATCGAATGTGCTTATGATCGAATAGGCATAATTATAGAATGTTACTTCACTAAAATATTCCTTACGCACATTTTGATTGGTCAATATACTAGGAGCGTGACATCATAGTGATATAAACTGATATTTTATTGGCCATTGGTCATTTAGTGGTACTCTCGTGACAAGAAAGAGGCGGGGTGCTATTGGCCGTCAATCAAGGACAATTCGCAAACGAAGCCCCTCTATTATGTGTGACTAAAGAACAATTTAGAACGATTTAGATTGGCCTTGTTATCAGAACCACCTACAACGAGATGTTATTACGTCGTATAAAAGATAAGGAAACTTTACGAACTGCGTTATGCACAAAAACTTGTTTTTTAAATTATGCAAGAAAGAACACATAAATTTGTGGAATTAGTGTAGGAAACCATGCATATCCGCGTCCCAAACAAAGTTCTACTTTCTGGTCCACAGGTCAAAAGAAAATATTGTTTAGCTTCTTTGAATATTGCTTTGCTCTGTGTAATGGAATAATGAACAGCGAGCAGAAATAATATGTATTCTCATTTGATATATTTGTTTTCATGTCATTCTTATGTTAAGGGAGGGGGGCCCATGGCAACAATTTTTTAAAGCACGGTATGATAGGTATTGATGCATAATATTATACGTCGACAGATTGTTACTATCCTTCTGTAATCTGGTAATAAATACTGAGATAGAGATGTTTTGGTGAATCGTGTATGAAATCAACGCACCTAACTAGCATAGACGCGTTACTAAAAATAAGATATTTTAAAGGCCCTGGTCCAGCTTGCGTGACCCATGTTTTGATTTTATTCTGAATGAATATCAAAATATCTTTTCATTTTGGAAAATATTATATTGTCGATGCAGAGTATTTTTTTTATCTTATTTGGCAATACAATCGACAGCCTTTTTTATTTTATTGTAGCATGAACAGATTTTGCGTAGATTAAAAATATTAGTTACGAAATTCTGGCACCAGAGAACAAAGTCTTGAAAAAAATGCTCCAAAATTGCACGAACATAAAATCATAAAGTTTTGGTGCACAAATATGTGCTAGTTTACGATATGGTTTATCTTGTAGGTTTGGAAAACAAAAAGGAAAATCGAAAGAAATAAAACATGAAAGAGTCAGTTTTATTTTATACAATTATTGAATATCTACACTGTAAACTGTATACATTTTAAGCTATTTACATAAGTTCTAATAAATTCTGGGAGCTTCACAGCTAAAAACGTATCAACCTTTAGAAGTAAATGTGGCTTTTTCTCACAGTCACAATGGTTTTGCAGTAGTGAAAACGGGATACATGAAGAAAATCGTCACATCCCTTTGAAGCAAATCCATAACTATTCGTTCTAGTATTAGTGCGTTATGAGCTCTGTTTGTGTTTCTCCTCTCGGTTTCGTTTCAGTAGCTGGTTGATGCAGTATTCACTTTCTTGGCCGACTTCTGTCAGTCTTAAATCCATTAAGAGTATGCTCGAGTTTTCTTCCATCCCTTCTTGCAATGATTTTCCACCATCCTGACAAGAGGAAATACAATCTGTAAAAATACAATCTGTAGAACCATTTGCTGGCACGATGACCAGCTTTGTTGGAGTGAGGTGGAATGGGTCACGTATCCTCATCCTATTCCTTAGGGTGAAAATTTTGCTATCCCCAAATCTATTTAATAACAGAGTATCACGGGTTTTGGGCCATTCACAAACGCAAATAAATATAAATATTGCCAATGCATGAAGCCATGCCTCTACAGTGATTTTGCTATCAATCAATCCGTATGATGATGATGATCCCTATGTCTGTGTTTACATTTAATATATGATATTGAATTCTTGCATCCGGCACCGTATTATGAAAAGAGGCCAGCTTTCGGCCATTTTTGAGCAGCGGGTAATAAATATTACTGAGTACCATACAGAACTTACAGGTCCAATCTTGTTGCATGACAAGTTTAACTCCACAAGAACTTTGTTGGCCACCAATACCTACAGTTTTAAAAAATAAGGCTTAAAAAGATGAGCTAACTTTAAGGTGGTGCGGGCTTTGTTTACAATTTTGTAAATTCAACAAATTCTCAGCTTGCTGCTACATGTGCACTGCTTCACATCCTCGGAAACCCAGGGGTGTTTCTCTCTAACGTTTTACCCCTGGGTTTCCGAGGATCAGGGGCGTAGCCAGAGGGTGGCCTTGCCCCCTCCCCCCCTTTTAGCAGCCAAAAATACAGTAAATGTATGAGACATTATCTAAAATAAAGGAGAAAATGCCTTGGAAGTCCCTTTTGGGCCCCCTCCTGTTAAAAATCCTGGCTACACCGCTGCAAAGATGACTGCTTCATCAGATGATTTGCAAGAATATAGCTGTATAAAATAAGAATCCAGCTAAATACTGATAGAAAATGTACCATTATGGACCATTATGCTAGATAAATGTTAAAATTGTTTTTGTAAAGAAAATCATCCAAGCTTTTACTCAACAGTGTTTTTTAATGATTCAAGCACTTTGAGCCACACCCTACCTGTGCGAGAATAGCAGCCGTTGGTTCCCCAAGATCATTGCCACCGAGATGAACATGTGTAAGCGTCTCATTCTTTAGGAGGGCTCGGCAGATGGCCTGTCCACCATCATCCCCAAGTCTATGATTTGAAAATAAAACAAAAACAAAAATCAAACTTTATTTAAATTATTTAATCTTGTTATAGACAAAAGAAAGACCTCTTTAAATTGAAATAATTTAAGAAAAAAGGGTAGTGGTTGTTTTACCTGTTCAATCTAATGTTTATGTTTTTTAGGATAGTGTTCTTGCCCAAAGCATGGCCGATTGCCGCTGCACCATTTGATCGAATTTTATTGTCACAAAGATTCAACGTGGTCAATTTGCATCTTCCATTCAGTAACTTGCCGATTGCTCGTGCCCCACTGTCACCGATCTTGTTATGTGATAAATCTAGAACACGAGATAAACATCATCTTCAGTTCTCAAATAATGATAATCATCCAAAGGATTTTGGTGGCATATGAGTATGGGTCTTGGATACAGACAGCCAGAAAGGGCAGAGAGACAGACAAGCCAGCAAATGTGGACAGACAGAAAGATTGAGGGATGTAAAGACAGCCAGAAAAACATAGTCTTACAGACAGAACAATGGATGAAAGGCAGACATAGCCAATGTTACCTAATGTGATGAGGGAGGGATGGTCCAGCAAGTGACTGACCAGAACACGCACTTTCTCATCATCAACTTGACTACGATGGAGGTGGAAAACTTTGAGCGTATGACATGCCTTTACTGCCTAAAACAAAACAGAAACACAAAAAGGTGCTTTTCAATCAATGGGGGAAGGAAAGGAAAAGAAGCTGGGCCAACTAGATCAAGAATTTCAGGCTGAATTACATTTCGAGGGGTTTTACTCGGACTTCTATATAAGGCACATCGTATTTACATGGATGAAAGAGTGTTAGTATGTTAAAGCCCCTTTTGGTTATGTGGCCAAGTACAGACATTAAAGATGGACTCTGCCTTTCTTAAGTGGTTCTTTACTGTCCCACAATAACAATAATAATAATAATTAAATAATATGTAAATTTATCTAGTGCTTTTCTCTTAAGGATCCAAAGCCTTTAATAACAGGTTGGTTAGCTAGGTTTTGCAAGACGGCATCTGAACCACGAGGGATACGTAGCCAGGTTATTACACCTCTCTGAGAAAATCCCAAGTTAACCTGACCTGGGTTTGAACCCTGGTCCTCTTGCTTGAGAAGTGAAGCCTGTACCACAGAGCTTATGCGCTGTTCTCTTTCATTTTCCACTTCTCATATCTATTTAATTTTTTTGAATTTATTTTTTTCAGACTTATTTTAAGTTGACACAAAAAAATGCTGATTACTACAAAGAATTGCTATTGTACAAGTATGGCATTTTCTAACAGTTGCTAACTACAACTAATTATGTAAAAAGCCTACTGACCTTTGCTAAAAGCAGACAGTCTCTTGTTGTGAACTGGAATAAATTCCACTCAAAATTCATACCACAATCCCTCACACTGAAAAATCAATAAGAAATATTCTGTGTTACAGTAGAGATCTTTATCTTGTGATACCAGAAAATTTCCCATTGACCATTCTCAACCCTTCCACAATTTCCTTTAATCTTTGCTCATTCTCTGGCACTTTCAGCTACAAAAAGAGAAACTGTAGAGAAAATTAGAGTAGAAAATTTTTTTTGCACATACCCATAGGTTAGGTGTAACTCCTGTAGGTGCGGCAGCTTTGGCATAATGACGCCAAAATCAAAATGGTCAATATTAGGCCCATCTTGTCCTGCTTCACTCCCTCTGTCAAACAACATAAACATGTGAGCTGCTTGCTGAAAAGAACGATAAGACAAACAATCAGTCGATTCTTAGGAATTAATTAATCCAGGTGGTGCAAGGACTCACGTGTCAGAAGCATCATCATCTTTTATTACAGCCTCCTTTACTGGAGGGAGAAGTTGACGTATAGTTAGCCCTTTGACAAACTGTGCAGATAATTTGAGTGTATCATATAACTGGGAATAATAAAAACAAAATACATTTAGTACTGCAATATACCAAAAGGACATAGTGCAGGAAAGTGTACCATACTTTTTTTACTTACTGGCATTGGATCAGTTGATTCTGGTACAAAGCTTTCTATGATCCCTGTATTACAAGGAAAAATATAACTGTTAGTAGATTTTGAAAGCGTCGTACCTACACAATTATTGGGCCTTGATCATCCTATTTTGTTGGGAATATTAGAATAGAGTAGAATATTATAACTACCTTATTACCCTAAATTTTGACTTTGTGAAAATTAAGTCTAATAAGGTGTTCAAGGAAAGAAATTAGAGCAGTTGTTTTGCTTTTAAAGCACAAAAAGGATATAAGGAAAATACTAATGATGTCATATCTGTAAACAAAATACAGATTCGATTCATACCTTCTAGATTTCTTTCAAAATACATCCTTTTCCAGCTGTTTCCATGTTTTGCAATGTCACAAACTTCCCATCTAGACTTGCAGCATCTTTTCCAATAATTTTCATCTGAAACAAGACCTGACGTCACCCTGAAGATTAAACATTAAACATTACCTGACAGTCGTAAAATTAAAACCACATGCCCCACCCCCTGCTAGGGCCCTATCGTAAGTATATATACCAAACCACATGCCCCACCCCCTGCTAGGGCCCTATTGTAAGTATATATACCAAACCACATGCCCCACCCCTGCCCCCGCTAGGGCCCTATCATAAGTATATATACCAAACCACATGCCCCACCCCCTGCTAGGGCCCTATCGTAAGTATATATACCAAACCACATGCCCCACCCCCTGCTAGGGCCCTATCGTAAGTATATATACCAAACCACATGCCCCACCCCCTGCTAGGGCCCTATCGTAAGTATATATACCAAACCACATGCCCCACCCCTGCCCCCTGCTAGGGCCCTATCATAAGTATATATACCAAACCACATGCCCCACCCCCTGCTAGGGCCCTATCGTAATTATATATACCAAACCGCATGCCCCAACCCCTGCTAGGGCCCTATCGTAAGTATATATACCAAACCACATGCCCCACCCCTGCCCCCTGCTAGGGCCCTATCATAAGTATATATACCAAACCGCATGCCCCACCCCCTGCTTGGGCCCTATCGTAAGTATATATACTCACTTCATTGCTATCTGTGTGGAGAGTGCCTCTAGAACCTTGCTTTTGTGCTTTGGAAGCAAATTATCAAGGATTGGGTTGTCTGAGGAAAGAGCACACAGAAAAGATACCTTTAGTCTAAAACATGTTTTGTAGAAGCTCTAAAGAGCCGTAGCAGGTCACATAAGATTTGGGGGGGTGCAATACAGAAACATTAAGAAAATATTGTGGGGGGGGACAACATGCCCCCAGTTCCCCACTCCTTGCTACGGAACTGAGCTGTCAACAATTTCAGAAATCTATCTTTAAAACGCTGCAAAAAAGACAGTATAAGGACCATCCCACTAAGCAGGTGTAAAAAATATGTAAACAGAACTAAGAAAACTCTTGTTTCAAATCAAGGATATCCATAGGTAAGCGCTAGTCTAAAACATTTTTACTCTTCTATAAAATGAGCCTTGAAAATAACTAGATGCCACATCTTATTTCATAGGCGTACTTACAGTATACATAAGTAAACAAATTGATTAAAGCTATATCATACCTTCAAAATTAAAAACAATGTGTTTAATACATAGCTCAGTCAGCAATGGTACAGTTGCCAGACTCCTAAAAACCAATATTCAACATGTAAAACTTTGGAACAAAGGGTTAATATATTACATTACAACACAATCTCTTTGAAATAAAAGTCTGATAGGGCTGATGCGAAAGCATGTTATTTATACAATTAAGGAGATCAACATCAAAATTGTTTCTAAAATAGAATAAATTGAAAAATATGCCTATTTAGACATTCTTCAAAGCAAGCCTAGCAAAGAATCATGTCCTAAAAACAATCAGACAATCATTGCTTTTCCTATCAAAAAATATTTCCATTTACAATGAAGCTCAATAGAGCCAAGGCAAGCATCTTTGCTGTCTCACCAATCAGGGTCCTCTGCTATGATGCGTCTCATCTGTCGAGGATCTGCCGCTGGATTGTCTCGACTAGCCACCACCTAGGGGAAAAAGGCAGAGGGGATACCATCTGATGGTGGATGCCATTGTCACATTTGTAGACAAGCTGCTTTATCCCTCTTTATAATGCTTGGTCTACTTGTCATATAATCTAAAATATCTTTTTACTGTAGATCTAGTATCTAATTGCCCTATCTTCCTGTCCAACAGTAGTTAAATAAAGTATTGGTTGGTTGTTTCCATTTTAGCACAAAAACCTTGAATAGAGATGGTTATAAACAAACTAATCAAATTTTTGTGTGTGTCTGTCTTTTAATAATACATGGATGAACAGTCGTCATGAGCTTGATTCTGTCTTGTTGTACGTTTATTGTTCATGACATGCTGTGATGTCATCCATGGATAATAATAGGACATATTCATGCAAATATGAGATCTATTTGTCCTAAACAACAACAAAAGTGACTTAAGTAAGCAGCATGCAAACAATATGACGTCAAATGTGTGTGTGTGTACCCTAACCACCAGCTCATTTTGACCAATCAGAGCATGGATTACTAGTGTTGTTGTATACACCTCTTTCAAATAAGGTTGCTCTCGGAGAATTAGTTGTCTTAACCTGCAGTGCTTCATGGGTATCAAATAAATAAGCAATCAGCGTAAATGAAAACTAATCCAGGCTTTAAACTGTAGCAAGTATATAGGATTTAAGAATGAATACAAAAAGCCCAAACAGTCGTGCTCGTGAACCTGAAGTCTGAGCCCGAGTCTGCCCTAACAAAGCCTTATTAAAGACGAAAATTTGGCAGAGTCGAATGCCAGTTTTTGGTGTATTCGATTTAAGAATGAATAGAATCAAAAAGCCCAAACTGTCGCGATCTAGTACCAGAACAATGAATACAATACATCAAAAACTGGAAATCGACTCTGCCAAAAATTGGCAGAGTCGATTTCCAGTTTTTGATGTATTGTATTCGATTTAAGAATGAGGTGTATAACAGACTGCATTAAGTAAGCTTACTAGGCATAAAGCAGTGTTGCAATTAACAAACAAAATTTTGTTAAAAGTTAGTGCTTGCAAGTGTAGGGATAAGACTTAAAATCAAACTTTTCCTTTATCTAATCTCGACTATTTCCTAGATAAATGGTCGAGAGAAATAAAGTACTTAACATGTAAGATTTTTAAAATATGTATACCATAATATGGTGGAAATCGACTCTGCCAAATTTTCGTCTTTAATAAGACTTCTTCAGGGCAGACTGCCCTTGAGTCTGCCCTGAAGAAGTCTTATTAAAGACGAAAATTTGGCAGAGTCGATTTCCAGTTTTTGGTGTATTGTCATTGTTCTGGTACGAGATCGCGACAGTTTGGGTTTTTTGATTCTATAATATGGTGGAATATTACAAAGACAACATCGCAGTAAACATCACAAAATAGTAAAAAAAAATTTGCTTACCGGTGACGGCACTTTTCGGTCCGTAGCACTCATTTTTGCTATAGAATTTAGATTATATTCTGTTACTTCGGTACCTCGACGACTTGGTTGTATGTTGCTATGGTTTTGTTGAGCCTACGAGCGAAGCGGTTTCACAAACCACAGGACGCCCAGATCTTAGGGATTTTGTTTGAGCTTCCGGTTTAGTTTCCAAGCCTTGAAAGAGTCCTTGGTATTTTCCCTTGTCTTTTCCACGAAACTTGATAACTTCGACCATCTTTAACTTCCTGTTTTTATTTCGCAATGGTAATTTCGCTAGTGTGTAATGTTTGGAAGACTGTACAGCATGCATTTGTGTAGATCGGCCACTACTGCTTCAAGAACTACTTTGCTAAGATGCCGTGGATTTGTGGCTGATTCTCGAATTCTAATTCAGACGTTCAAATCCTTCAACTTCATTCAGTGGCGATTATCTAGCTACTGGTAAGTTGCAATATGAATACTTGCAACTTAAAGTGAAAAAGTCATTCTACTTACTTTACTTATAGTTAACAAGAGAGAGTGTTAGATAGCTTACAGTATGTTCTTTGATACTGCAATTTAGAATAACGTAGTTAAGAATATTTGATTATACCCTTACTCTACTGCAAATAGCTTATGTGTGCTTAGAACAGAAATGAATAGGGGTTATAAAATTGATTTATTACTATCATTTTTATTCTACTAAGATTGTCAAAGCTCTGGTGGTCTAAAGCAAATACACCCAAACTGCTCTTTGAGTCACCCCCTCCCTCCTTGCATTATAACTAACCCTAACCCACATCTAAATTGGAAGGTCAATTACCTATCCCGATCTGTTTAAGTCAGGCTAAGATTGAAGAAATGGTGGTGTGGCTGAAAACTTAAAAAAACAAAATTATTTTGATTTGCTTTCACAATGTTGTTTGAACAAATAACACTTTCCCATTTAAAAATTTACTTAAAATGGGAAGGTACATTTTTAAATGGGAAAGTGTTAAATATGATTTACTTAAAATTTGATGTTGAAATGTAAAGAAAATCTAAGTCAGAAAAACAACTCTTAGACCATGGGTTTCCCAGCGCTGAGCAGATGTTTGCTGAAATCCCCTGTTTCTACCAAAACAAAAAGTAAAAGTTACCTACTTCACAATTTTACCATTGCAATCTCCCTCCATTCCTCCTGTTTTTCAACTAGATGTACAACAAAATTCACATACTTTGTGAGCATTAGCAGGAATGATTATAAAATGTAATTATTCAAAATAACAACATGCTATATATCTTATACTTGCTGCTATACTTGTTTCAGAAGTGTATTCCACCTAAATACATTGCAAGATATATATAAAGGTGATGGAAGAGGAATTCATGATGGTAAATATCGCTCCAAAAGAAGTCACCCCCATGGTTATTAATGGGCAAGTCACAGCAGATTATTCCAGATATGATATAGTGAGCACTTTTCCAAACTTCATGTCTGTCAACAACCTCCAGGTGATAAGAATGCCCACAACAGACCTGGAATACATACCTGAGGAATTCTGTAATATGAAGTGCCTAAAGGAATTGTCCCTTTTTGGTGATGGCATAAGACAGAGCGGGTTAACTTTCTTGCCTGAAAAGTTTGCAAACTTGAAAAGTTTACAAGTGCTGAATCTAGAACAGAACCAGTTTGAGAATTTTCCACTACAGATTTGTGAACTCATTAATCTGGAGAAATTGTACCTTAATGCCTGTGGGCTGACATTAGTGCCCCAAAGTATTATTAACTTGGTACACTTGTCAGATATTGACTTGAGCAGCAATGATCTCTCATTAAATGGTCTTCCCAACGAGTTTTTTCAGCTCCCGAAGTTGAAGCAGCTCTATCTCAATGATTGTCAATTGAAAACGCTTCCAAGTGACATTGGACTTTTAAGAACACTTGAAGGATTGCAGCTAAATGATAATTTTCTGAAGACATTTCCAGATGAACTGTACTCACTAAGGCATCTGAAAAAAATTTCAGCTAAGAATAATTGCCTTATCTGCCTGTCAAGTCGAATAATAGAATTGCAATCCCTTGAAAAGTTGCTATTAATGGAAAACAATATTACAGTGTTGCCTGCAGAAATAGCCAAACTCCCGAATTTACAGTTTGTAAATGTATTTGACAACAAGTTGACACGGCTTCCTGAGTCTTTAACAGACCTTGGGTCAACAACTCGCATAGTAGTCAGAGGAAACAACCATCTTCAAATGCCTCCCTTGGATGTATGTAACAAGGGCATGAACAGTATCCGAGGTTTCTTTGAGTCTATGAAGAAATCTCGACCAGTACATTCAAAGAGAATGAAACTTGTACTACTTGGTGAATCGGGGGCTGGTAAAACCAGCTGTGCCCATGGCCTGGTGGAGTGTGAGGCGATAAATCAAACTCTCAATGATAGCACTGTTGGTGTAGTCATAAGAAATTGGCAGGTAGAGCCTGATGGACTGGAGGTACAAGTTGTGGACTGTGCTGGACAACGGAGATACCAGCTTACACATCCCTTCTTTCTCTCAGAAGGTGAGTGTACCATTAATGTCATTCCCACAAATGCCAATAATAATTGACATTTTGGAAAAAAAATGTGACAATGTGGATCCATCTTTTCTTCTTTCTGAGAGTATGGCCCCTTTTCTTTGTAATTATTGTTTTATTATCTGTATCTCCTGTGATAATCAATAAACTTACTTCATAGCAATCTTTGCTAGCTCTTGAACCAAAATCCTATAGAAACTAGAAAATGATGGTTTTGTATTGATTCTGATTCTTTTCTACAAAAGACCTGTATGTTTTGTCTTTGTAGGAGCCCTTCACTTGCTTGTGATAAACCTGCATAGCTATAAGAAAACTCCAGAATCATTTGAAAGAAATGCTGGAGATTGGATCAAATGGGTGACATCGCGTCTTGAAAAGCCTCGCATCATGGTTGTTCTCACCCACCGTGATGAATGTAGAGAAGATGAGATCACAGACAAGTGCTCAGACATCTTGAAAGGTATCAAAAGTCTTGAAAGCCATGAAGTAAGGCGTCTGAAAATGGAAATGGAAGCTATCAAAAAAAAAGGGAAAGACAAAGATGTAGACCGTAAGGTAGAGCAGCTGAAATGGCAGATCAAAAACAGGCCAATAATATCCTCTGTCCTCTTGCACAAAAGTGAGGTGAGATGATTTTTTTTTTGTAATGCAGTGATGTATTTTGTCTTAAAACATTTTTTTTACCTATAGATCTGTTACAAGGAAATTTCAGATAATAAATCAGGCTGGCTTGGAATGGTTGCAGTCAGTAACATGCATGAGCTGGAAGGAATGATGCAGTTGCGGCAAGAAATTATTCGAGCTTCCAAGGACATGTCTCTTTTCCCTTCTGTTGGACGAGATCTTCCAGAATCGTGGGTCAAACTGGAATTGGCTATCAAGGAGTTCCGTTCCAGTGTTAAAGCACCTAATGTCCCTTGTATGACGGTGGGACAGTTCAACAAGTTTGCATTAGACAAGAGTGGTCTAAGTGGCATAGGACTTTTGTCAGCTCTTCATTACTTTGAAAGTGTTGGAGAGGTAAGTGATGACAAGCTATTTAACAAATAGATCTCATGTTTATGTGCGTCTGTCCTCTTATAGATGCACAGCATGTCATTGCCAAAAAAGTATGTAATAACAAGATGCAGTCGGGTTGCATGGCTGTGTTGTTCATGACACTCTGTGGCATCTATCTGTTAGAGGACAGAGACAAAAAGTGATCGCTATAATTTGTTTTATACAACAATTAAAATGTTTTCTTACACTGCAATCTACACATGTTTACGCCAAGCTTGCATGTCTTAACACATGGCCCCTTTGACAAATCTGGGTGCACGATTTACTGGTGTCATATAAACCTATATAGCATAACATTTTTGGATCAATTATGTTTAATTGTATTAACCCCTATTTGATTTATTTAACCTACAGCTGAAGTATTATAGTGGTATGCCCCCTGCAGAGTTCTGTGTTTTCCTGGATCTCCCATGGCTTGGCAAGCTGGTTAAGCTGTTATTTCGCCATGACTATGAAGAAAATCTCATGTTCAGTGACAGTTATTTTAAGTTTGACATGGAAAAAATAATGTTTGATCACAGTGTCACTAAGCTGAAGAGAGATGGTGTCTTGTCTCTTCAACTTCTCAGGTAAACACAAACAAGCCTTAATTTATGTGAGTAAATGGTTAATTTACTAATTTACTTCTCTCCCACAGATCCTATTTAAATCTCTTATTTTAGTAATTTATCCTTCCTGCCCAGGGGTTTAACTTGGATGAGGTTCCAAGGTCTCTTGAATAATCTTGTGTAAGTTAACACACCCAAAGCACAATTATCTTACAGACCTGCTTTCAATTTTTGTAGAGTTGAAACATTTATCATTTTCAGGTGTATATGGAATGAAATGAGCTTTGACAATGACACATTCAATCAAATGGTGAATGCTTTTCTGCATTTTGGATTGGCATGCCGTTTGCCAAGCCCAGTTGATGATGAGCCCTGTTTGTTTATCCCATGGTTTCTTCACTCTGGTTCTCGACCTCAGGACTGGAAGGATTGTCCAGATGATGACGAGGTTGGTTATTAGTATTAGTTCTAATGGGGCAATATGGTATGAGTTATGAAGTCTAGCATCTCGGTGCATTTGTGTGGCCTAGAAGAGTGAAGATGTTTAAAGTGCCTTCTTCTAACATTTGAAATAATTGTTGTTTTTAAGGATGAGATTCGGTTGCTGTTTGCTGTGTGTGGTCACCTACCTCAAGGGTTATTTGACCGTCTCCGCATTCGCTGCTTTTGTCATAGCACTGATGCTGATAATTGGGAAGATGGCATGCTAATACATGTGGGTGATGGTCTGAAGATCTTGGTGCAAATGGCAGATGGGCCAGGAATTCTCATCTGTGGCCGTGGCCCAAAGAACACTATCAAAGACCTATGGAAGGAACTTCTTCAAATCATAAGGGTTTGCCATAACTTTTTGCAATACATTTTATCAAATACTACCAATAATGTAGGGGTTATGCAAGCAAGGGGGTCACAATTCCCTGATGTTTTGTGTTCCTTTTCAAATGCTCTGTTTATTTTTAATTCTATAAAGGGAAGTCATTAGAACCTAGGACCCCTCTATGGCTGTGCCTCAGCCATATGAACTCAACCTTCTATATTAGTAACCCTCACAATGACTTATATGTAATCTTCAGTAATTGACATCTCCTAGGAAACAGAAGCCCTTCTCAGGGAGTGGTCTCGGCTAGTTTATCACACCTACACAGTGTGTCCAGTCTGTATCCGCAACAAAGTGCCAGAGCCTGGGCACTACCGATGTGATTGGCTGACAGGAACAAAGCTGTCTCGTCATTGCAGCAAATCTAGACGTGCTCATAAGGCAGATGTGACTTTTCTTGTGCCACCTGCAGGTAATGATGTCCCTGTATACTTGGAATTATACTTAGTTTTTTGAGACCTGCCAACCACAGGCTCGAAACACAGGATACCCAAAAAGGGACTATGCTGGGTAGCTCCGCCATTTGATTTTTTGCGCAACGGTTGATAAATAGGCGTAGGTCACTGTACCTTTAGAAAGAGAGAAAAATAAATTCTAATAATACAGTGATGTTTGCCATCTTTAGCTTAATCTGGATTTTTTTCCCTTTCAACAGAAGCGTATGAAGAGAGAATTACTCCTATTGATGGTAAGTTTTTTTTATGGTAGAGATTATACTGTATGCCCAAAATCCTTTACTGAATTTGAGTAAGCGCCTCTCTTGGACAAGTGCTGCTGTTGGAACAAAAGCTACTAAAACTTATGTCACCATAGTGTCTTGCTGTCTACAGGATATCTGATGAGACTTCAAGAAGAGCCTTCAAGTATACGATACTTTAAATACATAATGCTCTTTTTAAAATAAGTAAAGCGCTAGACCACTGTGGCGTCAAAATGCTCACTTTTCTGGTTATTTATTTGCTTGGTAGAAAGTGTCCCAGAAGCTATGCTTTCATCACTGTCCGCTCATCTCCCCTTGGATTGGCGGCCTCTAGGAACCGAGCTACGCTTTTCGCAAGACCAACTGGACGTAATAGACTCTAACCATTCAGATGTGAGAGAGAAGGCCAACCGTATGCTGCAAGATTGGCGAAGAAGGGAGGGGGCTTGCGCCAGGCGGAGTACACTTGTAGTAGGATTGAGAGCTATAGAGAGGGGAGACCTCATCCCCCTATTGCAACACTACGAAGACAATCCATAACACCAGCATGATGGTAGTATGTAGCCTGATTGTAGGTGCTTCATGTTTATCCTAGCCTGTGAGCATCTGGTTTCAAAATACCTATACTCATTTTTATTTTCGACGTTGTACGTTTGATAGGGAGGGAGAGGATGTTTCGAAGAGGGATGGGCTTTTTTATGGTATAATGATTTAATGTGGCCCAAAATATGGGCTATGATTTTGCCTGACAAACAGGTTTGCGACATGTAACCAGAAATCTAAAAGTCAGTTTCTGATGTCGCTAAGTTAGCTCTTGTAAATATGAGAGATTTACATCTATTGGCAAAGTTAAGATTAGATTATAAGACTTAAATAATTCTTAAGCTTATAGTTTAAGGTTTTTTAATTAAATATTAGAGTAAACGCTTGTGTAAACTTTATAGTGTGCGTTTTCACTTTTAAAAACCATACTACTTAAGTACATATTTTATTTTCACCCCCTATAGTTAGCTCCTGGCCAAAAATAGTTGTATATAATTAGCAGCGACCATGGCAACACACACTAAAACAAGCAAGCAACTAACAAACAAAATAACAACAAAAACAATTGAATTGTTTTTGAAGAGAAACTCTTTTGCTTTCTTAGGAAAGTCATGACGTTAGGATTTTACATGTTGGTTCTTGTTTTTGGTTTATAGCCTTATCTAGCTTGAGCCAGATTTGGTAATAAAATCGTGTACAGGGGAGATACTCGAAGTTATTATGTCACCCAAACCACGGCCCTGTTCATGTCCGTAGCAGTCCTCAAAATATCGGGGGGGGGGGGGGGGGGAAGGGGGGACAAAGCAGAAACATTACAGAAAATATTTGGGGGGCACAGCCACGCCCCTACTGGTCCTTATATTTATATTTTTTAAATATTAAGGGGGGAAGGCCAAATGCCTCCAGTGCCTCACCCCACCCCTTGCTACGGCCCTGCTGTGGTCTATTCAACCTATAAACATGTGAGCTTCCGGTATAAGATGCCGATCCTGTGGGATCAGAGCTCTATACCCTTCCAATTGCTAAAGCTTGTGAGATAAGAATAAGCCTCATTACACTAATACTGAACAATAATATTACCTTGTGTTATGGTTTTTACAACGAAATTGTTCTATTTTACAAATTAAGCCAAATTTTCAGATTCGCCTTCGACCAACTGTTGCACTTATTCAGGATATTTTTTGTTTTACAAGAAACTGCTTTTAAAAGGAATTCAAGCCAAAGTTTCTAGAAAATGTTAACTGTGCCAATATGTGAGCTGTCTTTTTATAACGGAACCGCGTGTTTTAAAGATAGTTGCTCATAGTTTTGTGAAACAAATACAATTGCCAAATACATCTATCAAGTTTACTAATATGTATGCACAAATTATTTAACAAAGAAACATTAAAAAAACAAAAACAAGTATTCCCTTTTTAAGTGACACAGCAAATGGGGTGAGCGTGTAAATGTTTAACATAACTCTGTCCTAATCTTCTGTTCATTGTACTTGTGGCCAGGTACGGGTGTCGTGAACGGGTGATTATTCCCTCACCTTTTTTCCTGGCTGACTCCACGCGATAGAGCCGACGCTTAATTTTGTTGCTAATATCTAAACTTTATTAACGACATAATTAGTCTCTATAATTTCTTTATCGTAGCTCAAACGTTTAGCATAATCTATTATAAGTTTTCACTTTTTCTCTCTTATTCTTCATTTTTAATGATTTTAATAACTTATTTAGAGAAAACTCATTTTAAAATAACGATACCACACCATCTCGCCAGGTGATGATCTCAAGCCGTTCTACCACCTTGGAGGACGTACTCCCTATCAACACAGCACTAACAGTTGACTCTGCCTAACAGAACACCATCAACACCAGCCCTCGCTATCTACCATCTTCCCTGTGACATGACGTCACCTTTTCTCGCCGTCGGATTGGAAAAGTGTCCAGAGAGTATCACCATCAGTTTACCAATCTTCTCTGGCGACCATGTGACATACGTCCCCTGGAATATGGACAATGATGAACAAATCCTTCAATTACACTTCGACTCCGTCATTCCTAAAAACCCCAAGTCTAAATTCAACAATAGTGGACACGTTTGACCGGACCTTCCGTCGCGTAGATGGCCGACTTGCCAACAAGTTTGATTCCATTTACGAAATCAACCAAATACACGAGACTTCGTCCTCGTCCGTGGACAAGTTTATTGCATGGAGGGCGTTTGCGCTCTCACTTCTCAACACCGTCATACTTGTCTGCATTGTCACTCTTACTTTGTCCCGCACAGAGAACAGACGTGCGATCAGGAAATCGAGCTCCAAGCGTGGGAGGACTGTGATACGCCACTAAGACCTGCCGCCTTAGCATAATATCACGACCACTGTCTGGCCGGCTTCTTAAAATTCGCAATTGCATCTCCTACACCTCTTCAAGAATGGCCCCGACACCATCGTCCCAACAAGAACTTGCAAGTCGTCGTCGTCGTCACCGCACCCCGAAGTGGCATGTGCGCAGTGCTGGACGTATGCACTACTGGATTCAGGCTCTCGCCTACAGATGCTTGTATGGTAGATGGGGAGTCCGTAGCCATTTGCTGCGGCAGCTTTGTACATGAAGCTTGTCTTCATCGTGCGGCTGAAACGTCATACAGAACACCACCGGCACATTGCCCCTCCTGTATGACGGGTATCCACTTCATGAACAGAGTCGACGTCACGAGGCAGCGAGCACCAGGGGTACTAGTACATACGGACCGCGACAGATTCCGTAGTTCATTGTACCGGTACAGGTGCCGTGAATGGGTGATTATTTCCCTCACCTTTTTTCCTGGCTAAAGGTTGCGCGTTTGTTAAGGACTCCACGCGATAAAGCTGTCGCCTAATAATGTTGCTAATATACAAACTTTATTAACGACATAATTAGTCTCTATAATTTTCTCAAACTTTTGGCATAATCTATTATTTAAGTTTTTCACTTTCTCTCTCTATTCTTAATTTTTAATGATTTAGAGAAAACCCCTTTTAAAGTATTCGTGTTCATCGTGGTATGAGTAACTCTGAGTCATAGAAGTGGTATCATCAGCCAGGGATATATTAGTCAACCAACGAGAAACCTCAATTCCTGCTGGTACCTGACACTCGGAGTTGCTTGTGGCCACGCTCACGCGAATACAAAAAGAACCCTCATAACTTGTTAAAGAACACTTATCCCCAACACTCAAAGGAAGCTCTACTCCTGAAAATAGTAACTAACCTGTGGTCCAAACAAGTGCACTTCTATCTATTCGTACCTCGAAGCCTCTGTACTCCGAGATTAAAAAAGGCGTTTGACTCATTAGTGAGCAAAACCTTTTTTTTTAAACAGTTTTATACAACTCAGGAATCATAGCTAAACGAGGAAAAATCGAACATATTCTTTTTTCCATGGAGGTGGCGAAAAGCTCTCCGCTAGCTACGACCCAGGGCAAAAGTTTGTTGTCAACACTAAATTTAAAACAAACACACGAACAAAACAAAACAACCATCAAGGCACTTTTTTATTTTGACCATTTTAGAAAGTACAGTAGTTGTATGGTGCCCTGGTTAAGATAAACTGACAGTAGGAAAAAAACGCCTGCATGCTAGATATGTAAAGTAATAGACCTCTCCTGTTTTATCGGAGACGCTGACACACCATCTAACTTGCAGTGTCCAAACCCCAAATTATCTCCGTGTACATACTAGAACGGGGTTTTATTTTGCATGAGTAACAGACGCTTCTTCTGTTGTTCTTTGTTGTATTCTAGAAAATCTAGTTCGTTTCTGCTCAAATCATCACAGTTTTTTATCCGCTCCCGTGACGTTTTTCAGTACATATCCCTGCACATAGTGATTATTGTAGGCTTCGTCTTCACTTCGAGTCTTCAAGACGCACCTATTCAGAACATCTTTCTTTTTTTTTTGGAGTTCTTCGAGATCGTTGTAAAATTCGGGTCCCTCGGCGCGCACGTTAGCCCAAAACAACTTGTTGAAGAACTCAAAGAGCATTGCATCTTCGTGGTTCCATCTGAGGATGTTTTGTTTTGTTGACTCACTCATGTTCCCTCTCTTGTCTTCATTCACGCGACTGTTTAGTTTAAGGTAGATAACATCGTCAAGTTCCCAGCACAACCTCCTCTTTAACAAAACCATTGACTCATCCCAGTAGTCCATAATGAGAACAAGATCAAACTCCCGATTCAGAAAATCTATGTAGGCATGTAGTGCTGTAGTATTATCAAAATACTCCTTTTCAAAGCCCAGGTCAAAAAGCATCGGATTACGAACTAAGTGAGTTATAGTATGATGATTAGATGGTTTGTAAGACCTCGGGCTCTGTAGGAACATACTCAAGGCCTCTTTTGGGTGTCCTTTGACCTTTAGTAACTGTGAAAACTTGAAAAAATGAAACAAGGACTCGTACTGCATAACCGGATTGCGAAGGATAGTGATGTACTTCCATGAGGTCTTTGGAAATACTTCATAAAGAGTAAGTGGATTGTTACGGGCGTGGTTGGCGAGAATATGCGGTTGGATAGGTAGAGGAGCCATGTGAGACACTTGAAACTTGGCAGGCCATCTTAATGAGTAGCCATACTTGGGTAAGGCGAATAGGAGGTTGTTCTTGTCGCCAAATCTGTTGAGGATGTTTGTGATTGTACTGCTCCCTGTTTTGTGTGTCTTTAAAAATATGATACGATCAGATTGGACACACTTCGGGTCATCTTTTGAGAATCTAGAAATTCATGAGAGAATGCCATTAGTCTCTGGTCTTTAATTCAGATAATTGCCACTTAGCTAGCATGCCAATCTGGCAATGACGGGCGGTCATACAGAAAGAAGATGACAATTTAACTTAAGTATTAATTAAAGTAAAATTTATCATGAAAATTACATCTCAATGGTCCAATCAAAAAAGTTTTACACTTTAATGAAATAAAAAAAGGTTTCACTTAAAGAAGGATATCCTTTTTTAAAATCGTTTTAAAACTAGATAGAAAATCGTCCAAACCTCTCACCATTTCTTGCAGAAAGCCTCTTTTATTCACGCTGATCGGTCAGTATGAACAACAACAAAAAAAACTCGCAAATTGTTCTTCTTGAAAAAGGGGTTAAAAGGAATAAATTTTTAAATCCCTCATAATTTAGTTTATTAATACTACGTCCATACTAGTATTAGAAGTACTCAGTAGTTAAGTTACTTACGTTGACGACCACATCCAAGACCAAAAATGGCCATGATCCTCTCTACTCAAATCTCGCCTCCTTTCGACGCAAGATCTGGACGAGAAAAGCTCAAGGCAAATGAAAACCGCCGTGAAAATTAAAGCAAACTTAAGGAATTTTAGATATCTTTTTTTAGCAATGAGAAGCATTTTCCTCTCGAACAGCTCCTCTCAAAACGCCTGGCTTTCATTCAAATGAAATTCTTTTTTTAGTATGTGACGCGCGCGAAATTAAAGCCCGCCAAAACCACAGGCAACCCACATGCTCGTTATGACAAAAGAAAGCGGGGGTTATGACGAAAGAAAGCCAGCGCGGCCAAGGGCACGAGACTTGGCCTTATACTGCTATGCTTATTTCAGGGGACAACTCGATTGGGGAGCCCTTAGAAGGTGTATAACGTCTTTTCGGAGTATTGGAATTCCTTTGACGCACAAAAAAGCGACAGGGTGGAGGTCGGGGAAAAAGGGAAAGGAGTATTAAATGTGTAGTTCCAGAAAGTATCTATACCCCTCCTTCCCCATGGTTTTTTTTTTAAATTCGGGGGGAGGGGGGGGGTTTCAAACGCCCAGGAATTTCCAGAGGTGAGGGGGGTAAAATGCCCTTTTTCCTTAACTGTATTTACTTTTTTCCAGGGGGTTGGAAATTCCAGAGGGGTGGGGGGTCATACCTCCGACCCCTTCTATGGGGGATAGGGGGGTTTGGATATTTTCTGGAACTACACAATGTCCCAGTTTTCCCCTGACCCCTTCCCTTGCACTTTTTACGCACAGGAATCCCGAAGCTCCGAAAACAATAATTTCTAATATTTGATTTGATAACCTCCACATAATGGATACATTCCAAAGTCCCGACTTTCTTGTGATTCAAATCGTACCTTTTCTGATATATCAGCGTCGACACCTTTTTATAGTTCCGCCTTTAACATCTCTGTTTACTACCCCCCCCCCCCCCCTTTAAAAAATGTGTATTTCTCGCCATAAATAAAAAGATTCACAAAGCTTGGCAGGTTAAACTTTCCATATTAATTGTTGAACGCCTTCCGTGAATTCTCAACAGATATTACAACGAGCACAAGAAACTCCCCTACAAACACATCAAGTCTATACACACCACAAAGGATTCCAGAACGCCAAAGAAGCCCTTTACTGACCGGGTAGTTCGACATGCTCTAGGGTAAAACTGGGTTGAAAAAAGGATAATCTATAGAATGTGATATTATTTGTGATAAACCTCAGGAAAACCACACAAAACTAGGCATGTCGGTCCCGTATACCGTAAATGATCTAATAAACGCCCCACCCTAAGCTTACAAGTTTGTAATGAGCGCCCCTCTCTAGCAAACGCCCCAACCCTCCTCCCCGCCCCCCCTCCAAGCTTAAAAACAAACGACAACTGAATTTCGGTAATATAAATCACAATCTAATTGATCTGAGTTTGGCTTCTACTGGGTGATACTTGCTAAATGTCAAGAAACGCTTGCTACGCAGGCTTTAATTTAACGTGATCCTGACTGAGATTAGAACCGCACTGCACTGGGATTTGTTATATAGTAATAGTTTGTAAAAAACGCCCCTCTCTAATAAACGCCTCTTATCTATTGAACGCCCTCCCCCCCCCCCCCCCCCCTTCGCCCCGGGCGTTTATTAGATCCTTTACGGAAACGCTTGACTCATATACAATAGCAGAATTTCAGTAAGTGCACATAAGTTTCACTGACGCAAATTGACTGCTTTCCATACGTGTCAACTCTACTGATCTCGCCTTTAAGAGAAGGTTTCCCATTGTTCAGCTTTATTGTTGCTTCGTAGAACCCTTCATTAGGTGAAGTAACGAATTGGATCTGGTGCAGAGTATCTTTATTCAACGTATTCACGGCTCTGTCCCCGTTTCTCACCCCACAGGAATCACATCTGTTATCCACTAACGAATCTGCAAAAAGCTGAAGTTTCTCATTTGGTAGCTCTTGTTGGGCGTTCTTTATCTCTTTCAATTGCAGTTTATGACATAGTCTTTTCACGTCGGCGTTAAGCTCCAACAATGTATTGATGTGCTTCACTGCGAAGTCCGCTATTTGCTTTACTATTGAATCATTAACTGGGACTTTCTCGAAGTTCAAACACGGACACCAGTGTTCCTCCACACCAGTGCTCGCGCACGTTCTATTCTTCGGGTCAATGAGTGTAAACAGACTCTGGCCCGTCACTATCCCTTTTGGCGACGACGGATACGATAATAAATGCTGCAATGAAGCATAAATATCAAACGGGGATGTTAAGACGTGAGCGTTCTGCTCAAGATTTTTGTAGAGTTCGGGGAATTTTTCAGGGAACCATTTTGGGAACGTTACGGACATGTGTGGTAATCTTTCTTCGAGCTTCCCTTGCAGGGTCTTCCTCAACTCGCCAAACCGCGCCCCATGATCACCAAATATGAAAACAATTGTGTTATTCAGATGATTCTCATTCTCCATAGTTTTAAGAAAATCAACTAAATCTTCGTCTGCATATTGAATACCGTTAATATTCCCGTGGGAAATCTGTGATTGAATCATGTACAAAAATTTAGGGTTCTTTTTGTAGGTTCTGAAAAGGCTGAGATAATAGCGAAAACTGACAAGATGATAACGCTCGTTGCCGACGCAGAATCCCTTCTGGATGTGCCTGTCTCCTTCGATCCAGAAATACCTTCCGTAATGATCGGTGGGAGGATTTGTGAACCCTTTTAGTCTGAAATTAAACGTCCCAAGAACTGGTGAGTCCTCTGTGAATAACGTGACGTAGCCATGTTTCTTGTAATCCCTGAAGATGAACCGCCAGTCATCTACAGGTTTTGCGTTCGCCATTTTGCGTCTGGCCTCAGGTTGATCTTCCTCGGCAATCCCAGTGAGCATTGCGGCCACCTGGGCTGTTGTTCCATCGCCTACTATGGTGTTTCCTATGAAAAGGAATTTAGCGATGGATAAAGAGTGAGATGATCAATCAAGTTGCTGCTGCAGGCCGTAATCAGGGGTCCCCGGATTAGGGAAGAATTATGTTGCTCATGATATTCATGTTGTTAGTGAAGATGTTTTCAATGCTATTGCTACTGCTAATGACGTCAGTGTTGATGTTTCCGAAAGTGAAGGATGCAGACAGCGATGACAATGATAATTGATGGTGTCAGCGGTTTTATGTTGATTACCATGGTGGTATAATAGAGATGATCATACTGTTGCCATATGATGATGACGATGATTATGATGATGGTGAAGGTGATGAAGATGATGATGAAGGTGGTCGTTGTGATGATGATGCTGGTGGTGATAAAGATGATAACGATATGCTGATGTCATACATTATAGTCATTTACGTTATGTACCATCACCAATGTCCTGATAGTTATATGGCTTTTTCTTGACAACCCTAGTGGCAGTATGTAAGTCACCCCCACCTCTCAAGAACACAGTGGGTAACGTCTTTAAGTGTGCAACGCTCTTGGGCATTTTTCTTTGAAAATTGGCGGCGGAAGTAGAATCGAACATGATCATACAAACGCTGACCGGTATGCCTGCAGTCACTGGTCTCTTCAGGACTTCCGGTTTCAATACTGTATTCATGTGAACTTCGGTAACAACGTCTTGTTTTCGCTTTAAGTCAACGCGAATAAAATCGGTGTTGATGGCAACTTTGGAAGTGAAACCTACAAAACAGCAAGACATTCAATGTAATGAAAATCATTCGTTTTCAAAATGATATTGATCAATGTTTTTTTGTTATACTTCTGGGGCATGTATATAGAAAAGCGCAGGGTGGAGCCTAGGTAGTAATTCATTTGCCAACGATCAATTAAAAAGTTAAAATCGGCATCCTTAGCTCTGGTAATAGGTCCTTAGATCCATCTTATTTCCAAACGAAAGTGTAACCCGGACTCGAACTCATTTCCTCACATGAGCAGGGTGGGGTCCGGACACCTTGGACCCCCCCCCCCCCCCCACATCGCGCCAGTACTTGGTATTTGGCCCATGCAAAAGTCTCAGATGCTCTATACTATGTCTCTATACTAGTGCTTTAGAATATGTACACATAGTTTATAGCACTTTATAAAAAAAATATTATTTGTTAATAGCTTTGTTAATTTAGCTAGAGCGCTTACCAGGTCGAATTATCATTAGGTCAAATGCTTCGGTGCAGTTTGATGTCATCGCAAGAGGCTCGTCGTCTTGGAGTTTGCTCGCTTGATACTTTGGGCTCAGACAAAAGTTCTTCTCGTCCGCAAGTATCAGTTTGTCGTCGACTTGAATGAAACGTGTGGTGCAGTTTATACCAAGCGTCAAGACACCTATAACAAACAATGCCATCAACAAGGACAGAAAAAAAACGAGCTTTAAATTATAAAATGTTGTGAAGGGTAGTATACAAATAGTTTTCTTTTCTTTCCTTCTAACATACCTCCCCTCTCCCGTCATATAGTCGGGTCGCTTAGCGCACAAAAAGAGCTCAATCTATACACAGCGGACAAAAGCACCAAACTTGGTATATATATATAACCTAGGGGATGGTAATCAATATTGAGACCGGTGCCCACCGGTACCATTAGCGAATCCATAGATAAAGAGCAATTATATATTTTTTAAATCTGGTGTTGCGGAAACCCTGTGGTAAAGTTTTCATACCTTTTCATGAGACAAAAAAGATCAAAACGCACATATTTGAAAACGATTCATATCATTTAAGCTGTATTCTATCGAATTCCGAGCCAAAAAAAAAACATTTAAATATCTATAAAACGCAAAATTTGAAGAAGAAGGAACACATGCAAATATGACTGATTTTTGTTCATCAAATAAGCACAAATAGGTGGTGCACATGAATTTTCTTAGAAATTTTCTTTCATTATTTCTCTAAGTATTATATTAAGGGCTACAGAGCTTAATTCAACCAGCGCGGCTGTTATTAATAGGCCCGTCACCAGAAAATAATCCGCTACCGATGAGGGAGATTTTTCATAGCCTGTTGTGCGTTGATATGACAACTGGCTATGTGCACGATGTTGGTACCCAACCGTGTAACATGCGTTCTGCAGCACACTATGGACCGGGTTTGAAGCGGGTACCCGGTCCGAGCACCGTTCTCGTATTTCAACCGAAGTACCGTGCACGGTTGGTTTTAGATTCGTGCACGCTTCTTCCAAGCCTTAAATCAAAACCGTGCACGGTCCAACCATTCTTAATAGCCCGGTGCGTGCACGCTCTAAACAAGTTTGACTTGGTCCGGCCGTCTACAGATCGTGTGTTTCGAGCGATGTTGGGGCTTGATGCGTGTTGGTTAGTGCGCTTAGATTATTCGAAACTGAGTTTGACCGGGTAAGATGCGGTATCCGACCGGGTATAAATATTTTCGAAGCGTTCAACTTTTCCCCGGTCTCTTATGCACTTCAACACGGATAAGGGTATAATATAGGGCTTAATGCGTGTTACTTTGTGCGCTTACATCATTCGAAACTGAGTTCGACCGGGTAAGATGCAGTGTCATAGCCATGCTGTTTACGGGATCTCAGAATAAGGGGGACACAGCGTTCTCTCCCGAAAATGTTGCATATTATATACACAAATTGTTGCTTTAAGAAAGAAATGTAAGCGGATTTGGATATATCATCTCATGTTGAATCCCTGGGTTGGTAAGTCTTGACGTTAACAAGTTTTAATATAGACGATATTGACATCCAAACTTTGAGTGCTCTCGCGGGGGCACATGTTGTCGTTACGCATTCATCGTTCAATTACTCCCTTATCGATCATCCTACATCAATGGGTAACACAGCAATGGAAAGAGCAACTAATTTTGATTTTAGAAACATGTAACGTTCTCGATGAAGCACAGCAAGAAAACAGTTATCGCGCTGGTTTGTTTTGACACTTTGCAAATGGCCCAAATGTTACGCCATTTTCGCGTCATAATCACAATTAGGCCGACAAAATGCGATGTCTTACTCTTGCGTTGAATATGTTTAAGCATAATTCTTTTTCCTTGTAAACATTAAACATTATAACACCCTTGGAGCTAATTATTTCATAGTGTAGAGCAACATTCGGCAAAATACATTCGGCCCTACCCCATGCTAGTTGTAGGCCAAAGACGTCCTTGACTTCCAACCACTCGGTCGTATGAAGCCGAAAACCCTAGCTAGCGTTCCATGACTAAAATTTTCATTTTGTAAAATAAAAAATGAATATCAAACTAATATAGATCGGCAGTGGTGGCGTCTAGAGATATGGCGCTCAAAACCTTCTGATCGTTAGAATAGTAGAATAATTCTGGCTCACGTCAGGTTTTGGGCTAAACATGTCCTCTCCTAGGGTTGACGCTAGTACCGTCAACACTAGGGTTTTTGTACACTTGTTTATAGCACCGTCGTTTTTTCGGCACCTCGAAGGAAAACGTCCCTGAAAAAAGGAAAAACCTTCTGTTTGGAAAAGAACTCCCCGCGGACCCTGCGCACAAGCTAGCGTACGCGCATCATTATGAAAAGGCTCTTTCAGTTTCTTTCAGAATAACTTTTTTCCCTTTATTACAATAACGATCCGCTGATCACTGATCCGCGCCTTAGGAAAAGCCCCTAAAACTCTGTTCTTTAGTAGAAAACGCGGTTAAAGGATTTCTCATTCCCAAAATCTACCAATCGTGTCTCATGTGCATTGTGGAGCTCGGACATCAGAAAAAAGGTATAAGCCTGACAAAAGCTCTATACTTTTTTATCACCCTCTCTCGCTTCCTGAAGACCTTTCCTTTTTTTTATGATCCACAGCTTTTTCCATCCCTGAGGTTATCATTAAGAAATCTTTAAGATAATAACATAGTCCTCAATTGCTACGGCGATTCGTTGGAGGTTGGTAGCTATCCTGTTAAAAGCATGCGATGCTTTTATCACTAACACATCACTAACACGTAGGGAGCAATAAGCATTGTTTTTTTTTAGTGCCTCTAGTAGTCAGCTTTTTTCGTTCTTAAGTGCTTTCGAGCATTAATACTGCAAATTTTGACAATTCCTGTGCCATTTTACGCTCTTTGCGACAAAGAGTTTCTACAGGTGTTTCTCCAGCTGAAAATCCAAATCCTCTAATATTCTCAAGCATCACCATCTAATAACTTTGATTAAGGAGGCAGATCTCTACCTCTTTATTTAGCCAACGCCAAAATACCCGATAATTGCGATTAATCGCAGATTTATAAGAAATAAATTTAAATCAAGACAAAAGTTCATATTAAGTAGGTTATACACGTTGTAAGTCCTTGATAAATCAAGAATGAGCTTTTTTACCTAAAATACGCAATTTTATGAGGTACTTACAGCGTATACTGTGCCAATATAGGCCGCCATCTTGTGTCGTGTCGTGTCTCATGTGCATTGTGCAGCTCGGACATCAGAAAAAAGGTACCTACCATTTTCAACAGCCTCCATTTATATATTTTGTTAATATATTATATTCTATAAGCCTGACAAAAGCTCTATACTTTTTTATCACCCTCTCTCGCTTCCTGAAGACCTTTCCTTTTTTTTATGATCCACAGCTTTTTCCATCCCTGAGGTTATCATTAAGAAATCTTTAAGATAATAACATAGTCCTCAATTGCTACGGCGATTCGTTGGAGGTTGGTAGCTATCCTGATAAAAGCATGCGATGCTTTTATCACTAACACATCACTAACACGTAGGGAGAAATAAGCATTGTTTTTTTTAGTGCCTTTGCTAGTCAGCTTTTTTCGTTCTCAAGTGCTTTCGAGCATTAATACTGCAAATTTGTGACAATTCCTGTGCCATTTTACGCTCTTTGCGACAAAGAGTTTCTACAGGTGTTTCTCCTGCTGAAAATCCAAATCCTCTAATATTCTCAAGCATCACTATCTAATAACTTTGATTAAGGAGGCAGATCTCTACCTCTTTATTTAGCCAACGCAAAAATACCCGATAATTGCGATTAATCGCAGATTTATAAGAAATAAATTTAAATCAAGACAAAAGTTCATATTAAGTAGGTTATACACGTTATACTGTGCCAATATAGGCCGCCATCTTGTATAACCGTGAGGGGGATTGGGTCTAGCTTTGAAAACTTTTTCTCTTAAATAAAGCGTTTAATGCAGCCGACGACAGTTTTATCTTGAAATATTAAAAAATAGCGTTATATTTCCCCTACCAAAAAAAAAAAAAAATCAGATATTTCGCCTATGTTTTGGAAATGCAAGGTCTTTTCACCACAGGGAGCCCGCGATGGACGCTTTTTTCTAATTTTTATTCCGTTATTACACAAAATCCTTAATGGTACCGGTAGGCACCGGTCTCAATATTTATTAGCATCCTCTTGGCTATCTTTATGCCAAGTTTGGTGCTTTTGTTCGCTATGTATAGATTGAAAAACGACCGGAAGCGACCGGACTAAAGGGTTTTACATAGGAGTGCACCATGTGTAAAGCCGCATTGTCATCAGTTTACTTCCGGTCGATTACTTAACAATCTCCGATGATTTTTAACGGAAAATGCGAAAAACATTTCAAAATATTGAAAGCATCGTGTCTACTGGAAGTTTCTTTGAGGACGCGACTGATAATTTAGAGCGGATGGCCTGTTTAATATCTCGGATTCTAATAGATTCTTTTCTCTTTTGACGGTTGAGGTTTCCGTCGGACCTCCGGAAGTAAACTGGTGATAATGCGGCTTCAAGAGAGCCGTTATTTCGAAGTAGGTGCGGTGTACATAAAGCTATACCATAACATATTCGCCATAATTGGGCCACTCACCAGGATCACTATGGAGACAATAACCGCTGGCTACATGCCTGATGAGTCCCGTAGGCTCCATAGTGAAGAGGGTTCGCTCGAAGCAGCAGTCTCCGTGTAGCAGGACTTTTTCTCCTGGTGGAGGTTTGCTTGTTCCGCCATATGGGTGGATGCACTTCTTGCTTGCACGGTGCATGATACAGGCCTTAATACCTACATGTTTAAACCAATCATTGGTCGTTTCTATAAACCCTCGTTAGGAGTGTCTATAGGGATGCGGTACGCGGGTTTGGGGTAGTCAGGGTAGAGGTTTTTTTATAAATCGAATAGCGTGCTGGTTAAGTCTATTCTCCACCCAGTTGTTCTGACTTCTGGTACACGATGCATT
Source organism: Nematostella vectensis (assembly GCF_932526225.1). Classification (NCBI taxonomy): domain Eukaryota; kingdom Metazoa; phylum Cnidaria; class Anthozoa; order Actiniaria; family Edwardsiidae; genus Nematostella; species Nematostella vectensis. The sequence continues at coordinate 16,429,901 of NC_064035.1, forward strand.
ATGGGGAGGCCGAAGAAGCGAACGGTGCATGACGGTCTTATCTCTTATAGATAACATTCAGCGTCAGACACCCAAGTTTAATTTGAACTATCCTTGTGATTTCCCTAACACACGAGAGAAAAGCTAAAAAGTCTCAAGCTCCTTACATTAGAATATCGTAGAGACATTAAAGGTCCATTGATGCAAGTATTTTTTTTTATGTTTTGTAATTAGTTTTTGGGGAAGAATTCATTTGGGGCTGACGCCTTGTTTTCAGTTTCTTTGATGTTGTATATTTTCATTTTGCTTCTGTAACATTGTAAATTCCTATGATAATCTATAATCTGTATTGATTGGGGGGAGAGATGGGGTATATTAATTGTTTTTGGGAAGGTTGGGCTATACCCTTACTGGGCTCGCAAGCTAAAGCAACTAAATGGCTTTCCTGTCAATCAGCAGACGTTTGCCGTTCAGTACAAAAGCTCTCGCGCACAAAATAGATCTCGCATGATTGTTCGATAAATGGCGCTTCACAGGGAATGATCACTTCCATTACTGATAGAAAATAGGCAAAATGTCTATTCTATAGGTTTTGTCTAGAGCGATAAAAATCGCTAAAAAGCGGGAGATTTGGGTCCTCCACGCTGGCAAGAGGGAAAGAGATCATAAATCTTGAGATTCCCGCCTAATGCAGGAGAGTTGACAGGTATAAGGATGAGTAACCAAGAAGTTTTAGTAACCTGGATCACCGTGGTGTACGTGTAGCAGCTCAATTTATCTACAGGTGAAAAACATTAATCCAAAGCCAATCGTCAAATGAAAATTTAGGCTCAAATAAATAGACATTTTGCTTACCGGGTTTGACAGGAAAAAAACGTTTTCTTGCTTCCTTTTGTTTGATACTTGCACTGGGTTCGAGACGATTACGTTGAAGTCGTTTTGTGGAGGCCTCGAAATGATACGATACTCCACGCTTATAACATCATCCCCATCAACAACCAATGTGCTATTCTCAAAGCTTGAATAACTTCGACCACATTCCAACTTCCCTAAGTCCTTGACAAGCGCCTTCACGGATTCGTGGTTTGGGTCGAGTTTTGGTAATTTACAACGGGGCGCGGGTGGTGACGAGTCTTGCCAAAGTTTTCCTGGAACTCTTTGATGAATTGTGTTGTTTTTTTCATTTTTGTGTACATTCGAGGTGTTCGTCTCTCTCCGTTGACTGTCTGGGTACTTTGACAACTTTTCTAGGTTGTTCTGTTTTTTGTCGTTAGCATGGAAGCCAAGGGATTGGTCGTTATAAGCCATACGTTCCGAGGAACTTTCTCTCAATAGCAACAAGACATACACAAGAAACGATATCAGCAATGCAAACAGTGCAAGCAGCTTTCGTCGACGAATACTGAAAAGCCAGGTAAGCTCTCGACTGATCATCATTGTCGTTTAAATTTGCCTCCTGCTTGGAGGTACCGCGTTCTTTCAATATGCCCTCAACAAAATCCGTCTCGATATCACCTGGCGTGGCGGGTAAACCCTGAAGAATGCTGAAACCACGTGACCACCTGAAAGGACCACAGGAATCCCGGAGTGGCTTGATTCAGGCATAGGCAGAAAGTATGATGATAAACTGGGACCAGCTCATTAGCATACCCTTACAAATCGCATACAGTCGACAATTTTTCAAACAAATTATCTTGATATTGGAAAAGTCTAAAATACGAAAAGCCATGGGTGCATAGGCACCCATAATTTACCCAAGATCAGTGACTTCTCCCTGTTTTTTTTCCTTTCACCATTACTTCGCGGCGCGGCCAAATCACTCATCTACTTTCTTTGCGCTCTACTAGGGCTTAAAGATGTCAATCACGCGCGCACGAATAGCCAATCAGGAAAGAGATGATGCAATAACAGCCATGTGGTCCCACAAATGTCCCACAAAAAGTTGGCAATCGACGGAAAAAAGATTGGTTTGAGATATTTTTCTGCGAATCTGGACAAGCAAAATAAGCATCTTCCGGTCAGCGTAGAAAGTGATAGTCCTGTTTTCTTTGCTCGACCGCTTTTAGTGTAGAGTTCGGACTCAAATTGCAGAAAAACACATAAAATTTCTGCGAAGAAACGAAAAACAAAAAGCAAACAAACCACATATAAAAGAACAGTGTAAGTCCTACCATTGAACTTGTGTTTGATATTATCCCAGGTTACTTTAATTTTATATAAGAATGAGACTGTCGTTTGTATTTTTGCTATAAATCTTGACATTTGCCGATAAAACTTGTAGTTAAGTCAGGCGTAAACAGTGAATTCGGCATTCTCTTCTACTTTTCCCTGCACTTAAATCACTGCAAGTTGACAAAATTAGCTACGAAAGCACATAAACACATAGTACCTACCGAAGAGAGCACCGCTTTATCTTATCATTTCAAAGTTTTCGTATTTTGAGCTGGATTCCGGTAGTTTCCATTCAACAACCAAACTTGTAGTTATCTTTTTCTATGCTTCTCTACAAGATTTTCACCAAACTTGGACCACAAATCAACTTCTATTATGTTAGGTGACCGTCTTTTATTTCCCAAGTCGCAGGAAAATCCCTATGAATCCCTATGAATATATTTTAGATAATCTCGAGCAGGATTCACAGACCTCATCCGACATGTTGCACAATTTGTGGGACTTTTGTGGGACATTTGCACTTCGCTGGCTTCTATTTGCTGCTTTCTGATTGGTTATTCGTGCGCTCGTCGGATCTATGAATTGATATCTTCCTAGACAAAAATGATGCCGTAACATAAATGACGTTATTGACATGTGAAACTAGTTGTTATTATTGTTATTTATTGTTTTTATAAAGCAATTTGAAATGTTTTCATTACAATCAAGTTTTGACGATGTGCGCGCATGTGAGGATGCAATCGTGGGTGTGTCCTCTTATAACGATCTTGACCAGTCACAGAGCGCGTTACGAGTGTCGTTGTATAATATCATTTCTATTATTATATAGGTTCATTGCTGTAACTACAATACTATCGAGTTTTAATATGTTTTCGTGATTTTGTCGTCATTCTTGGTGGCTTCGCTTCGTTGCCAAGAGATGGAGGAATCACCAAATGACACGTGTGGACACCAAATGCGCCTGCGTCACATGAACAGCCGCTGGTCAGCCGGTCACTTCATGTCAAACGAACGAACTAAAAACAAAAATAATGAATTGTAACGTTGTATTTATTTTATTTTCTACCTTACTGTACAGTCCGATATTTTGTGAGGATTATTATGAGCTATTTGGTATAAGCAGGGATGCTACAAGTAAAGAAATTAGGAAAGCTTTCAAGAAGTTAGCTCTTAGATTACATCCCGACAAAAACAAGGTAAGAGATTGCCAGCTCAAATAATATTTACATTGCACCTTGAGTTCGATGGCTACAATTTTGGCATACTGGTACGATTGTTACCTCTTATTATGCTATTAATAGAAGATAATTGTTTATCTGTTTGATCGAAGATTTATTTGGGATTTGTATATTTTCTAATTTCAGGATGATCCAAAAGCACATGACACTTTTACACGTATAAATAAGGCCTACGAGGTTCTAAAAGGTAGTCACATAATACTTAATACTTAATAATATTTAATACTTAAGGACATTTGCGTAATCTAAAGTTCAACAAAAGAAACTGCCTGTCTATATTTTGCTGCTATTACTCTTTGTGCTTGTCTAGTTGTATTGTTAATTTTGCATTATCCTGCCTCTGTTTTCATAAAAGGTGATATACACTCCCACTATAAACACTCCATATATCCCATCCCCACTTCAAGGGAGAAGTGTTGGATATTTTCCTTTTATTCTTTACTGTATGCTCTGTCGTTCCTGTATATGTAATCTAACCTGTTTCTCAATTGCCTCCATGGCAAATATTTTGGCACCTGTCATTAAGTGAAATTGGCTGATTAAAGATTTGGTTAATTGTAGCCACCAATGAGTAACCCATGTAATAAGATGTTGTAAATTTATAACCAGTTTTTATTATTATTAAGAGATGAATAGCTCTTATTGGCCTGGTACGCAAACCATACGTGAAGTTATGGACCCAATAATTTTTCCTTTGTTTTCTGTGTAGCTGACAGGCCATGAAATTATGAAAAAATTCCATATGTTCCTGCATGGCCCACAAGGACAAAAAGATATTTATTATACAGCCTTTGGAGAAAATGTTTCATTCTGAACTTGCATTTTTTTTTAAGCAGGCTGTATAGGAATGTACTTACCAGGGGGCGTAGCCAAGGGGGTGGCCCAGGGGTCCCCCCCCTTTAAGCAGCAAAAAATACAGTTAATGTATGAGTCATTATTTGAAATACAGAAGAAAATGCCTTGACCAGGCCTTTTGGCCCCCCTCCTGTTAAAAATCCTGGCTACGCCGCTGCATACAACCTGTTGTTCAACCAATGAACAAGACCATTAAGTGGTTTTTATATGCTTTATATCTTATATCTTGTATCTTATTCTATCTAGAGGTTATAGTTTGTTTTTATATTTTTCCAGATGATGAACTTAGAAAAAAGTATGATTTGTATGGAGAAGAGGGTCTGAAGGATAACCATTTTAGTAATCAATACCAAAGTTGGAATTACTTCAATGAAGAATTTGGTATGTATTGCACTCACGAAAAAAGAATGCTGCTTTCACAACAGTATTGTACAGTAATCTTTGGGGAAACATTTGTTAATAGTACATCAACACTCAAATACTAAAAAAATCGTAAGCTTGGCATTTTTTTTTTTTTTTGTAAAAAGATGTAAACTCCAACTCAAGATTTTTGAGAATTTTAGATTTGGTCAACTTGACAATGGAAAGGGTAAAGAATGTGAAACTTTCTTGCACATTTATTTTTTTCTTTTTTCTTTGTATAGGTCTGTATGATGAAGATCCTGAAATTATTACTCTTAGCTACTCAGACTTCCGTAAGTATACATTTTGCCCTGAAGGAGTCTTATCTAAGATGAAAATTTGGCAGAGTTGAATACCAGTTTTTGCTGTATTGTATCTATTCTACTGGTTAACGAACACAACTATTTGGGCTTTTTGTATTTATTCTATGTAAATAAATTATCATAGTTAAGGTATCCGTTTTTAACTGGATGATCCTGTAAACGGGTGTCTGTTAAACCATATTCAAGTTTAGAGGTGGGGTACGGTAGCGAAGAGGAGGGGAGAGGGGGCTATGTGGAGAGGTACATACATGTAGAAGAAGTCAACATACAGTAAGAATGCTTAAACACTCGTGATTGTTAAGCTAAATAAGGCAGTCCAAGCCAGGAGCACTTAGTGACTTAGTGAGTAAGCATTACACCCCAAAAAACTTGTTTTCACATTTCACCTTGTTTATTGGTGATTTTCAGAGTCTCAAGAAATGCCTTATGTACAGAATAAAGTTTTTTTTAAGCACACTTGCCATAAATAACTATATACTGTATCATAAGAACTTGTTCTTTCCATAATTTCAGAAATGTCAGTGGAAGGGAGTGAAGATATATGGTTTATAAATTACTACTCTCCATTTTGTTCTCACTGTCATGATTTGGCACCAACAGTAAGTATTTAGCTCTGGCACAACATTCTGGTCAACACCTTAAGCTTAGTTATTTCTATTTTTTCTGCATCTTTAATAGTGGAGAGAAGTTGCCCGTGATTTAGAAGGTGTAGTCAGGTTTGGAGCTGTGAATTGTCAAGAAGACTGGGGGCTGTGCCAACGACAAGGAATCAGAAGTTACCCTTCTCTTGTACTTTACCCTACAGTAAGTAATTCTACCATGTAATACTGCCCATAGCTCAGGGGATGCCAAAGACCATAAACCCTCTTTTATTTAGATTTTGCTTAGTGCACACCAACCTTTCTGAGTACCACTAGATTCTAGAGCTTTCTCAATAATAATTGGATGGGCCAAGAAATCAGAAATATCCTAATTGTAGACTAGGACAAAAGAAGACACATTATTGCACATTTCTTTAATAAGATTCTTTCTGGTATAAGCCTTTCTCTAGCCCACTCTGAAACCACTTGTAATTATTATGTGACTGTTAGAATAATGTGAAGTAACAGTAATGTGAAATATACAGTACTGTACTGTTTGCTTGCTTTACCCTTGTCTTAAATACTTTTTTTTCTGAAATCTTTATAGCAACATCTTTATCATGGTTCAAGGACTACAAGTGCTCTTGTAAAATTTATATTAGATGAGATTGATGCCAAAGTCCATGATCTGAATCAAGGTAATTCAGATGGATTCATACCAAGGTTGAGTTGGGGGGGGGGGGGAGGTCGGCAGGGTGCATGGGCATCTCCTTGGCTGCCAAGTGGGTTATTTCTTTTCCTTGAAGAGTCCCTGTTTTAGATGTGTGTGTGTGTGTTGAGGGATTGGGGAACAGGTTTTCTGCTGCAAAGCGTTTAAATAAGCAGGTAGCTAATGGTGGATGCCTGGGGGGGGACTCTCCAAAAAAATACACAGGGGTAATCGTCACCTATTTAAAGGTATAAAATCTCTAAGGGGGTTTTGAAGGATTTTTAAGATTTTGCCATCTCTTTAGGTATAAAATTCGACCAACTGTCATTCCTAAGGGGATGTTTAACATTTTTTTTTCCAATTCTGTTATCTCTTAGGGTATAAAATTTGTCCAATTGCTATTCCTAAGGGGTTGTTTAATTGTTTTTTTTTTCGTTTCTGCCATCTCTTAGGGTTAAAAATTCCTTCTTCCACACCCAATTTGCCATCTCTTAGGGGTAAGAATTTCTGTTGACCATGCCCAAAGTGCCCTCCTTTAGGGTTAAAATGGATTTTGCCGACGATCACCCCTGTCTGTTTTCATTGGAGTCCCCCCCCCTAGTATCTATGTATATACATTCAGCTCTTACACAGTACTTAAACTGCAGATTTCACCCATGGTTTTTTTGAATATAACATTACCACGGTCAACGCGGCTGACTGAGGCAGAATTGCATTTTGTGGAAAAATCTTGTATGTGGTCACCACGATTTTGCTGCGGAAAATGTTGCAATAGTTTTCAACAACACTGTACACTTATCTACAGTACCCATCCCCTTTTCTCCTTTTGTCAAATCCTGGCTATGCTACTGTACTGCTACTCAATCAATGAGAGCACTTTTGGTACCATAGCTTTAGAATAAATGTATGTCCTCAATATTTATATTAGCAAACCATTTCTTCAGCTCTCCTTTTGTTGTTGTTGAACCCTCACAGATGACTTTGACCATGAAACCTCTTCAACCGAATTGCCATGGCTGATAGAATTCTGTGATCCCCATGCAGGTATGAATAGGTTTACAGCATTCTACTTTTTTAAATACTGCTGTATTTTTCAACAAGCCACATTTATTTTGGGAAGGCATTTAAACAATAAATAACTGGTTCTGCATGCTTTTATAACACATTTTGACAATGCAGAAAGTCACTCTAAAAAAGTAAAGAAATATTTATGAACAATAGTTGTTTAAACTTGAAATACAGAAGGCTGAATAACTCACATTAAATTGAAAATGTGAAACTGCCAGCAAGTTGATCATCATAGAGTGATGATTATAAGTGAAATTATAAGGTGGCCCGTATCTATCCAAAAGGATTGTTTTAAAAAAGCATACATCTTAAAAGTGCTCACATGTGATGGGTGTGATCCTTCAAATTCTTTTAAATACTGAAAAGAAATACCATAAATTCTACTGAGTTCATAGTAATGCTAAACTGATTGCAGAAAAATTGAGAGATGAATTGAATATCTGTTTTGGAAAAAGGGACCAAGTACAAAAACAAAATTGTGAGACCTCTAAAATATGCTGTAATATTTTAACCATATTGTTTTAGCCTATTGTTGTAATAATTCTATTCCGAGATGTTCAAATTATTTTAGTCGATTTATAACAAGTTTGGCCCAACTGCGTTATGAGTATATGAGAGCAATTTGAAAAGATAGATGTTTTTTTAAAGCAGTCCTTTTGAATGAACATGTCCAGCTTTTTTAGCAAACCTAGGATTGATAACTCTAACTTTATCATTGTTTTTACAATTTCTGTTTACAGATGTATGTAGAACAGGCAAATTTAATTTTATTGAGATTTAATCTTATTGAGAATCTCCTTTTGTTTTCTTAGATTGCTTAAATCCAGAAAGCAGAATAAAGCTATCTGCAGTCCTGGTGAGTACAGTACAGCACAGTACTGTACAGTATGTAATATGCAAAAATGTTTTCAAGGCTGTTCAGAGTATACTCCATAAAGCATCCTCCCTAAGACTCCTCTAATACTTTTTTCCCTATTCTGTTGTTTCAAGGATAACCTTGTTCATATTGGAGTGTTTGACTGCTCTAAGAATGAAAGGATTTGTCATGACCTAGATCATGTTGGTGAAATAGTGTACTTTAAAGCAGGCGAGATCAAGTCAGGAAAAGGCGCAGTAAGTGGCACATATACATTTCAGCTTAGCCAGGGGGGGACTTGATTGGAAGGTACATACATAGTTACTTAGAGAAAGTATAGTCCTCTTAATTGGTAAACAAACCTCTTATTCAAAAAGGATGAGGAAAGGGGGGGCATGGATAAAGGGGGGAGGGCACACTCTGCCAATCTGTTTCCTTCTCTTTATTTTGCATTAAAACTTGCAAAATGTAGGATCCTACATATAGACAGACCTAAAATTCCACATATTCTCTTCTTTGAATTCTCTTCTTGTAATTATTTGATCCTCCGTCTTTATGGGGCAATCTTTGTTTATTCAATTTTTACATAATTAGATACCTTTATGTCTATTGTTCATTGCGTGGACTGTGTTTAGTTGCATGTTATTTTTGTGGGTGTTTTTTTCAGGTTATACACAGTTTAGATACAAAGGAGATTATAGACAATGTTTTAAAACTAACATCAGGACCTGAAGATGTAGATACTACTAAATTTAAGGTACAGTAACATTAAGCCAGCTTTTAAAAAATATATTTTGTGCAATGCATACTGTTCTTGGTGAGAAAAAAATCTTTGATGGAAAAAGGGCATGATATACCTCATATCATTTAATAAGTTCTGGATTATCATAATTCTTTCTCCAGAAAACATTAGCAAGATTAGCAAATGGAGATGAAAAGGGATGGTTACTTCTTTTTGAGAAAGGAGTGTTGGATAACTTAGAAGTGAAGAAGCTACCAGCTGTTCTGACTGACATACGAGTAAGTATGTAGTGATGTCATATTGTTCACCTATGGTTTCTGTTCTATAGCATTGCACAAGTGTATGTTCATCAGTTATTTTCAAATCACCTGCACTATGACTTCAGTTTCATTTCTGTTAGGTACATTCCCAAGGAATCACTCTGTCCGCCATCCTTCAAGCCTTTCGTGTTTTCGCACACCATTGCTTTCTTGTAATCTATTCTTATATGCTTATTTTTTCTTTCCCGTTGTCAGATTGGCTATGTGGATTGTAAAAAGAGCAGTGAAATTTGCAATGAATACCATGTCAGAAAGTACCCAGTGGCTGCGCTCTTCAAGAAAGCAGGCTTTGAATGGCATTATGGTAAAGTGGAATCGACCATGTTTAGTAATTATCTTCAGCAAGCCACTTGGATTATAAACCTAAATGGGATAAATGTAATATTGTAATAATGGTCTTTGTAATTCATTTCTTAGGTCGCTTCACGGCACATGATATTGCACTGTTTGCAAAGGAGAGTGTTTCATCTAATGTACATGCTCTTGGGCCTGAAGACTTCCCATCATCTGTGATATCGCCTTCAAGGCCCTTCTTCGTAGACTTTTTTGCTCCAGTATGTATCACAGATGTTTAAGACTTGAGTTATATATTGCCCCAGTATGTGGGTTAAGAGAGTATACCATATTATAGCAGGTGTCTTATGCCTGAATACCACAGTAGCTTTTTTCATTTATTTGTTACATTTCATTTATTTAGTGGTGCCCTCCATGCATGCGTCTTCTGCCTGAATACCGCAAGGCGGCTCGATCTTTTGTGGGCAAACCTGTTGGCTTTGGAACAGTAGACTGTACAGTCCATTCTCAACTTTGTCATCAGGTAAGAACACAACATTGTGTTTAAAGGTACTTGTTTAGAGGTTATGGAAATGCCACTTTATTTTATTGCTCAATATTATTTAAGTTTTGTTGTGGTGGGGCTAGGGGGCTTTTAGATATTTCTGGATATTATAAACTAGCATGCGATATATTTTTGTCATCTAGTGGGGCTTTTTTCTTTGGACGCAATGAGGGAGGAGTTATTTTTAGAACCAAAGCCTCCCCCCTCAAAAATGGTCAGCCCCTTAGCCTTAAGTTTGTGTGCAGACCAGGATTTTACTCTTGTGTTATTTCCATTATTTTTTTTTCTTTTCTTTTCGCAATCTCTGTATGAGATGTATACTAAGAGTAGTCCTTTGTGTGCTTTCTTCCAGTATAACATCCGTTCATACCCTACTACTATCCTGTACAACAACAGTCAACCACATCAGTTTATCGGACACCACAATGCGCTTGATATTATTGAGTTTGTCGAGGTGGGTAAAAATCATATTTTTTATAAGGTTCATTTTATTCTTGACAATGCTGGATATTATTTATTGATTCAACATCAAACAGCCACAGACGCAGTCAGAAGCAGTAAATCTGTTTTAATTATTACTATAACCAACTGAACCGTCTAAACAAGTTTATATTTGCACTGCGATAGATCATACATTAGTTTCAACTCAAGCTTCAATTAACCTAAAAAAGTCAACAAGCTCTTATCATGTTTTTCCAGGGCCGTAGCAGGGGGTAGGGCACTGGGGGCACGTGCCCCCCCCCCCCCCCCCCCCAATATTTAAAAAATATATAAGGAAATGACAAGTAGTGGTGTTCCTGTATTGTGCCGCTTCAATATTTCGAGTCCTGCTATGGCACTGTTTTCTCCCTCAATTATTAATGTACATATTGGAATCAATACTAAATACTCTCTGCTTTCCCATAATAGAATACCCTGAAGCCTTCCGTAGTGCAGCTTTCACCGGAGACATTCGAGTCCCTTGTGCACAACAAGAAGATTGGTGAGACGTGGCTGGTTGACTTTTATGCACCTTGGTGCGGGCCATGTCAGGAGCTGCTCCCCGACTGGAATAAACTTGCAAAGGTATTCAGCATTTTTGCCTTTGACAAATCGGGGGGGGGGGGGGGGCAGAAGGCAGGTACTCCTTCCGACCCCCCCCCCCCCCGACATCCCACCCCCCACCCAATTAAAATTGAAGAAAGAATGAATTTTCCCTCCCATCATACTTTAAGTTAAAATATTCGTTTCCTTCTTCTGGTCTTTCCATCCTCGAGAAATCCTAGATACGCCACAGGTGAAGATGTTGCTTTCATTTATTTTCTCTGGGTATTTTGTAATATGAATAAATGTCTTTTAGCGAATGGAGGGGGAAACTTTCTTGGGATCTGTGGATTGTGTCGCGCATAGAAATCTGTGTGCAAACCAAGGAATCCGCTCCTATCCCACCATCAGGCTGTACTCTCATACAAGCAGAGGAGGCTGGGACTTTGTGTGAGTGATTATACAGTAGCATAGTTGCGGCAATGATGGTAATGATAATGCTATCTTCTTTTGCAGCTATTTTGATAGTAATAAAAAAGCTAATAGTAATGCGTTGGCGTTACTATTTAAGTTGAAGTGTCTTAATGACCAGATTTTGTGACAGGCCCCCAGCCAGAGAGGTCAGGTGTTCGAACGAACCATCCCCCTATTAGAGGTACGCTCAAACAAAAGGGTGCCATTGAAAGCTAGGTGGAGAAAATGGTCCGATAAATGCCCCTCCCCTCCCCTGCTCATAATACTGGCCTCTCCCCTCCCCCGCTCATAATACTGGCCTCTCCCCTCCCCCGCTCATAATACTGGCCTCTCCCCTCCCCCGCTCATAATACTGGCCTCTCCCCTCCCCCGCTCATAATACTGGCCTCTCCCCTCCCCCGCTCATAATACTGGCCTCTCCCCTCCCCCGCTCATAATACTGGCCTCTCCCCTCCCCGCTCTGGCTATGGACCTGTGTAACTTGTTGGTCTACCTTCCCAGGGTGCACCAGGGGTGGCGTGACGTAGACTCCTTACACATGTGGGCGTATAATTACCTCCCGTCCATCGTCAGTGAAGTGAACTCCAAGAATTTTTTCACGGACGTCTTAGCAAGCGAGGATGCCTGGGTTGTCGACTTCTACGCCCCGTGGTGCGGGCCCTGTATGCGGTTTGCGCCTAAATACGAACAGCTGGCCAAGGTACCTTTATGCTTTCATGGTTTGTTGGTAGCTCAGAAATTGAATTTAGTTGGGGTGAAGCATTATTTCTTGCACGTACGTTTTTGAGTTGAAAAGATAAAATGAAAGAGCTTCTGAATCTGGATGTTATGCGATTTTTATCTCTGTATTTACTGCTTCAAAATGAATTATTGATATATAGCAATGGAGCTAATTATATCGCGCTATCTCCTTGTAGTTGCATCTTGTGGAAATGGGTAACGAGGTAAAAAAGTAGTTGAGAGAGAACTGTAGATGCAAGTGACATTGCCAGGGAGCGAAGGCAAGGGGACTGGTCCCCCGACCCCTTCTACAAATCGAGAGATACATCATATGTTTTGAGGATCTAAAAAAATACAAATGTCTTATGAATCGTTTTTTAAACCACCTCATGTCTAAACACAAGAAAGATCGCACACACGAAAGTGGAACATTTTTTAGTAAAAAGATTTTGAGACTAGGACATTCATCCCGTATTTCCTACTGTAGATAAATTTCTTCTCATTTTAACATAACCATGTCTGTCAATAGATGCTCAAGGGGAAAGTTCGGGCTGCAAAAGTGAATTGTGAACAGGATTATGGGCTCTGCTCAGAAGCGAACATCCACTCCTATCCAACAGTGCGCCTGTACCTGGGGTCTACGCGACAAGGCATGACTCAGGTATTGTATACCTAAAGTCTCTGTGAGCCACCATTGAGTCCACCGGGGGATTTAGAGTGGCGCAGTGGTACGGGCTTTATGCTTCGCAAGCAAGAGGGCCGGGGTTCGATCCCAAGTCAGATCAACGCCCCATCTCATATTATGCTTACTTGCAAATGCCCTTCCATTACAGTCGATCAATGGTGATTTGCAGCTAAACAGCCAAGTACCAGAAGAACTTTATAACACTATAATTAACGCGGTCAAGGAGGACAAGGGGGAATCCTTGGATTCTGGGGAGCGTGCAGGCGTCAGGGATAACATTGATCGAGGAACTGGTGATGACCGAGACGGAACTGGTGGTGACCGAGACGGAACTGGTGATGAACAAGGTCACGGTGGCCGCGAGGAGGATTTCCTTCACGAGGAAGAAGAGTTTATTCATCACGATGAGGAGTTGTTTGGGTTTGAACCAGATCCCCGGGTAAGTTTAAATTATGGCTGTACGTCAGTGAGTATTGATAAGAGAGGGAGACGTGGGTATTAGGCGCGCGCCATATCAAATCTCAATTCTTATTTATGCTTTCTTGGTCTAAATTATTTAAAATCTCCCTTAGTGCTGCCTAAAATAAAGAAGGCGGCGTCTTCACTACTGCTTTGTAAATGATAGGAGACCCACCGGGCGCTTTACAAAGGTCTCTACACAGGCGAACCAGGATTAGAATCAGTCCCTCGTGATCCTTCGGGGAAATAAAATATAATTTGAAGTTGTGTCTTGACTGTTTTCTCAATAAAGCTAGTTACATTACTATATTGGCCTCGTGTGGTGTAATTAAGGGGAATTGTGTTTCTCTCCAGGGACTAAACCCCTTTCTGCGCCACAATTCCCCTAAATAACAACACAGGAGGCTAATATAGTTATGTAACTAGTTTTATTAAGAAAACAGTCAAGACACAACTTCAAATGATATTTTATTTTCCCAAAGGATCACGCGTGACTAATTCTAATTCTGGTTCGCCTGTGGTCTCTACCGCAGAAGAATAGCAAAATAATCTCGGATCGCTTTCCTACATAGGCTCGATTACCTGCCCGCTTCTCTGATTACGCAATGCCTGCCTTCGCCACGTGTGGCGGAAAAGCGTTCCTATGTTTACTAAGAAAACCCGTTCAAGTTACGTTACATAATTTGAGCACCAAGGTTATCACACTCTGACTATCCCGTGAGTGCGAACCGACGCCCGTGCGCTGGCCGAAACGTGCCCATCTAATAATAATGGAATTACTTTTTTCCGGCTAAATAAGCGCCGGACCAGGGATGGGAGATTGTTTTTGGTGCTCTTTATAAATCTGCTTTTTATCTCATTTCTATCCCTGCTGCCATGAAAATGTTAACATTTTACTTATGCTTTAATTATCTTTAATTACTTTACTTATCTTTAATTATTATTTTATTTATTTCCACAAAACATGGATGGAGGGGTTCCTGTTGAACCATACTTATTATTATTAAAGATTGAAATATAATTTTAATTTACAGCAGACGCCAGTTCACGATGAATTCTGAGCCTGCATAATCGGCAACATAACAAGCACCAGGATAATGAAAAATAGAGGATGGCGTCTTTTTGGACATGGATTTATGATTTTTTCCGGTTTTATAAGAGTCTGAAAATACGTGGTTTATAAGAATATTTTGGTATATGGTTGTAAAAAAATATAGACTTAATAAATGGTCAGCGCTTGCTGGCGAAATGTCATAATTGTTCTTGTTTGACTTCACGAATTTCTTTAAAATTTAAGAACGTGCATATGAACTCTATTTGTTTTATATGTGCCTTCTTTATAAGAATGCTCAGCCTGGGATTTCACCAAATTTTCAGAACATGCTGGGAACATGCCGGGGCTCAGATAGAAGCAAAACTTTTTTTAGTTATGATGCGCAATACAATTTTGTTCATAACTAGCTTGAGTCTTTCTAGTCATACCATGAAAATTAGACGTTCTTATAACAAAAAGGTGTTGATTTATAACTTGTCTACACCAGGCAAACCATCTAGTTTTTCTACAGCTTGTCTGTAGTCTTTCTGGTTATACCATGAAAATTAGACGTTCTTATAACAAAGAGTGTATGCGCGCACAGTAATTGTGATCAGTCTGAATAATAGTAAAAGCAGCATCCAACAAAGTGTGATATATTCCTGACAAAGTTATCCAGTAGTAGGTTTTCATATACCCCTGAAAACAAAGAGTAAAGTCAAAACGTTGTAGTCAAACCAGTACAAATAAGGACAAAAGACAGAGTGTGTTATCGCTAAATACGCGTATTCCACGTGCATAAAAGACCATTCTTATACCCTCGAATCATGGGAAAGGTAGGCAGACCACAGATTATCAAGAGAGAAATCAGTTTAAGGCCAACAGTGCGGTACATAATAATAGTGTTTAGCATCTTTATTAATACACACATTTTCATTATATGACAAGAGAGGATAAAGTCTTTTAATACAAGTGCCAGTGGGTTGTCCCAGATGTTTTTTTTTCTAAAGAAATATCGATAAAAGTCTCTAATAATGTTGAGATACTGGGCGGAAGGAAAGCCGCTGGCGAAACGTATGTGTGACAGGTCTTAAAATGCAATATGATAGTTATGTTTCTGGACAGTGTGTATTCGGTGCAACTTGTCGTTTTAGTGCTTTTGTTTTGACACGGTGACTATTTCTAGAAGGGATTTTAGAAATTGCGAATGGGGCCGAAATACCCATAGCATGGAGCAAAAGATTTCGGATTGGGGAATAGAGCCGCTTTGGCTATGAGTTTTATAGACATAGGAAACTAAAATATATTCAGAATTACATGTAAAGCATTGAATTCCTAATGATTATTGTAACTATTTGTGTCCGTCTGTGTGGTTGTAGCAGTTTTCCTTACGATTTTATGCTTAAAGCTATTATGTGAATTTGATGCAAAGGTGAGAGGGGCAATGCCCCAGTGATACTTTAAGACGACTTTTCTTTTCAAAATTTCCTTATTGCTGGATTAGCATATAGGAGATAACGAGCCTGTACAAACCCACGCAAAAGGCATTTGTTTTAGGTATATCAAGGCTTGCTGGTTATTTTATATTGGTTGTTTTCACAAACAATATACAACTCTTGTTCTTATACCTACGGTAAGTCGTATTTTCACTCGTGTCTAATGCTTTGCCTTACAGCAGAATGTTGTTTAAAGGCAAAAATCAAATTAAAAAAAAATATTCATAGACCATTGAAAATAAAGGAGGTTCAAGTTGGGGCAAAAAACTAAACTGAAAATATGCGATTACGAGCATATTTTCTACAGTCATAGGCATGTATTTTGTCACAAACATCACTATGTCAAGCTATGAACAGTTTAACGTGTATATTCTCGTCGAAAATGTAAATCAGTGTCATTATTTAGTTTCACACACTTTAGATAAATGAATGCGAGAAGTGAATGAGAGAAGTGTTTGGGTGAGGTATATTTCCTGTTGAAAGACTTCTTTGAAATTGTGATTTAATTTCAAAATTTAAGTATGTTAACTTTTCTAAATGAATGAAATGTTTGTTATCGGTTTTCTAGGAGGGAAGCCATCTGCGGAAATCTCAAGTGTCTTCAAATACCATAACACCAAACAAACACTGCCCGAATTTTGCGGCAATTTCTTGTGGCGAGTGGTTTTAGGAGCTTGTCGGAACAACTTCCCATCGCAATTACAGGAAAATAAACAAAATAAGATTGTACAGTAACTCCGAAGACACAGAGAAATAAATAAAAGTCTTCAGTGGTTTAGGAATGAAAACTTTCCATGTATCTATAAGCAATATTCATTTTATTGCGCTTCACCCTTAGGTTTATATGCCCTTTGGGTACATTTTAGCAAAAGTATGACTACATTTACCAACCAAAATTATTTTATATTATTGTGGCATTGTTCTTGATTTTGCAATAAGGTCCCTTTCGTCTTTATGCCATGGGTGCGTTAAAAAGCGATCGCGCGGGCTAAAGAAAGACTGTTTAGTGCAAACCTTTACAAAAAATAGAATCAATTTTGACAGCGTTTGGCTTGTTGACTTTATTTAGTCTATAATATAGTCTTTAATAAAACGACAGAGTTTTTGGTTGAAATGGAAACAAGGTTTTAAGTGGCGTAAGTGCGTTGCATCTCACTGTGGGAAATTATTAGGTTGTGACGTCGTGGGCTTCCAATATAATGTAACCCGCGAACAGCAGATTTTCAGTGCCACCCTTGGCCGGGCTATTCATCACGACTTTAATGCAAATCTTAGTGTATAGCGTGCTAGTTTTCCTTCGCTAGGGTAGCCAACTGAAACGGCTCCAATTCTAACTCATGAACACAAAAGGCAAACTGCATGAACGAAATACAACTTCAAAGCTAAAAGGGCGAAGGGCAAAGATTACCTGAGGGGCAAAAACACTGAAACACTTTCTTATTTTGGAGTCGTGCCGCGTCTTTCTGACGGTGTGCAAGATGGCGACGAATTCCACGGCCCAGAACTTGACTACTCTCAAAGTAACAGACTTCGCAACCATCGAGACTTCATTCACAGCAATAGCCTTACTGGTGATCATGCTATTGACCATCATCGGGAATTTGATGGTTTGTTACGTGGTTCTAAGTAACAAGCGCTTGTGGACGGAGATGAACATGTTTTTGGTGAATTTAGCATTTGGTGACCTCGCGGTTGGTCTGATTTGTATGGTATTTCCACTCATCACAGCTATCAAGAGGGAGTGGATTTTCGGCCGAGGGATCTTATGTCAACTGAATGCCTGCTGTAACTCCGTCCTATTCTGCAGTACCATCTTTACACATACTGTCATCAGCATTGACAGATACATCGTTATTGTTCACCCAATGAAGAAAATAATGACACGCAAGAAAGCGGCTCTCATGATCGTCGGAGTCTGGGTCTTCTCTGTGTTCATTGTCCTCGGCCCTGTGTTTGGTTGGGGAAGAATGGAGTACAACGCTTCTACCTTACAGTGTGGATTCGGTTTCCCGCGAGATAAAATGGCATCCATGTATATCGTAATCGTGGCTATAATAGCGTTTATTATCCCCTTGCTTATCATGACCTACACCTACATAAGGATCTACATAAGCGTGCTTGAACATACTCGGAGAATGTCTGAGACTGCCACTGCGATGCCGCAACAGGCCGTTTTCAGCGCACAAAAGAGAATCGTGTTCACATTCTTTATAGCTTTGCTAGCATTCTTCGCATGCTGGGCGCCGTTTTTCAGTTTTATCGCTTTTGCGGTGGTGGTCAAAAATCCGCATGATATACCGCATGGACTAGGATTGGCCTCTTATGTTTGCGGTTTTATAAACTCTGCCTGTAACCCTTTCATAATCGGGCTGAGAAGCAAGCAGTTCAAGTCCGGATTCTCGCGTATTCTCTGCTGTTGTCGTGGAAGAGACCCTAAGAGCAGTGACAGCGCAAGAAGGCTTAAAGCCGACAAAACGATCAGTAGCCGAACCATGACCGACTACGATCCGGACAAAGATAGCGTATTTGAATCGGCTCCACAGAAAAAAAGACCACTACTACCACGGCGCACCGAGGAACGAGTCGGGACTGACGCGCGCGCTCGTAATGGGAGTTCGCTTGGGACCGAAAGTGTAACACACAGCGACAAGCCGTTGCTAAGAGACCCGTTAGATGAAATGGACGAACTAACGCTTCCCAAGAAGCACAAGGTTCACATGGTGAGACCGCGCAAGCGTAGCTCCGAAAGCAGCGAATGTGCAAGCCAAAGGTCTGCGAAGGCTGTGTCGTATAAGCAGTTTCTGCATGTCAAAGGTGACTCGTCTTGGCGGGAGTCTGGGGTTTGACACAGGTAAAAGGCTGTAAAAAAGAAGCTCGAAAAGATCGCTTACTGGGACTGTCAGGTGACTCACAGCCCGCCTTGCCTCATGGGTAACATGAGTGACAAAAGCCCGATTTTCGAAACCAACAAAGTGCATCCAGTTAAAAATATAAACATAAGGGAACGACCAGTTGGGGCGTGGCCCTGAAATACTGCATTATCCTAACCTGGATTTGTAGAAAGGTGCAAAAGGTTATCCACTATTTACGAAACACTTTTCATTTAACTCAGGAGTATTGCAAATACAATATAAGGGAATGGATAAATGCAAAAGTAAAAAATTATCAATGCAAGAGAACGTAAATGCTAAAAGGCTTTCGCCTATGCCGTTATCCTGTCTAAAGATTCGTATCTAGTAAAGATAATTTTATGAAAAAAAAACTACGACAAAATAAGAAATCTGCATGGCGTGAGTTACACAATATAAGATGTAATGTAAACAAAAATAGGAAATTTAATATCATTATCAAGATATCGAGGAATAAAATCAAAATCACCTGCTTGGCTTTGCCGACACTAACGCTAAAATAAAAGGCTTTCTCCTATGCCGTTATCCTGTCTAAAGATTCGTATCTAGTAAAGATAATTTAATTGCAAAAAAAAAAAACGACAAAGAAAGTTGCATGGCGTGAGTTACACAATGTAAGATGTAATGTTTAAACAAAAATGCTGTAAAAGGAAAGTTAATATGATTACCAAGATATCAAGGAATAAAATCAAAATCACCTGCTTGGCTTTGCCGACACTAATAAGTGCAGGCAGTCAAGTCTCACAGAAGTTGTAGATAGGTACAAGTGAACCTGTCAAGGCTCACAGCATGTGTAGATCCAACAGAATGGGTACTGTAGAACCTGATTGAAATAAACATCCTGAATTAAAGAAAAATTGTTAGACTGCGTACCATCTCAGCGGTTGCTCAATTCTGACAGACATCGCTATTCTGAGATGTTTAACTTGTTCTGAATCCTTCCCATTGACTGGCAAACTACTGTTTTATTTTGAATTAAGAATATATTTTTTTTCAATCAGATGTACCACACAAGCTGCCGCTAAGAATACAAATAGAAAATTCAGTGAAGCTTCAGTAAAGTTTAAGAAATCAAATACAATAATCAACTAAAAACAATCCCAGTGGGAGTGTTAGTAATATCGTAATGATAAAAATGCAAACAAATTTTACCCAAGCTTTCAAATTTATTTCATAAATTTAAAATCCTTTTCTTCCCTATCGATTTAGTCTAGGTAACATACAGCAATTGACATGATTATACACAACCCACCTCTTAAATAATACCACTGCTTCCTATTTGTTTATTTATCTTCTTATTCATATTTTTGGTAAAGCACCTGCCAAGCTATTTTTATCCGAATTCAATCTTCAACTCTTGGAAGTACAATGAATTCATATTCATATAATCAAACTGCACGACTGATAAAACTTGCAAAGCTAATTAAACTAAATTTGTCTCTTTAATGAGTTATTCTGCAAGTGTGAATTTCATAACCCCAACGTGAATATGAATTTACTCTACTGTTAAGTTTGGAAGACAATAGAAAATATTTATCCTGATCGCTAAATATGAGAGGTGAACTAAAATAGATCATCATTTCATGAGACATTTACCCACCCCTATCCAATATTATGTGAAATTACCTTTCCAAGAACACCAAGAATTCATAAAATCCTGCCAAAGCACATCATTCTAGTATATATATTCCTGAGGAAACTTCAGTTCAAATGTGTCGTCTCCTGGGACGGATGATATGCTGACCGTGGATATGCTGAGAGCACTAGTTGTCAACGGTATTAGTGCTGCTTCTAAGACATTATCCAGTTTACTATTGAATTCCTGAAGTTGATATGATGCTATATCAGCGATCTCATTAAAACTGGACTCTGCAAACTTTGGTGACTCTATGTTTGTCCCATTCACATGTTGTCGGTCAGAGATAATGCCCTTAAGAATTTGAAAGGTGATATGCTCCATAGGCGTAGATGGGCGTGTTCCTCCAGATGATGGCTGCCCATCCAGTTCATTTGAGACTGAGGAAACAATGCTTTCAGGAGAAGATGTCCTGGCCAGGACACCAGACAGCTCTTGATGCTCGTAAGCTACTCTAATCCCCTTGTAATCACAGCCAGCCTTTTTAAACATCTCATAAACCTTGTTTACATCAAACAACAAGTGATTTGGAAAGTTAAAGCTGGTCAGCTGGATCTTCTCAGAAGTCAGAGCTTTCTGAGGAACCAACCAGCTTGCTTCTCTCTCTCTTGACCTCAGTACCTCTTCAGCATAATCATTCAGTGTCTCTAGTCTGAGTAATTGTGCTGCAAGACTCAAAAAAGCTGCTACAACTGCATGTAAAGCACAGCGACATGCAGTAGAAATCTTAGACTCCTCTTTCATTGCCATATTCTGGAAACCAAACACCAGTGGAACAAGTTGGGAGATCACTTCCATCTCACTCATCTCTGTGCTGATAGTTGCCATTGTAACATAGATAGCCAAGATGTTACTAACATTATTGGTTCTCATGCTGGCACTTTCATACAGATACCAGATTATCTGGTCATGGTACTTCTGGAAAAACATCAAGTCCTGCTTTGGACATTTCTCAACATTCAACTGAATCTCTTTGCCATCTTTCAACATTCCATTTAGCCCTAGATTTTTGCTGTTGTTGTGGCGATCTATAAGTGCAAAGATCACTTCAAGTGCAAGCTGACGAACTTCTGGATTCTCTACGATAGCTGCATGGAAAATCGCATCCATGAAAGATGGTGAGAATACTGCAGAGAGCGATGTGGGGTTATAGCTGACAGACACTTGGCGTAAACTGTGTAGCAACATTTTCTGTAATTCAACATCACTCTCTGTAAATCTCAGTGAGCGCCGATCTGAAGTGTGCTGATTGGTATTTCGATGCGGGAATTTGTCCATGATAAATAACATTACATCTGTCTTCTGAAAATCAGGTAGCAAGGCAGCAAATGCTCCGATAGTATGAACAATAGACTGCTCAAAATCCATCTCATCCTCTAGTTTGCAACCATGGCCAGAGGAGTTGAACCTCGCATCTACTGAGTATCTTAAATGGCGCAGTAATGTGTTAAACACTTCCAGTACTGCTGGACCAATAGAGGATCCTGTAGCAAGACCCACACACTCTGCTAGCACGCTGACAACGCCTGCTTTTTTCTTTGCCGACTCCTTGGAGCTTGCATCCAAGTAGCTAAGTAACATCTGGATAACAACATAATTATACTGGTTCTGGACAGAAAACATGATTATCTTGAAAACCTTCAGGGCAAACTCATTAGGAACCCATAATTCACTGCTATTAAGGTGGTTCAATACAGGGTTTATCACAGATTTAATGTTACCAAAGCTTGCTCGGCTCATCAGCTCTCTCAAGCAGGCCTCTGCAATATGAGCTGGATCGTCATCACTCTGAAATTCGTTGAACGATTTCTCACTTTCCTCCAGAATAAACAACAAGGACGGTACTATTTTGCTGATGTGTGTATTGTCCCAAAGATTGACTTGTAAATCATCCGAAACCGTTTTTCTAACAACCCCTTGAAGTCCTCTAAGACCCGAGGTCCGAATCTGCTGCCTGTGCTTCTGGTTTTCATTGTCGTTCCAGCACATTGCACTAAACTTGGAGACGAAGAAATCGTACCGCCGGTGGTAAGATGGGGTATCCTCTTCGATGTTGGCAAACTTTACAAAGGAACTAGTTCCAAGAACTTGTAACTCTGCCTCTGGGCTTTCAAGAAGTTTCTGCACCATTCTGAGAAAACTTTCCACAAAGAGATTCAAGCTAGGGGCGTGACAGGCCATTAGCAGTAAATCTAAGGCTTCCATGGATATCCGAACAAAGTCGTACCGTTTCCTATCAACAAATCTCGTTAGCTTCCTTGCTAGGTAAGTCCCGATTCGGTCAAGCTTTTCCGGCGAAGAAAGCGCGTAGAATATCAACTTATCCATGTTGGCTTTCACGAGACCGCTCCTTGCATCTGCTGGAAAAATATTATCGACAAGTCGTTTGTATCTTGGCCCAAAATTGCCGAAACAAGAACAAATGTGGGAAGTCGCCATCTTGAACTAACCATTCGCCCGCTGCGAATCACTTCCACTGACTCACCCCTAAATCTACTGGGGTACAGTGGGGGAAATTTGTCCAGCTTTATTATCTTATTTAGTCGCCCATAAGCAGGCTCAATAGCGACTCATACATCTGTTTCTATGTTATAGTAGTTTTAATGTTTTATGTTTACCAAATACGTCACTCCGATTCTATTTTTTTTAATATTTAAAATTCCCCCCTCACTTCATCCTTTATATTCACGCTTTATATTCAGTTATTTAACATATACAACGCATGCGTAGTTTTTGCAGCTGACCGTTAATCGCGGGCATTTCAAACGACCCTGCAAATTTGGCTCAAATTTTTCTTTGACAGAGAAAAATAATGATTCCTGACTTCCATAATTTGGATTTTGCACTAGCTATCTCTCCATCTTTAAGAAGTACAAACGCTATTTAATTTTTTGCGAGAAGTTGTACATATGCAAGATTGCTATCTGTGGGGTTATGGTGTTGTTATCCGGTTGTTATGGCCGAACTTCGACGGGTTACTTCGCCAACCGCTGCAAATACCAATGAGAAAAGTAACAGGTAAGCCGGTAAACATTGATGAATAAAGAGATTATCATGGCTCTCACCGAGTTACATTCCATCTTGATATACCTTGTGTGGCATTCAAACAAAATGAGCTGGAAGAAAATCCTTTAAAATATTATAAATAAAATAAAAAGAATAAAAGCACATTCCGTAAATCGTAATGTCCCCAATTAATAGAATACTTTTACTCCCTTTGCAGACCTTCTTCAAGCAGCGGAGTGACAAAGAGTCTTAAAAAGGCATGTAACTTTCTATAGCCTGTGAAATTATCATATTATGCACTAGTCAATTGAAACCCCCACCTCCAAGTTCAAGGGTAAGGGTGGGGGATTAAACTTTGACGCTGTACAAAACAGAGAAAAGCCCCCACCTCCTTGGGACAAAACTGCAGTTGAATGCTCCTACCACTTGGGATCCAAACTATAGGCAACCCGACAACAAGTCATCTGAAATAAGCCGTTATCTTTCAAAGCCAGTACACTTCAGCTGATTTTTACTAATAACTATGATGATAACAGTTACCAAAAAATAAAAAAAGAAGTTATCTTTATCTGGCCTTAGTTATCATTCATATTTGAAAGAGTCTCAAACCAGAATCTGATATGACTTTTGCAAAGTACATTTGTGAAGTAATTAATTTGTAATTTGGAGGGGACAAGTCTTAGAGTCAAAAACTTTCAATTCCTCAACCCCTCGGGACAGATTCTTTTTCTAAAGTGCTCTAAACCCCCACACTAACCTCACACTTCCCCGGGACCATGAGGGTGGGGTTTCAACTGACTAGCGCATCTCTTTCCGATAAACATCCCTGAATCTATCTTGAATAACTCAAGGTTTTGTAGGTTTTTTTAAAGGTGATGTTACAAGCATCGTTTTCAACGTCGTTTTTTCGTGCAGCAAATGATGCCCGTTTTCAGGGGTACATGTTACACCTGATGTTGCATGGATCGTTTGCAACCTAGCTTGCAACAAATTCTAGAGCCCAGGCTCTGGGTGCCCACATTTTTGTAAACAAAGATGACATCGATTCAAGAGTGGGCTCTTCATCAACAATAATTTGTTTGCATGTCACTGCTATCGATACTACAGAAGATGAAAACCATTAAAGACGACAGATGAATGTTTGGTGTAGATAGTTTGTTTTCCCAAAACAAGATGGATTGTGGGATTTGTTGCACACATAAAACGACAACGTGATGTTACATGAATCAATTTTTTTATATATTTTTTCATTTTTTGTTGCAAGACTTTGATCCTGATTTTAAATCCTGCAACATGTTGCAAAACAAAATGTTGTGTAAAAAGGCGGAAGACCATATTACATGTCATTTTTTTTTTGTGCAGCCTGTTGCGTGAAAAAACAATGTTGCAAAACGACGTGTGTGACATCACATTTTAGGCTATAAAACCCTATGCAAATGAGATGATCATTTCATCTGTGATTCTGTGAATTCCAATCCCACAATAAAACAGTTCTGTTTTTGAGAATATACAGGGAAAGTACAGGGAAAGCTGTATTTCTAAAAATGATAAGAGTTTTGAAAAATAAAAATTGATATTACCTGATATTACCTGGGTTAAAACTGTTCATTCCTGGCTTAGAATTATAACCTGTTTTCCCCAGATGCCATCTGAAGGACTCATTTCACTCTCTCCAGGTATTTCTTATTTAAAAGTCTTATTTAATTTTTTGTTAAGTCAGTTCCTACACTAGCCGTCTTTTATTTTCTGCAATTATGAATATATTGTGTTACACTGATAATTAAATTTATTACTTTATACAATTATTTTTTTGTTTTACAACTCCCCCTCACATTTATATTTACCTGTAATTCCCTGGGCATTTCTGCAATTATGTCTATGGTACTGTATGTCCCTTACTGTTTTTTTATTTCTGATTATGATCTTTTAATCCAAAGAACCTGGCAGAGTGAAGTTTGCAGAGTCTTCCCTGGACAGACCAGGGTCCAGTGGTAGCGCAAGGGCAGGTAGTGCAGGTCATGTCGAGAGAAGGTTACAGCTTGCCAGAAAAAAGCAAGATGAGCTGACTGATGCCGATATAAACATGTTCAGAAAATACTCTTCTGGTACTATATGATTAATTGACCTACATACCTGGAAATATAGTATGGCCTAATGGATTGGCTCGTTATGGACAAACCATATTTTCTTTAAAGCTTGTCACTTTTTAACACCAAAATAACTGGACCCTTTACACTTAATCCTTTTAATTTTGTCAATAATTTATACAATAACCATTTTGCCAACAAATAGGCAGGTAAACTGCTATTTCATGAGGTAGTACTTTTTAATTTGGTGTATAGTCATGTTTTTTTTTTACTAATTCTATACTACTATCTAACAAAAATAAGTAACCTTCTTGAGATATTCAATGAAAGGAATTATTGATAAATAGGAATGGTGAAAAGACAGTGGTGTAATGGTAATTATTCAAACATTAGTCCTTTCCTTCTACATTGTTAAGCATTATACCAATTATCTTCTATACAGAATCAAGTCTTACAAAGGAAATGGAATCTCTATCAGTCAACAAGAAATCAATAGGAACGGAGAAAATGGTAGTTTCAGAACACATAAAAGACCAGGGAAAGTCTGACAGCTCTGACTCGGAAACTAGCTCAGAAGAAAGTTCTGGTGATGAAACCAGCTCCCCAGAGACATATACTACAAAAACTCAGGACAAATTTGAAGCCCCAGTTGAGCTGAAAGGGGACTTCCTATCTGCTGTTATGGATGAGGATTATGAAAAAGCAAAGGATCTTTGCAAGCAAAGTGAGAAACTATTCCTTAGCACTTTGGGGAAAATGCACAGTTCAGATGATATTAGGGACTTGATGGGAGCCTTTGGGACAACAGCCAAATATACATTTGATCTATATGTGCTCTAAAAGAATAATATGGCGACAAGATCTAAAATCTTTCTCATGTGCTGTTGTTTTTAAAACTCTGTCTTGAATCTTAACCTCCATTGATAACACATTCACCAGTAAGAGATTTATTGATCTATTTTTAAGTTTTAGACATCTCATTTTCCAAACCATTTTACCTTTTTTTTTACACATATTCAGCATACAGCATGTCTGTCATTCAACTCAAGAATTTGAACTGACTGCCTGCATGCTTTGCTTTAGAATTTTTTAAAATACCATTTTGTCCTTTTTTCAGTTTTACTGCTTGAGCCAGATAATGCAACATGTACAGAATTTCATTCTGTTTTGGCAGAGAAAATAAAACAAGGTAAGGCTTGCTGTTTAGAGTTTAATGCAAATAAGGCACCTACAGCATTAATTACCATAATTATTATTACTGTGATACAGATGAAGTACAAGAAGACACAGATACAGACAGTGATGATGATGATGATGACGATGATGATGACAATGAAGACAGTAGTGAGGAAGGTGACGATGAGGAAAATGAAGAAAGCTCAGATGATGACGAAGAGGACGATGATGATGATGATAGTGATGATGACTTTACCCCACCTACCGGACCTATTAATTTAATTATGGGTGGATTACCCATTAAAATGCAAAACAGATGACACATTAATGCACCACTATGTCTGGAATAAGTTGGCAATATAAGACTATTGACAGAAAATAGTATCAAGTAATGGCATAAGTCAGTTTAGCTGTAGATAAGCATATCAAAGACAGTATGAATCCTGTGTGGTGATGATAAATTAATACTGTATGTTATACAGATGGGGTAACCAAGTAAAACTAGTCCAAGCCAGTAAAATCAATGTCACACAGTAGCCTTTTAGTCATTTAAAACAAAAGGCATTTTTTAATCAAAGAGAAAACTTTTCCCTGTCAGGAAAGTACTTTATGAACTCTCTGGTTTCGTTGGAACTCGAAAGGTTTAACATTGGGGATCAGATACATTAGGGATAAGATTTTCATATAATTATTATTTTTACCAGTTATACTTCCCTAATCAACACAATCAGTATTTCTTGAGCAAAAAAAAAAATAAGTGAAAATAAAAAGATTTGTAAGAATAGATAAAGAATACCTTAATTATTAAATTGGAATTTTATCCAATAAAATCACCCTAATTTTTTTAACATAATTCCTATCATGATCCTTGTAGTATATACATGTTCGTAAAATGACTGAGCATTAATTACTTTGTGAGATGTGGTACTCAGCACTGCTGTTTGGCCTGATGAAAAGCTTTCGCCACATTCACAACAGGAAATATCACAAGAGCACCAATACAGGATCCTGCTTGTATTGCTACACCACACCAGAATAGTGCTCTCTGGCCCTTCTTCTTCATGATAGTACAGATTGTGAGTTTTGTATAGGTGATGAGTGATCCACTGACTACACTAACAGTCACCTGAAATAAAAAAAAAACGTGTCTCATCTCAAAATCTATAAATGTTATTTATCAGTGACAATATGCCATTGGTATGGATTTTATTGACCTCTAAAATGCTAGGCATTGTTCATATTACCATTGTCTCTGCAGACATACTGTAGACAAATTATGCTACAAAAATGTGACTTAGTGAAGTATCATTATTGCTGCCCGTGATGTAAAATATAATTTTGATAATGAAACTGAACTTCAAAGGCATACCTTGACATTGGACATTATTGTCCTTTGAGTCAATGCCTATTTTTTGATGGGGGAAATATGTTAAATTATTAGGGGGGTTAATTTTATTCCATATAGAACCCAGACATAAATACCATTATTATGGAGCCCATAAGTGTGTTGTAGAGGGGAGGGGTGGGGCTCAAACTGGCAAGAAGCAGCAAGTAGCCACTCAGGATATTGTAGATGCAGGCGAATATGGTGACGATAGATGTGGATTGACTTGGTAGCCATAGTGCAAGGACACATGTCAGCGCATTTGAGATTGATGTCAGTGTCACGGCTGCAAGAAATCAATTACAAATAATTCTAAAAGAAATTTTGTAATGTCATTTATAACAGCTGGTCAATTACACACGGTTGAGTTTCAAAAGGGCGTGGTATTGGAAGATGTACATTAGACAGGCTGGTGAATATGACAAGAGGCATGCTAAAAGATTAAAAATAACAGGGAGTGGGGGGTTGGAATTGTTGTGTAGGCAAGCCACAGTCTGCTGGGGGGGGGGGGGCAGATTTTTTTCTAACCATATATACCAATTAAATTCCTACTGAAAAAGAGCATGAGGTGGCTAGTGAGCCAACAACCATCACCAACGAATGCATAGCTGTCAACCTAGCTTTAGGAAAAATCCTGAGAATAAAAGGTGAATGTATCAGAAGTACCAAGATAGCTAATACAGTAAAATGTATGGATATTTTCAAGAAAATTAGGCTTTAGAAAAGGTTAAACAAATTGAGACTTTCGTCTAATGTAGAGATTTGACAGCTATGTGAATGTAATCAAATACTACGTAAATTTACCTAAATGGTAGGCTTGGCTACCATATGGCTGACAGGCATATGCTTGAGTTGATGGAAGGACACCATTTGCAAGTCCATTGATCCAAACTTGAACAAAGAGCAGATACACAACTTGTCTGCTACTGCAGTTGGGCTGGTATACAATAGCAGGTGGAACTTGTTCATCATCAGGAGCACTAGTGTCGCTGCTAATGCTACCGTGAGGCCCATAGCTGACAAACTCATTTTCTGATAATAAGTGCCTATTAACTTCACTAAAATTGGTTCTGTGATCTGGTCTCTGTAATATTTGCTGCCGCTTTGCAAATGGTAGAACATTCAGGGCTAGAAATGACAAACCACATACTACCATCATGGAAAAAAGAAAAAAGAAAAATTCCTCTGGGCCAAATTTAAGACCCTTGCCAACATAAAGATCAGTGCTTTCAAAGTCATTTACCAGAATTGTGGTATTTTGAATTAGAGTTGAATTACATGGGTCACCGATTCCCTGTCCTAGGGCAACAAAACTTGGCAACATTCCACTAAGGGTTTCGCCAATAAACAATGCCGTCAAATATGGTGCCGGAAACGTTCCAATAAAAGTAAGGAAAACAACGGAAGACGTGCAGTCTACAAGGGAAAGCGTGAAGGATAACGCCAGCAAAGCCGTACTGTGATTTGCGCCAAATAAAAGACTTGTTCTGTCCCAAAAATATGCCAACAAGAAACAGGAAACAGCACCAATTGTAACAATGAGGGGAATAGCAGTCCATTCGTTACAGACATTCTTGGCCCAGTGGTTTCCAAATCCATAAACAATGGGTCCGATATTTGCAAGCTGGACTATTATTGCCAAATAGGATGGTAAGTTCCATGCCTCAGGAGCATGTTTGACGAAAATCGGTAGTTCTACCCAAATGCCATTGAGCGCGACCCACGATCCAATTCCAAACAAACAAACTAGAGCGTAAGTCGGCCACGAAATGTCGAATTTGGAGAAAAAAGTTTTGATTCTAGATGACATCTTCAGCGTCTATCAAAACCAGTAATTCTCTGCGATGGCACGGATAAACCAAACAGTTTTGCTTTTGATGATCTTATGTCGTCTTATGTGGTCAATAACAATAGCAAGCAGGCGTTCCTTGTAAGCAATCGAGAGCCTAGGCTCTAGTTTTTGCTGCATGTGTTTTAGTTGCACGTCAAATGTTTTTTTTTTTGCTCTCGGATAACAAAAAGTCAATATCTCCGTGCCCGAAAAAATATGGGCATGATCATCAAGACCATTTTGCGCATGCATGTCAGAATTTAGTTTTAAGGTTATTCAAAAATCACGAACAAATTCCAAAAAAGTGAAGCTTTAATGTGGACTTTAGAAGCACACTAGCATACACACATTGGCACCAGTCGGGCCAAGACGAAACGCTAGCACAGTCTATTACCCGTGCAGTTCGGCAACCATGGACAGCTGTTTCGTCCTTATTAGGAATCGTCAGCATGGCATAGCCGGTTCGCCTCAGTTGGGGGGGACTGGGGGGTTTCAGATGAACTGGTGGGAGGCGTGGATCGCCCCTCCGGGCCTCCCAGCACCGTCTCTATATATCAGGCAGATAATGTTTCGCGTACGTGAACAATCGGCAAAAGCTAATGTAGGCCAAATCGATTTCACGTACATAAACAATCGGCAAAAGTTAATGTAGGCAAAATAGATTTCGCGTACACGAATAATCAATTAGGGCCGCAGGTGTTTCGCGTGCACGAATAATAATTAGGGCTGCAGGTGTTTCGCGTTCATGAATAATTAGGGCGTAGGCCGGGCGCGTGCAAGCCCAAGGACTTGCGCGTACACGACTTTTTGGGGCAAATAGTGGTGGGGCCGCGAAAACGAGGAGGGCCGCCAACCTACGGAGCGTGGAATAATCGTTTTTCGTCAGTCAGTATGCCCTGACTGTCGTTGACGTTGCTTCACGATATAAAACCGCCCGCCCACTGAGGACTGAGAGCGCGGCCGTCGTCTCCCGCGAACTCGCTGGCATCTACGAAGAGGGACCTCTCACATGGCCTAAAGTCCTCATGGTTGATGACGGCACGGAGTTCAAGGGTGCTACCACGAAGCTCCTAACGTACCACGGGGTGGAGGTCCGACGGGCTGAGCCTGGGCACCACAGGAGCCAAGCTTTCGCCGAGTCTTTCCATAGCTGGCTGGCGCAGCGCCTATTTCGTGCGCAGTACTCGAAGGAGCTTGCGTCCGGCAAGACAAACCGCGAGTGGGTTACTGCTCTGCCAATCGTCATCTCGGACATGAACGCAACGAAGACTCGCATGACTGGTCTTGCGCCTGAGGACGCCATAAACTGAGGCGCGTACCTCTCAAAGCCGAAAAGCCCCCCTTAGAGGTCCCCTTGGAGGTCGGGACGGAGGTGTACATCGCCGTTAACGAGGAAGACCTTCAGGACAAGGGCCGACGGCGAGCGACGGACCCGTGGTGGACAAGCAAGGCGTACCCAATACTAAATAGGGTCATGGAGCCCGGACAGCCAGTTTTGTATTACACGGCGTACTCTAAGCACGGCTTCACGCGATCGCAGTTGCGTAGCGCGACGCCAGCGCGATCGAAAAAATCTTCTGGTCGCGCTAGCGCCACCCTAGCGTGATCAGCGCTTGTGCCTTCTATTGCAGCTGAGGCACGTGAGTCTGACATTCCACTTGTAGTGACCCTGACTGTCGTCCCGCCGGTCGATACTGAAGCATTGGGGATGACTCTTGGTGTACCCCTGAAGCAGAAGCTGAGTGCCACAGAGCGTGCACTTCTTTTCCGCGTCAGCAATCATGCCGAGTACGTGGTCTACCGTCAGAACGTGGTGCGGCCCCGTGTACTTCGTGCGACCCTTTTGCCTTTCGTCTATAGCGTATCGCTTGATTCGCGCTATAATGAGCTCTTCACTGGGCGTAGCCTGCAGTCCTGTGGGAACCAAGGCACCTGGGGTGTCATCGGGGGGGATCACGCGGACTATCTGGTCGGCGAGTCGCACGCGGGGGATGCCGGTGTACACAGCATTCGTGATCCAGCCCTCTAAGCTGTGGTCTATGATAAACAGACGTCTTGGGTTCTGGATGGTCTTGCCCTGCACCCGGTGGACTGTCCCCCAGCCCGCGTATTTCCACTCGAGGGGAAGCCCGTTAAGGACCACGCCGAGAGGGACCTCGACTACCGTGCCTTTGTACGCGTCGACCTTCTCGCCCCTTTTGCCTGGCACGGGCACCGGCCGTCCTTGCTTGCGATAACGATGCGCGACGCTAGGATCGGGGTCAAAGCGGATGGTTGCTGGCAGTCGGGGGTAGTTTTTCCTGTGGTGCTCTACCAATCGCTGCTGGACAAGGGCCCCCATCTTGTTGGTCGAGCACACCCACATATCGCTTGGGTGGGCCTGCTCGATCGCCGCGTCGAACGCCACCCCATCCCACTCCTCTCGAAACACCTCAAGCTGTTGGGAGTCTGGCTGACACCAAATCCGGCCCTTTATGTCGTGGAGCCTGGAGGAGGGGGCGGCAGAGCCGCAGTCGCATGTACTGTACGGCTTTCCGCAGTCTTCACACAGGCAGCGGTAGTCGGACTCAAACCAGCGGATGTTCCCTTGTGCCCACTCCTTGAGCATATCGTGAGGCCCTTCTTTATCTCCCCAGGGCGGGACCTGCCCATAGTCGCCACAACACACTACCTGACACGGCCGCGTGGCGAGATACCCTATGATGGCGCGTAGCACTTTAGTCTGCACCTTACAGCACTCGTCAATGATGATTACTTCTGCAAGACGGTCGAGTTTGTGCCCCAGCTCGGAAGGTCTCCACTCCTCTATCGGCTTCTCCGCTGGTATGCAGAGGTAGTGGTGGTAGGTTTGAGCCTTCACCGCGAGGCGCGGGTTGTTGCGATGGTCGTGGGCGAGGTCGTTCTCGGGGGTGAGCACCACAGCGTTACGGCCACGGAACATGCTCACCGCCCACTCGGTCTTCCCCGATCCTCCCTGGCCGGCTAAATACATCCTCGCAGAGGTTGCAGCCACCATATCGCACGGCAGACTCGGCGCAGTGCTTGGCTCCCTAGCCAAGCACCCCGACCTCTTCGGACCCCAAGCCGCCTCGGGCTGCCACTCGTACCCAGGCCTCTTGTGGCGCCACTCTCCATACCTCGGATTCCGCTCCACGAGCCTCACACCACTGGGCACCGCCTTTGCGTATATGGCATCTGTGCACACTCGGAGGACGTCTTCGCGAGGGATCCGCCTCAACATGCGTCGCAACGCTATGTTTGTGTACGCCAAGACGAAGGCCCTGATGTGGTACCATTGTGAGCGCCGGACTCCGTCTTTGTATTGGATCAGATGAGCCCCGTCGGCATGCCCGAAGTTAAGTAAGTGGTCGGTGCCCGCAAGGAGGTTTGTCAGATACGCGGCTTCCTCACGGTCGCGGACTACGATCGAGGACTCGTCGCCATGGCGAGCGCACTTGCCTACGAAACGGACAGCGAGATCTCGACCCTGCGAGTCTTCGCCACCAGGGCCGGAGTGGGGGAACTTGATGGAGTCCTTTTTTCCGACGCTATACAACACCTCCCTCGCCGCGGCCATGGCGAGGTCATCCGAGTCTAGCAGGTCCTTGAGCTCTGGCGTGGTGATCCAGCCCTCGTTTTGTTCCAAGTGCTGCCCTACCCTCCCGGAAGTGTAGGAGTGGCAGGCCTCAGAGAACCCCCACTCGGTCAACTGAATGGCCCCGGTCAGTTGAAGAACCTCGCTCAATGGCCGTCCCGCAACATCCGCGATACGATACACGTTCGTAGGGAAGCCGTATTTCCGTACCAGATCAATGGCGTCCGAGGCGCCGCCGAAGACACTGTCCTCGCATCCTAGGTACGCCGTACGCATGTCGATGTGAGCATGAGGCTGCGCCCCTAAGTTTTCCCTGCTATTCGCTATTCCACACTTTGGACTCAACCTGCGCCGCTCGCCAGACGTCCCTGTATTTAGGAGGCGTTGGCCTGATGTTTTCTCTTTGGGTCCACTTCTTGAAGCGATACCCTATTGCGCCGCCCATCGAGTGCGTAGCTTCGATGTACTCTTGGTAGGCTGGGTGATCATCAGGGAGCCATTGAGGATCATGTCCAGTCTCGTCTGTAAACGCCCTGTCGATAGCCCATCCGTCTTGTCCCGATCGGTACAGTTTGCCTTCGTGCGTGACTATAACACGCCCACACAGCCAGAACCTCGTGCTTCTGGGGATCGCCCTGTTTATGAAGCGGATGAGCACCTCCCGCACCTTCGCCTCGTGCGTTTTTGCGGCGGCACTGGTAGCGCGAGGCGCTGCCTCTCCCTGACATAACGAACGAAGCTCCCTCTCAGCCTCGAAGTCTAGGCCGTGGACGCTCGCGATCGCAGGTGGTTCAGTCGGAAGCTCCGCCCAGGCGTGGTTATTGTGGCAAGGGATGGTGATCCTCGTCTTAGTCCCGTACTTCCCCGAGTCCCACAGGACGTTACCCAGGGCGTCCACGGCTACTAGCTTTACCCCTAGCTTCCTTTCCATCTCAAAGAGGTCCTCTTTGGTGCACCCCGTGGTGGCCAGCTTCTTGTCAAATCGCTCGAGGATCTTGCCTCGTGTCTTGGTTAGACCAAGGGAGCGCGAGGTGCCGCGATTCCTCAAGAAGTCGGCAACATAGCTCACAACACAGTTAACGAAGGCGTCGCCCCCCTCTCGCACAAACATTGGCCCAGGCTCACCATTTTGCTCAGGTAAAGGGCGAAGCTCGTATCTCACGTAGACGAGGTACTCTCGCCCCTTCTCCCAAATACCCGCATCGATGCTTTCCAGGGCGCCGACTGCGATTTGGCCCCCCCTTTTGACTAACAACCCACCGATCTTGTGCTCCGAGCGCCCTTCCTCCTCTGTGATTGGCGCCAATGGCTCTGCGGGGGCCTTACCAACGACCGTGAAGAGTCTGTAACGCCGGTCGGGGTCCACCATCTCGAGCACCAGCGGAAGCACTGCGTCCGCCCGCAGAGACTCTCGCTCGTGCGAGACCCACCACACCGAGCCGTCGTCATTAACATCAGGCCCCCGCACAACCGGCTTTAGAGCAATCACACCTGTCCCACCAAGATCTCGCATCTCCTGGTAAACACTGGCGCTTATGTCTCGGCCCCTTAGAGCGGCATCCACGCTTGGGAACCGAAGATGGGCGCCGCCTACGAAGAGAGAGTAGTACGTCTCGGGGTCTAAGCTCTCCGGGCCCTCCTGCTGCCGGGACGGCAGCAGAGGGTCGAACTCGCGCCAGACCTCCCCCGTCCACACCTTCTCCGGTACGAGCGGCTTAAGCAGCCTGTGTTTGACATCGTCGGGGATGTCCTCGTCCAGGATGTTTTGGACCAGCCCTGCCAGTACGGCGGGCGCCTCTTTGTCACGCATGCTATCGAGAATCTCCTCTATGTAGGCGTCCATGCTCGGGCACACCTTGAGCCACCCAGTCTCTAACTGAGAGTTGGGGTATGCCCTGCGCCACCCAGTCTCTAATTGACCGCACCGCGGGCTGCGATGTCAGATAGGACGAGTGCGAACCGCTTCCGAGCGCGCCTCTCGATGCCGCACATCCTCTGCCCTTTACGATTCGCTCCGCAGGGGCGACACAGCCGCGTCTCCGACTGAGTCCCTATGCCGCAGACCCTGTACGGCACGGGGAGGGGGCTGCCCTTACGGAGCCTTTGGAGGTGCACCTTGCAGTAGGTGTCCAAGCACCTCCGGCCGCACGTGTTTGCGCGGCCGATCCTTAGCCACCCGCAGTAATCTTTTCCGCGCCCCATCCTCCGAACGCTCGGTATACCACAGGACAGACGAATGTCTAAATTGCAAGGCCAACGCCTAATTAATTATTCATGAGCGCGAACCACCTGCAGCCCTAATCGATTCATACACGCGAAACACCTGCGGCCCTAATTGATTATTCGTGTACGCGAAATCTATTTTGCCTACATTAACTTTTGCCGATTGTTTATGTACGTGAAATCGATTTGGCCTACATTAGCTTTTGCCAATTGTTCACGTACGCGAAACATTATCTGCCTGATATATAAAGACGGTGCTGGGAGGCCCGGAGGGGCGATCCACGCCTCCCACCAGTTCCTCTGAAACCCCCCAGTCCCCCCTCAGTTAAACAGCTGTCCATGGTTGCCGAACTGCACGGGTAATAGACTGTTCCAGCGTCCCTTCTTGGCCCGACTGATGCCAATGTGTGTATGCTAGTGTGCTTCTAAAGTCCACGAAGCTTTAATAACAACATACATAATTTGTCGTATTTCGAAAGCTTCGTACCGTTATTTCACTTAGAACTCTAGATATCGACTATTTTCCCAGGGTCACGTGATTGATGACGTCATATTTTAAAAGTTCATAATTGTAAAATCCCATGTGCTATTTGTGATATTTCGAAAGTTTCGTACTGTTATTTCACTCAGAACTCTAGATGTCGACATTTTTCCCACGGTCACGTTATTGATGACGTCATATTTTAAAAGTTCATAATTGTAAAATCCCATGTGCTATTTGTCATATTTCGAAAGTTTCGTAATGTTTTCTCAATAGGAACTCGAGAAAATGTTTTTTCCCACGGTCACGTGATTGATGACGTCATGTGAATAACTAATGCGGCATTGTCTTCGTTATTACATTTGTACACTTATGTTAAAGTTTGATGATTATCGATGAAAATGGGACGTAGATATTGCCACAATTGTGATGTAACGACTTGCCTGCTGAAACGTTCAACGTCACACAGTCACGTGATTAATAATATTTGATAGCATACATGCATGAATATGTTTGTTGTACTTTTTGTACAATCGTGTCCAAATTTCGTGACAATCGGCCAAATACCTGCCGAGATATTACACAAATCATCACATTTGAGTTGCCTGTAACTTCACCGAGTTGCCTGCTGAGTTGCCTGCCAGCTTTACTATGGTTATTTTATTTCTAAGGCGCCATATTTTGCGATTCTGAAAGAAAATCAGAATTGAATTTCAGATTTGGTAACATTTAACGTGATCTTAATTGTAAACAATAAATGCATTCGTTTCAACATTTAACGTGATCTTAATTGTAAACAATAATAGCATTATTGTTTCATTTTAGGATCACGTTAAATAAATGTTACCAAATCTAGGAAAGACCTTTTATTTCGGTGATTCTTCCCATGTCGAACTGATAGGGATGCTCGTCGTATTTTTAGGGGGCAAAATTGGGCCTCAGGTATTTTTTAGGGATTTTCCGGAAAAAAAGGCTTTTCTCTTAGAAATGGTATTTTTAATGCTTGTGAGGTATTTTTTAGGGTAGCAATTTTTGGTGTGCAGGTATTTTTAGGAGTATTTTTCACATTTCCAGGAGCATCCCTATCACTTTTACCCTGAAGAATACTCTTTTACACTAAATAATTACTAGATAAATGATCACTTAGTAACATGTACAGTCCACTCTATTCAGTTTTCTATTCTTGGTTCTGTCCACTCTTGGGGGATTGAGATTTAAAGCAGTTTAATTAATGTGAATGCGGTATAAGACAGGGCTATTGCCTCCCCATTAATGCGCGGGTACCTCAGGTTCCTTTGTTCTTTCAAAAGCTTTATAAGACAACATAGATGCCCAGTGGCCCCATTGGGGTCATACCTATACACTACGCACTACAGATACCTTTTTAAGTTCTTGGTAGCAGGCCTCGGAATATTGGGGGGGGGGGGGGTTGGCATAATACAGAAACGTTAAGAAAATATTGGGGGCACAGCCACGCCCCTATGGTCATTTCCTTATAATTTCCTAATAATAAGTATTGGGGGGGGGGGGGGGGGGTTGGGGGGGGCACGTGCCCCAGTGCCCTTTCACCTGCTACGGCCCTGATTTTTGGTATCTTTACTGTTTGTTTGCCTACATATGTTTTTTGATTGGGTCAGCAAAAGCGAATCTTCTCAAGTCTAGTCAAGTCAGCTTTATTTTGCTTATCCATGCAGACTGGCAGATAGACTTTTTAGAATAATTTTTTTGTATAAAAATGATAGCCAATACATGTTTTCAAATGTTCTTTGCTTGTTTACATATGGTAGGTGTGGCAGGTGTGGCCACAAAGCAAAGAAACCCTTGACACGACAGCTATTTGCATACATCACGTAACCAAGAACAGAAAACAAGATTACTAAGGTGGCACAGGTAATGGTACAGTGATGGAAATGAAAAAAAAAGGTAAAATATCTCAACGGGTCATAACAAGAAAAAGTGAATGTTGCCGAAAGTAGCAACAGTCCGAAGGAAGTGAATTCCATATTTTTTTACTTATTTTTTTATTCTTTGGTATTTTATATTTTGGACTTTTGGTAAAGTGGTGAAAAGAAAGAGTCTGAGCAGAATGTCTTTCAGATAGATAGTACTATTTTAGACGAGCCCAAGCACTGCCTTTCTAGATATCCTCCTATTGGGTATGTCCATTAATGTTTATTCAAGAAGGTCTTAGAAATTCCGGAATTTCTGGGTCAATATCTTGACGACCTTTTTCCTTAACCTTCTGACAAACAGAAAGTAGATGAATGGATTCGCTAGGGACTGAAGCGATGCAGCGCAGTTGATCCAGTGGAAAGTCCGTGGGATATACTCCACGGGAATGGCTGGGAACATCAGAAATGGCAGCCAACACGTATAGTACACCCCCAAGATGATTGCCACCGTCTTGGTAGTTTTACTCTCGTGAAGTTTTTGCTGTTTGTTCCAGGAACGCCGTTGTTCCCTGGTGCTGCATTGCCGAGGTAAGGGGGGCGGACGAACTTTGAGATCTTGCTTTCGGGCTGAAGTAGAATCAAGTTTGTGTTATCCTTAGCGTGCAAAACAGGTTAAAATATTTGAGGGGGGGACTTAAAGCCGCATGGTCACCAGTTTACTTCCGGAGGTCCGACGGAAACTTCAACCGTTAAAAGACAAAAGAGTCTATTAAAATCCGAGATATTAAACAGGCCATCCGCTCTAAATTATCAATCACATCCTCAAAGAAACTTTCAATAAACACACTTCTTTCAATATTTTGAAATATTTTTCGCGTTTTCCGTTAAAAATCATCGGAGATTGTTACGTAATCGACCGGAAGTAAACTGGAGACAATGCAACTTTAAAGGGAGAGGGATGGGAGTGGTGCTAAGCCAATTTTGGGGCAGATACCATTCTCTTCCATGTGTTCTTTGTGAAATTCCTTCACATCAAAGGGGGTGTGTGTACCCCCCGGTCTGTCCCGGTGAGCTGCGGCCTTCATTAAATACTGCAAACCTGACTCTCAGTCTAGTTATAATTGTCTTACTTGAGTTAAATGGTCACTTAATCAAGACGGGGTATCCATTATCCCCAGGAAGGCGCTAGTGCCAATCCTAATATACTCGGATAAAAACGCTCGATAGTGCTGCCCTTCGATAGACACAACAGGAAGGCAGCACACGAAACATCATTCAAAAGATATATTATCACTCGAATTCTAGGCAGTCTACTTTCCTCCATTCTTTTTTTCTGATGTCGGTACCTCTAAGACAAAGTCTTACCCGTGATGAAAATCGCGATGTAGATGCATAACAGCAAGATCGAAATCACCATTAAATAGCAGTAGATGGTTACCACGCCGATGACGTGAATCACCCGCAACACAGTCAGCCCCAAAGAGATGATATACGCTAACACAGCGCAGATTACCACCTCGCAACTCTTGGGGATGTTATTGATGTACACATACGGGAAGAATACCGCGATGAAGCGCTCCACCGTCACAAACACAAGGCTGGAAGTATATTTAAGAAAAAGTTTTAGATGACATATGTGTTTTATTAGGTCTTTCTATTCCCTCCATAGGTTTGCATCTATTTACTTAAACAAAAATGCTCTTGGCTCTCGCCTTTTTTATTTACATGGTATGAGTTGTGTTTTACGGGACATCACCTTTCTCCGTCATCGCGTCCATGTGGGACATTCGCGTATGCGTCATCTTACTATTACGTTATAATTATTACGTCCTGTTACTATTTATATCCTAATTACTAATCTCTCTCGTAATTCCTATTTCGAATTGAGGAGTACTTCTTCTTTCTCGATACTGTTTTTTATCCCTTCGATGATCTGTCTTGTAAGTGGATCGTAGGAGAAGAGCCATTGAGTGCGAGCTTGTACCTGTTGTAAGTGCGAGTCTCCTTTATTCATCTAACCCAAGCCCATGACGTCACAGGACATCTTACAAATATGGCCAATCATACAACACCTCCCTTCAAGTTTATACTAGGGTGGTTCAACAGTAAACTTAATAACAACCAAATAGTAACAAACGTATTCTCTCACTTTCTAAACTACCTCTAATAATAAACCATATCTGGGCGCTGGTTCGATCTTACCAGTCGGCCTGACTTACGAACTGGTGTAACGCCTGGATTGGGGGATGCAGCAACTGGACAAGCGGCTAGGACTTGATGTTTCTCTGATGGAGCTGGATCTACGCAATTGGCGGCTGGGAGTGGGTCGTTGGGTCCACTCCCAGAGAAACTTAATCTTCTGCTTCGAAAATTCACATTTTTCGTTCAACGTGATTCCCTCCTTGAGGAGACGCTCGAGGACTAGACGAACACATTCGTCCTGAACTTCTTGCGAGGACCATGGATCAAAATATCGTCCATCTGACATACGACGCCTTCTAAACCTTCCAGTGTCATAGACATGGTACGTTGAAAGACTTCTGGGGCAGAGCTTATCCCGAATGGGGGACAATTGAAGCGAAACCGACGAAAGGGCGTCACAAAGGTGGTGCGGAGCTTAGATTCGTCGTCCAGGTGAATCTGCCAGAAACCAGAGTTGGCGTCAAGCTTCGAGAAAATCGAGCTGTCTTTTAGCTTTGCGAGATTTTCATCTACACTTGCCATTGGGTGGATCTCTCTCTTCACGGCCTTGTTAAGTGAGGTGAGGTCCACACAGATCCTGACGTCTCCATTCCTCTTGGGGGCATTGACCATCCCGGAGCACCAGTCAGTAGGGGTGGTTACAGGTGATATGACCCCCTGGGCGACCATTCCCTCTAGCTTCTGTTTTACCTTGGGTAACAGTGGATGTGGTATACGACGTGGAGTGTACAGACAGACTGCGTCGTCTTTCAGCGGTGTCTTGTAGGGCTCTTTCATCATGCCAAGGCCCTTGTGCTTAGGAAATTCTTTCCTGAAGATTGGCACCTTTCCCATGTTATTTACTTCGGGTGCCGGAACAAGTAATCGAAGCGCCTGGATAGCTGATTTGGACAAGAGGTTGTTCCTCTGGTTACTCATTACATTCTCGTGTTGCGCCTATTTCTGGCTTGTAATGTTGCGCTCGTGATCTGCCCTTTCATGAGGTGAGACAGTTTTACTCCATCGGGACCTCGAGGTCTTAACTTCCTCGAGCTGCATGCCTTTGATCCAAGATGTTTGGTCGCTGACGACTGTCACCTTGGACCCGCTGTCCAGTTTGAAGTCGCATGCATTCCCATTGACAAGCAATTCCACTGACCAGAAGTTCTCGCTGATAGAGTTTACTACGCCCATCGTGTAAAAGGTGTCAAAGTCGCTGTCCTCATCGTTATACACTTCATGGACTTGTTTAGCTGATTGGAACACTGTTGCGAAATGACCAGTCTTCTGACAGTTATGACACTGGATATTCTTGGCGGGGCAGTCTTTTCGAAGGTGAACTGCCTGTCTTCCACACCAGCGGCAACGCGGAATCTGCTGCAAGTTTTCTGGTGGTTGTGGTTGGATTTGCCGAAGGCTGAAGAGCCAGAAACTCTCTCTTGACCATTGCTTTTTTGCCTGGACTTCTTAGAGCACCCCTTTTCTTTGCAGGATTATTCCCCCCATTGTCTGTGTGGTGGATAGGTTCTGGTTTCCCGGCTTATCACGTGCTTGTGAGCTCTTGAAATCTCTGCAGCTCGTAAACTCTCTACTACCCTAGCAAGGTCTGGAACAGGTATCTCTCGCCGTAGCCGCTCCCTTCAGCTTTCATCCGCATCGATAACAATGCGGTCCCGGATCAAGGAGTCCTTCAGTGCCCTAAACTCACATGGCACGGCCTGCTGTCGCAGACAGATAATGAATAATCAACGGCCTCCCCTTTTTTTTTGAGTGAGTTAAAAACAAACCGCTCATAAAGGACGTTCCTCTGGGGTACAAAATGCTTTCTAAGCTCTTGAATGATTTTGTCTGGGTCTTTCTTGTCCTCGGTGAAAATAAGTCGTTCTTATTAAAAAGAATGTATAGTCAATATGAAATTTTTCACAGCACTTTTTTAAAATAATTTTTGGACCTTTTTAAGGACCTATGTGATTCAAAACAGACCGCTAAAAACTTTTAATTTATTATAAAAACAAAGCAATCAAAGCAGTATGAGCCAATAAGTTTCCTTGAAAAGAGTTTACATTAAATTTACCATAGCACCTGCACCCATCCGTCACTCGTTTTTAACTACGGAAAGGAAAAACACCTTTATTCCGTTTTAAATTTACCCGATTTCCTTAGACAAGCTTGCACGGAAATTGGCATTTCGCAGGAGAAGCTCAATTAATAAATGCATCGCGACCAAGTGAAAACTCATTGCAGCAATGGAGGCATGTTTATGGAGACATGTTCCGTAATTACAAACGGGCAGTCTATTCGAAGGTGAACTACCTGTCCTCCACAAAGGCAATCCGCTGCTGGTTTTCTGGCTGTTGTGGTTGGATTTGCCGAAGGCTGAAGGGCCAGAAACTCTCTGTTGACCATTGCCTTTTTTGCCTGGACTTCTGGGAGCACCTCTTTTCTTTGCAGGAATATTTCACCCATTGTCTGTGTATGGTGGATAGGTTCTGGTTCCCCACTTATCACTTGCTTGTGAGCTCTTGAAATCTCTGCAGCTCGTAAACTCTCTACTACCCTAGCAAGGTCTGGAGCAGGTCTCTCTCGCAGTAGCCGCTCCCTTCCGCTTTCATCTGAGGTGCCGATAACGATGTGGTCCCGGATCAAGGAGTCCTTCAGGGCCCCAAACTCACATGGCTCGGCCTGCTGTCGCAGACGGACAATGAACTCATCGACGGTCTCGCCGGTTTTTTGAGCGACTGAGTTAAAAACAAACCGGGGTACAGTGGCAGTGGTACACTGCCTTTCTTACTTTATAGCCAGAGCCGCAGCAGGCCAAGGAAGATTAGGGAGGGGGGGAAGGGCTCAATACAGAAATATAGAAAAATTATCGGGAGGGGGGCGCAGCCACTGGAAATTTCCTGGTTATTTCCTAGTTCCTGGTCATTTCCTGATTTCATTTCCTGGTCATTTCCTAATATTGTTTTTAAATGTTGGGGGCTTGCCCCCAGTGCCCCACCCCTGCTACGGCCCTGTGCCCCACCCCTCCTACGGCCCTGATCGATAGCTTCACACGAAACGCTCAGAAACTCACATTTTTTTCCAGCTCCTCTTGGTTTTATCTTCATACACTCCCGATCTTTATCAATATCATCACCATACTGATCTAATAATTCATTGGGTACTATATTCTTATTTACACTAAAATTTAAGAACATCGTTAAGAACATTTCTACCCTTAAAATGTCCCAAAAATAAGAATACGGCCAAGCCTTAAAGAATGTCGATCAACCACCCTCCTTCCATATTGTTTATCATTGAAAATACAGGGACAACAATATTTGCAAGGAAAACTACAAAATAACAACGCATGAATACGGTACTGACGATATTGAAAATAACTTGTTTACTCGCTAGAATAAGCCGATGCGAATGGCATCTTTGAGTCACTC
Source organism: Nematostella vectensis (assembly GCF_932526225.1). Taxonomy (NCBI): domain Eukaryota; kingdom Metazoa; phylum Cnidaria; class Anthozoa; order Actiniaria; family Edwardsiidae; genus Nematostella; species Nematostella vectensis. Next base: position 16,473,706 of record NC_064035.1, read on the forward strand.
GCCATTGAGCGGGAGCATAAAATGGCGGCATGATTGGCCTTCTTTAATTGGAAATAAGCAGTATGAGCCAATAAGTTTCCTTGAAAAGAGTTTCCATTAAATTTACCATAGCACCTGCACCCATCCGTCACTCGTTTATAACTACGGAAAGGAAAAACACCTTTATTATCTCAATAACAAAAGTCTCCAGGAAAAGCCGTTTTAAATTTACCCGATTTCCTTGGACAAGCTTGCACGGAAATTTGCATTTCGCAGGAGAAGCTCAATAAATACATGCATTTGATAATTCGCTCCTGACAGTTTTATTCGAATTGTTAGCATAAAATTTAACAATTTAATGTTTATCAGTGAGAATTTACCGATATATGGACTGTCACGACCAAGTGAAAACTCATTGCATTAATGGAGACATGTTCCGTAATTACAAACATTAATTCGGAAAACTTGCTGGCTTGAAATTTTTTGCAGGGCCTCCTGTGGCTAGTTTTTTAATTCAAGATCACTGAAAATAGGCGGGTCTGCATATTGATAAAAAAAAACACCCAAAAATGAAATTTCCGCTTAAGGAACAGTGTGGTAGTTGGACTATAATATGATAAGTATAAAATGGGGGAGCTACTAACGTCAATGTAGCTGGGGAATGCTGAACTACCATGAAGAAAAACGGATCTAAGGCACAGTTTTTCACACTCTACTGCCAGTATATAACAGTTTCAAGCATAAAGGTAAACAATCCTTTATACCCACAAAATCGATAATGCCGAGTTCGAGGAAGCCATGATTATGCACTTAGGTCTAGTAGCATACAGCACAAACCGATTTTCGAAATTCGTGACTAATTCTCTAGTTTTCTACACTAGCGCTTTAACCAGTAATGCATGCAGTTATGTTTCAATAAATACAGCCGTCTTTCTATTACATCTAGGGGATGCTTAGCTAACGTTGCAGGGGAAAACAAATCCAAGGCATACGAACCTGTTTAATGACGACAGAGCCGTAAAATAGGCCAGAAAGCTTGATAAAGAACCGTACTGGCCTGTCACAGTAGAGTGGATTAATGTCGGCTGCCAGAGCGCACACGACAGAAAATCAGAAACGGAGAGCGAGAGTAGAAGAAAATAGCGACTCTCCCAGAGATGGAGGGATGAGAGAACCGCAATGACGATAAGAGCGTTTGTAAAAGCGCCAACAAGAGAGCTTATGCTACACACGAACACTAGCGCCACTCGGTCATATAGAGGGGCTTCATACGCGCCCCCAGGTGACACCGACTGGTTCATCGAGAAAAGTGAGCCAGTCAAGAGGCAGTCAGGCTTTTTAGGATTGACATGACGTCAGGGTGACGTCGGGTGAATGCCTTTATGGGCGGAATAGAGTCTTAACTGCCTATTTACTAGGTATGGATAATAGCAGCGCTTAACAATAGCGTCCCACACATTTCACTCCATCCGTTAACACATTGGTCTTAAGATATTGCTAATGATTGATGATATCTCTATAACGGATGATGATAAAAGATCCAAAATGGCAACTATAAAATTTGGGGTACCAAAGGGCTCAATACTTGGACCTGAATTTTTCAATTTATGCGTTGCTAGGACATGCTAAATTGTTTTCGTGCTATCAATATGCAGATGATACTACTTTTTATCTACACACTATTGCAGCTATTGGTATTGCAAAAATTAATAACGTCATTTCCAAATTAGGCGACTATTCTGCAAACAGCCTTTCCCTTAATTCATCAAAGACAAAGTACATGCTACTCTCTACACAGCAAATGGCACGCACTCACAAAATGGGATGCTGCACTTTTCCAATGCGGCGAAACAGAACTCGACAGGTTTTCTCCAAGAAACTATTCAGCACGTGAATCCACATTGTTCAGCAACCTCGTGGGACAAGCACATTAAGGCTCTTCTTGAAATTATGCTATGGAATATTGGAAGTTCTTAGAAAACTTACATTTCCACATTAGAATGCATGCGCTTAGATATGCACTTGGCAGAAAAATTATACGGCTTGGTTACCTGTAAAGGAAAGGATAGAGTTAAATTTAATTAAACTCTCCTCGCGCAATTTTCTGCTTACAAACTCAGATCGTCTTCAGCACTTGTTACTGTCTGAGCATGGTTATGATGATTGGTTGCTGTCTAAACATGGTTATAATGGTTGGTAGTTGCGTCTGAACATGGTTATAATGATTGGTAGTTGCGTCTGAACATGGTTATGTTGATTGGTAGTTGCGTCTGAACAGGGTTATGTTGATTGGTAGTTGCGTCTGAACATGGTTATGTTGATTGGTAGTTGCGTCTGAACATGGTTATGTTGATTGGCAGTTGCGTCTAAACATGGTTATGTTGATTGGTAGCTGTGGCTGAACATTGTTATGTTTATTGATTCCGTGTATGTCATCTAAAAATTTACCGACTTCCCATTACTACTTGCCATGGCAAAAATATATGATTTCGCTGTGTGGCTCGAAAAGTTCCCCTGGCTAGCTTACCCAAAAGAACTAGATGGATGTTTTAGTCAATATTGTGTTCTCTTTGGGCTTTGTTTTCATGCCAACCACCTTGATAAGTTTTACAATGTTAATACTTCGTCAAGATTAAAGTGTCCTTAGCATCAAAATTCTCTAGCTTGTTTTTAATTTACTTATCCTGAGATAAAGATTAGGTAAAAAAGTATTCATATGATCAGGAACAAACTCGAAATTGACCATGAGCAAAGATGCAAGCGTTTTTTTCTGTTTACCCCATAAAACAAACCCGTGCGTAGTGAGAACAGCTAAATCAAGCTAAATGAGCAGGAAAATTTCTAGCTCATGAATAACTAATTTCCTTTTGAATAGTTCTGTAATGTTTAAAACGCCATCTTTTAATATTGAAGACTTTCGAAAAGTGCAAACAACAGAGAAGACCAGAATTGGGAAAAGCTTGATCCATCTTGATCCATCTGCACACAATTATTTATTTGGTACCTGTTGTTATCGAAGCATCACGTTGAGAATTTGTAAAAAAAAAAAAAAAGGATACGAATTGAAAAATTGAGACCTTAGACAGTTAGAACAATTTAAAGCTGACACAGTATAAAGTGCAGAATAAACTTTTTCTTAAATAATTATATCAAGAACTATATTGATGTTTTTTCCTCTAGCGATAAAAGTATTCGATTCGACGCGAAGAAATAGAATGCACTTTTTTGAAAGGGGGTCATTTTTGATGGCGTTGGGCACAGGAACTATAAATTTAATGTTAGATTGATTTAAGTTTCGGTTGATTACTATCAAGAATTGGTAATGTGAAACTTTAATATTTAAAAATTTTCAGTTTTTTTTATCATACAATAATTAATACCCAACTTCAAGAAATTCATTCGATGCCTTAAAATGATTCAATCCAATTTGAACTGCGTCCCGGGTTTCGTTATCTCAAAAACTAAGCAAAACTAGTGTTTAAAAAATATTATATTGACATTTTTTTTCGTAAGCACATTTTTCCTTAGAAATAAGGAAAAAAGCCATATGGCCAAGTAAAAAAAGACATGTTTATCGTCCCCCGTCCGCATCCTTTTTTGGGGCCGCATCAATATTTTTTTATTTAGTTATTTCTGCTGCTTTTTTCTGAAATAAAGGCAGACTTTCCCGTTTCAAGGCTTTTCTTACGATTTTTTTCGCCCGTTCGCAACAACGCGGAAATTTCCTTTGTGAATTGTACAAATCTTTGATAAACCAAGCAGAAAAAAATAAATAACAAAATAATAGGGCCGCATGCTCCCTATTTTTACTTGGCCTATAAAAAATACACACACATTTTGACACCTTTGTCGGAAATATTTTATTTAGAATTATACAGATAAGCATATTTAATAAGAAAAATAGTGATATTATTTTGGTAACAGAGTAAAACAAGGCCCTAAAATAAGAGAAAATTAACCTCCCTGAATCAACGAGGAACGCCTGACTTTTCGCTCGAGAGAAACCCGTCGTATGACCATTAAATTTGTATGGCTAGTTTTTAAATCCCAAAACTAATATTGGTATAAACCCGGAAATTAAAAGTTTGATGATACGGGAACTTTAACGAGCCCCATCTTTTAATTGGATGAGTTTTCGGATATTGCAAAAACAGCAGGCTACCTCCCGCAACATAGAAGACCAGAATATCGAAAAGCTGGATCAATCTTATTTATCCATCGAATATATAATGCATAAAAAATATTAATTTGAATTATGCCCAGGGAGCTTTTATGAAGCGCCTGTCGGCCCACACAAGCTAATATGGAATTTAAAAACACGGAATATAATTCATCAGAATCAGGTACGCGCACGCGTTTATAAGCAGTGCACTCCTATACTTTCCCCACCCCTCTGACCTACACAGTATTCAGACAAATTAATCACGTTCTAGGCTTTGAAAAAATTTTCATAGTCAAAGGACATCCCACAAAGAAATACAAGGACGTCTTATTCCCACTGTTTCACAACGAAAAGTTGCCCCGCTATTATAAAAAGAATTCATTGAATATTGTAGTTTCCGCCAAAGTTTATTTACAAAGAAAATAGTAGAATGTTCTTGTTGGTATTGCTATTCGAGATGTGATTTCTTTGGGATGCAGAGGAATACAATGTAATAGCTTATTAGGCCAAGTTCAAAGTCGTATTATCCATGAGCCGTATTTGACATGATGCAAATGCATACAGTTTTCGGCTAGTGCTCGCATGCTCGCGCAATTTTTTTCTGCCGTGCTCGCACTGTATTGCATTGTATGCTCGAATGCTCGCAATCGAAAAAAACTAAAAATGCTCGGTCTCGCATAAAAAAACGGGGTGCTCGCAAGTGCTCGCCAAAGACCATTCGGGGGTCCTACTAATGAATGTCCAAGTCAATCTTAAAACGCTATAAAAGGGAAAGCTCCTCCCACCCCCGGGTTCCAACGCCAGTAGTCACAAATTATAAGGCTCCAGTAAGAATACTTATCTTTGAGCCTCTGTCGGGTGAAATGAACTAGTTTTGCACGTTAACAAGACATTCTTATTGAAATGTCCATTTCGCTCTTGAGACTTCATTAGTGTTATTGTGCCATGTATCAGAGCCGTAGCAGGCCACTTAAGATAGGGAGGGGGGGGAATACAGAAACAGTTAGAAAAAATTGGGGGGAGGGCATAGCCACGCCCCTACTGGTTATTTCCTTAGTTTTTGAAAATATTGGAGGGCACATGCCCCAGTGCCCGACCCCCCCTGCTACGGCCCTTTGTATAAGTGTTCGCTCTGAAGACAATGCTTTTTCGCTTGGGTGAATCCCTTCGCAAAAGGTGTAAATGAACTAGAAATGTTTTCTTTTCAAGCGAAAGAGAATAAGACTACCTAAACAAGGCCCTAGTAACCTAAATTTGCAATAAATTTATAATAGGAACCCGTAAAGACTTGAAAAAAATAGAAAAACTCCCGGGGAAAACTAAACGTGGGTTTAGATTACGATGTCACGTGACCATCATTGACCTTGATCAGGTTCTAGGTAGCCTGGGGCAAGCGGCCCATTGGGGTCAGTACGCAGCTCTTACAAGCTGCAATTTGATTGGGCAAATGAACAATATCCGCACCTCGACACAAAGAACGAGAAGAATAGAGACAAAAGAACTGCTTTGTAGAACAAAGATAATAGGTGACAAAGCAGCTGCGCGCTTACTCGCCCATTGGCCATATATTTGTATGAATTTATGGCACGAAGCATTCAAGCATGGGCGAAGAGAGCACTCATTTTTGGATGATTTGTATTTAATTTCCATGCGAGAAGGCTTATAAATTTCTGAGCCATCATGTTATTAGGCGTTAAAAATCGTGTGAGATTTCCGTATGCCGTTAATTAAGTCATCTTTGGGATGTTTTTTAGACGTAACTGCAAGCTCTACACTTCTACCCAAAAGGTAAGCGAATTTTCTCGTCAGACAGGCGCATGATAGGAGCTCGCTGATCTAAATAGCTGTTCTGCTAATTATAACAATTTTTTTGTTTGCCCTGAGGTTCCGAGTACTGTACTTATTAGAATCTCCTTTGTTATCAGCCAACAACAACTCGACTTTATTTATACCCAAAATTACAGGAATTTGTATTGGATTAGTCTACCATTATCAAAATTATTATAATTTGTTTTGAATTAGACTATCAAAAAGAAAAGAACAGAGAAGTGTTCAGGGATTTATCCATAACTTCAATGACAAGATTTTAGTAGAAACCTTGTTACTATTGCTATCACCACAGGGGCGTAGCCAGGGGGATGGCCAAGGGGGCCCGGGCCCCCCTTCTAGCAGCCAAAAATACAGTAAATGTATGACACATTATCTAAAACACAGGAGAAAATGCCTTCAAAGGGCCATTTATGGCCCCCCTCCTGTTAAAAATCCTTGCTACGCCGCTGCACCATATTTTTTTCTTGTCTGCATTTTTTATGGAAGAACTCATATATCATGGCAACTTCGAAGCCACTTGGGAATGGCGAAAACTAACAAAACGTGTTTCAGCACAGCCTCTGTCAAGTTTTAAAACTTATTATTCTATTTTAGAGAAAGGGATGGATCTTTTTGATGCCAGAATGTCATTCGCAAAGAAGGGAAAGGTAAACGTCCTTGAAGACACTATCAAAGACACTATCACTTTGATTGTACAGCAGTCGACTCCGTCGCACCAGAGAAGTGGGAGGGTTGGACTGGAGTCGCAACTAAATGAGTCATCAAGCGCATTTTACATTTCAATGTTATTATTTTCTCCGACTCACGGCTTGTGCGCGTGCGCGTCCAGGGCGGTTGAGCAATTAACGAATGAAACTGGAACGAGTTTTAGCGTAAAGGGTCAAGATAATCGTTCCCTTGATTTTCTTAGGACCGATTCATACTTAGCACACCTGCCGCGCCGAATCGAATTGTTTGGATTGCGCACATGAACAGTTCGACGTCTGAATCAATTAAAATTAAGTTTGGCACTAAGCGCGGCTGCACCAGTCGTGTTGCACGGCGAAAGCACGACACCGATTCTAACGTCGAGCTTTTGATGTGTCGAATCAAATACCATTTTTGTTATTTTCTGCAACAGAAACTCCGCATCAAGTCAACTTATACTACTCGCAGTCTATTAAGCGGAACTCATGCATGACGTCTAAATCAACGTTGAACGCAATGTATTTGTATCGATAGATTCGGCACGGTAGGGGCGTGACGTATGCAGAATCAGGCCTTAGCGTAACAGGTCAAAGGAAACGTTCCCTTGATTCTCCACGCGCGTGCCTAAGCCTTCCCCATGATGCTGAAACGCGGTGTGGTACAATCAGGTGTTCTTCTGTGCTTTCTCAAAATTGCGGGGCCTGGTATTACAGGGCAGGTTTCTAGGAAATATATACTACTATATTGGTACTATCTTTGCTATACTAGACGTTGCAACCATGGCCATAGTGGTACCACTAGGCCGGTATCCATATGGGTAAGGTCGGGGCCGGTGCCTTGGACCGGAATGATTCACAGTACTCAGAACGTTGTAGTTCTCCGCTTACGACCCCTAGAGTACCAATGAAAACATGGTTCCATAGCTGTTCGATACGCATGTGTTCATATGGCCGAACAACCTGTTGATATTTATTCCATCCTTCTTGATCTGTTGATCCAGGTATTCCTTTGTATAGTTGCTCTCGGGATTATCAGCATCTTGTTTCTGTCATCATTTCAAGGTAACCGCTCGATGATTTTAATCGATCCCGTAAAGGCTGATTTAGACAGCTCTATTGGGTGTCGCCAAGAGAGCATAAAATAAGAAAGGGACACTTTGGTATTACCCGCGCGTCATGTCGATTCCCATCCTGGCTATTTTTTAAAGTAACCACCACCCCACCACTGCGCGTGAGGATTTGCTCCTTTTATTTTGTCCTACTCCCCCGCGGGTTGCGTATTGTTGTTTTGCCAACTCGATAGGAATGAAAGGAGATCATGTAAAATAACTCGGAAGAAGAAAACAACTCTAACATAAGAAACTTAAGTAAGAAAGATTGGCAAGTAAACTCACAGAAAGCTAAATCCCTGAATAGTTTGACTGTTTTGTTTGTCTGAGCGGCGAAGTCAAGTCAAGAAGAAAGAAACTTAGCGACGAGCGATTAAAATGGCTGTGATACCGCGTTTGATTTAAATCCCGACTCCAGCTTGTATAATATACTTTATAGATATAGAAACGACTAGAAACAACATAAAAGAAGTGAAGTAATATCTCCCCCTTTATTTTCTTACTATTAGAGAAGCTCAGATACTTCAGCTTGCTGGTTTCGATCATCACATTCCATCATTCCCTCGCTACAAGGATAGTTTTATGAAATGTATTTTTCTTGGATTTCTTCTCAAATCACCGGAATATTCACAAAAATCAATATCATATCTAACTTACAGATTTCGTTTGACCAATTTGACCAACCAGTTTGGGCAATTCGCATACGACTAAATAGCGCTGTCGAATTCAGCCTTAACGACTCATTTTGACTTGACTTTTGTTTGTGTGATGATTGTGTTATAAAACCACCCATCTGCCCCACAAAATATACGGGGAGGCACTTATACCAGCGAGGTATGATGGCTATCCTCCTCCGCAGGCATATCTCTATTAAAGAATGAAATGGAACGAAAGACGCGAAATCACCGTCTCGGGCTTCCTGCGGAGCAAAAGGAGCCAATAGTGGGCGCGTCCCATAGAACCCGAACCACAGGAAACCCAAACGACCCTCGGAGCCAAAAGTGGGCGCGACCCAGAGAACCCAAACCATCCACGGAGCTTTTTTCGCTCAAAGCCTTTCCCTGATAGACTTGCCTGCGGAGGGGGCTATAATATAGGGTAGTAGATCAGATTTGATTACAGATTTTAAATTACAATTTTACAGATTTCTAGTGTGAGATGCTCATCAACAAAATAAAATATTTCCTACCTACTTGGTTTGAGCTTGTGTTATTCAAAGTATTTTTTTTTAAATCTAGAAAAATATTTTTCCTAAGCTGTGTAAGAGGGTGCCCCATATGGTGTGTCAGGGGGTGTGTCAAGGATTGCCCCGTAGTACCTAATAGGGTGTCGTAAAAGTTGTTGCTTAATTACTGTTTTATTATTATAGATAGACTCAACGATCGATGGATAAGTGGTGCCTTGCTCAAGGAAGTTTTAAATGGCTCTGGATACAAAACTAGTTATGTGGCGCGGGGATGTGACAGAATGTCGATCAGTGATCGCCAAACACCAGAAAACAAACACTGCCGCCATAGGCAATTAACACGGGAAGAATGCAAAAGATCGAAAACATTCTACGACATCAACGACGCACCCAAACCATGCAAAACAGAAAAGAAGGTCTCTTGTACTGCTCATCAGAAATGGAGAGAAAGTCATCAAAGCCGAATACAAGTGTCCTGTGATATGTCTGGGTGTGGACTTAATAGGATGTTTGTGGCAAGTTTCGATAGTGAGTATGGCGTGATAGAAGATCAACAACACTGGCAAGTGTTCCAAAGCAAAAATGAGCTTGAAAAACACCTTCCAGACATTGTTATTGCGAATTCTCGGAAAGGGAATGACTTTTGTTTTTTAGGATGCCTGGAGGAAGAAAAAAGAATGTATGCTTTAAAGTCTATTTTTCTATTTCCACCAGTGATTTCCTTGCTCAGGTACCATTCAGACGAGAGTCTTTTTAATATCAATGTCGTCGTGCTGGATTCAGTTTCGCGCGCACATTTTTATCGTATGTTGCCACAAACAGTTGATGCTTTTAGAAGTATAGTATCTAGTGACACTTTCAGCCCAAGAGCTTTAGACTTTGAATTTCTACAAGCGATTGCTCCATATACATTCTCCAATCTGAAGACATTCTTTACAGGTAAAGCAAGTTTTGAAAAGGAAAAGGGTCGTGAGTCTTCTCAAGATTACGGAGTTGTATATTTTAACCGTGCTTTGAAGCAGAAAGGTTTTCAAGTTTTGTTTCAAGAGGACTCCTGCTGGCACGACCCGTGGGGATTGATTCTTACGAATGGTTTACTCCAGCCGCAAGCTAAAGACAAACACGAGCTAAGAAGCCGATGGAAACGATTTGGAAAACACTTCCAAAATCTCGCAATTGACAGCACGGGGCCAACTCACGCCTCATGTTTGGTGTTTCAACAATTCAACTCAACCAACCAGTTTAACAAACCGAAAGAACTCTGCTTTGGAGGGAAACCCTTGGTGAGTTACTTCTTAGAGGCTATTGAGTCGCTTATGGCGGCTGAGAGATCACGGCTAAGGTTTTCATTCACCATGTTGGCTGTGGGACATGAAGTGACAGGGCTGCGAGTCAAACAAATAGACGGGCGTCTCGCGCAACACGTTCATCTAATGGCTGCAAGTCACAACACTCTCACAATGATCTTCTCAGACCACGGACCCAAGACGACGCCCTACTCGCATAAAACCAAGGCAGGGTTGTACGAGGTATACAATTCATTTCTTTTCATGATTTTGCCGGATAAAGTGTCCAGAAAACTAGGAAAAGAAAGAACAAGGGCGCTAGTTATCAACCAAAAAAGGCTGATTTCATTACAAGACGTACACGAGGGACTGGCTTCTCTTATATTCAGAGACACAAATGAAACTCAAACGGATTCTTCGTGGCAAGGGAAAAGCGGGATTTTCGAGGTGATATCCGAATCTCGGACGTGTTCAGATGTCCCGATGCAAGTTCAAGGCTTATGTGTGTGCAACGGGCAGGAAACGTGGTTTCCAGATAACCACAGGGACTTTGCGTGGATTGCAGAGTTTGCTTTAGGTGAGCTCAATAATAGAGTTCAAGCAAGTTATAGAAAATCTGGTGGCTTACAGGGTTACGGGAAATGTCAAAGGTTTATTGGAGTCAAATATGCCAATATTCATCAACGAAAAGACACCGACTGTACGTACATTGGAATGAATATCATTGTTTGGCCACTTCAACAATCCTTTGAAATGCTTGTAAAAATTCCGCAACGGTCTTCGCGCATAATCAACAAGGCCAGACTCCTTTCGCTCATTCGTACAACCACATTCCAGACATTTTTAGAGTGCAAAGATGATTCGGTGCCCGTGAGACTTTGCGCTTGCGAAACAAACCAGGAAAAGGAACGAAAAACAGAAAAGGTATACCAATGGCTGGAGGCTAGTACAGGTACAAATGTGATGACAATAATGCAAGTAGCAGCGCATTTCTCTGCCCGCCCAGTTTTGAAGTTCATAGATAAGTGTGTTGTACTCAACACAAGGTCTCATAACAACGGGGAGACGCTATCGTACGAGATAGGTAGTGTGTGTAGTAGAGGAGAGTTCTATGTTCGCTTTGACGGGCGCGTATCACCACATGTGCTCTCCTCGGCCCCTTTACCTCAATCAGTGCTTGTGACGCCGTTATCCGTGCAATTTGTCTTTACGGTAAGGCATCTCAGAAAACCTTTCGATTTTAAAACTGATGTCACGGTAAAAATTGTTTAACCTGGTTTCCATACAATCATTGCTCGGAGGCCGTCGTTGCAAAAACACTGAATCGCACAATCCCGGTTACGTTTGACCTTTTTTAACCGTTTGAAATGCAATCTGGCAGTGTTTAGAATCTACAATGCACGAAAAAAAAGGAATATCGTAATTGAATAAATAAGTGCCGGCGCTTAAGCTTTTTTACTTATCACAAGCTCTTTTACTTATAATGTGGACTTTAAAAGCACACTAGCATACACACATTGGCACCAGTCGGGCCAAGATGGGACGCTAGCACAGTCTATTACCCGTGCAGTTCGGCAACCATGGACAGCTGTTTCGTCCTTATTAGGACTCGTCAGCATGGCATAGCCGGTTTTTTGCCGATGAAGTTTAACTGAGGCAAACCGGCTATGCCATGCTGACTAGTCCTAATAAGGACGAAACAGCTGTCCATGGTTGCCGAACTGCACGGGTAATAGACTGTGCTAGAGTCCCGTCTTGGCCCGACTGGTGCCAATGTGTGTATGCTAGTGTGCTTTTAAAGTCCTTACTTATAATGTCCCGGAGGAGGAACATACAGTATACGGGGAGGCACTTATACCAGCGAGGTATGATGGCTATCCTCCTCCGCAGGCATATCTCTATTAAAGAATGAAATGGAACGAAAGACGCGAAATCACCGTCTCGGGCTTCCTGTGGAGCAAAAGGAGAAAATGGTGGGCGCGTCCCATAGAACCCGAACCACAGGAAATCCAAGCCACCCTCGGAGTTATTTTCGCTCCAAGCCTTTTTCCCGATAGATTTGCCTGCGGAGGAGGCTATATTAGTAGATCAGAAGATAATGTGTTTATTTTAAAGATTATAAATTCTTATTTTACAGATTTTAGTGGGGAGATGCTCAACAATAAAAAAATATTTCCTACCTATTTGGTTTGGACTTTTATTATTCAAAGTAATTTTCTTTATTTTGTTTAGCGGTCACGGTAACGAATCCTGCATTCTGATTGGCTAATAGAGCAGTCCGGAGATTCCTATGTCTGCCCTAGGTCCGAGAATCGATATTTTGTGCGGGCTGCTCGCTCAAAGTATGTTTTCGCTGGTGCTGGAAAAAAAAAGTGTTTATTTTAAAGATTTTAAATTCTTATTTAATAGATTTAAGTGTTAGATTCTCAACGGTAAAAAAATATATACCTACTTGGTTTGAACTTGTACAGGGGCTCATAAGTAGGGGCAATCAACTTCCCCATGTTCTGGTACTATATAAGTGTCACGGCGTTTCCTAGGATAAGGCTATTTTTAGACGCGCGGATGAGCCAATCAGATTCAACCTTTGTGTTGACGTTTTGGCTGAGCTCAACTGCACGCGGAGTCTCAGACAAAAACCTATATTCTCTCTTCGGTACTTTGACTTTTTGTTGCTCTCTTCTTTAATATGAATCCAACCCTACCTATGACTTTGAATTCTAGCTTGCAATTCTTTTGGTAAACAAACAAAACCGACGGATGATAGATAAAAATATAATCTTCCTAACTGCAATTTGCGCGTGCAGCCTCACGTCACTCGCGCGCGCGACCAACGTCAAAGTAGCTGATTGGCCCGTTCGTGCGCGCGCGTCTAAAAATAGCCTGATCCTAGAAAACGCTGTAACATTTATATAATACAGATGATTGCCCCTACTTATGAGCCCCTGACTTGTATTATCGAAAGTAATTTTTTTTATTAATTTTTTTTTCTAAGAGCAAGGGAGGTATTACAGATCACGGGAATAAAGAAAAAACTGGGTATTGATTCTATCACCCATTTGAAATCAATTTTTTATTACTTCAATGTTCTTCGCCCGTTTACAAGCCTGCGGTCGTCATGGTAACAGCCATTGTTATGTAATCAGCGCGGGTTCGTAGAGTACAACCGCGCGCTGCTCGACTAGAGACTTGTCCTCGCTAGTAAGATATGCAAAGCGTCCCATGAGATGCGCAGGGCTCTTGCTATCCTGGTTACACTTAGTTTGATACCCGCTTTAGCAGCAGGAGTGGTCGAAGAGTGTCCGGACGGGTGTGCTTGCTATTATGACTTCGCGACAGTAAAATGCAGGGATTCGCCGCTCAAGGATCTGCCCAGATTCCACAAAAATGCAATGGCAAAAGTCGCCGTACTGTAAGTCAAAATACGTCGATGTTGTTTATTTGACAACGTTTATGAAGCTCTCTGCTTCATCGCTGCTAAAATCTTGCTGGGGTTTCAAAAGCTGATAACTACAAAAATTGTTATTTGTAATGATGGTGCGGTAGTAATGATTATTGCCTTGAGTGCAACGAACTTTCTAATTTAAAGTTCCATCTTTTCTCAGAGACATGACCAACTGTAAGGTGGAGCAACTAAAGGAAACCTCGCTGTCACACTTCCCAAACTTGAAGCGTTTGTATGTATGCCTCAATATTCAATTCCCTAAATATACCATTGTCCAAACCTCAAGTTTGTACCAGTTTGCGCCGGATGCCTAGGGGAGACCACGTTGGTGCACTTTTTAAAGCATCGGTTCAATAAAACCACTACTTGTGCCTCAAACCTATGAACTTTTGTGTTTTTTTTTACACAGGATTCTTAAAGACAATTCGGTGGCGCATATTGACCAGAATGCACTTCAAGCTGCTCCCTTATTGACTGAGCTGTGAGTACCATGATGCACCGCGCGTATCAATTATGCACCGCACGTAGGTACAATGATACATCGCGCGTAGGTAGCATGATGCACCGCACGTAGGTGCCATGATGCATCGCCCGTAGGTGCCATGATGCACCGCACGTAGGTGCCATGACGCATCGCCCGTAAGTGCCATGATGCATCGCGCGTAGGTGCCGTGATGGAGCGCGCACCGGCAATTGAACACCATGATGCATCGCGCGTGAGTACCATGATGCATCGCGCGTAGGTGCCATGATGCGTCGCGCGTAGGTGCCATGATGCATCGTGCGTAGGTGCTATGATACATCGCGCGTAGGTACCATGATGCACCGCACGTAGGTGCCATGATGCATTGCCCGTAAGTGCCATGATGCATCGCCCGTAAGTGCCATGATGCGCCGCACGTAGGTGCTATGATACATCGCGCGTAGGTACCATGATGCACCGCACGTAGGTGCCATGATGCATTGCCCGTAAGTGCCATGATGCATCGCCCGTAAGTGCCATGATGCATCGCGCGTAGGTGCTATGATACATCGCGCGTAGGTACCATGATGCACCGCACGTAGGTGGTATGATGCATCGCCCGTAAGTGCCATGATGCATCGCGCGTAGGTGCTATGATACATCGCGCGTAGGTACCATGATGCACCGCACGTAGGTGGTATGATGCATCGCCCGTAAGTGCCATGATGCATCGCGCGTAGGTGCCGTGATGGAGCGCGCACCGGCAATTGAACACCATGATGCATCGCGCGTGAGTACCATGATGCATCGCGCGTAGGTGCCATGATGCATCGAACGCAGGTGCCATTGTGCATCGCGCATAGTAACCATGATGCATCGCGCTTATCAACTATGGTGCTCCACGCTTAGGTACCCATCATGCTTAGCGCGTAGGTGCCATGATGCATCGCGCGTAAGTATGATGCACAGCAAGCAAGTGCCATGTTGGGTCATGTAGAAGCTATTAGAAGATTTCAGCACATTGTATTGATGCCCTTCAGACAAAATAATAGGAAACAAAACAATAGAACGGGAATAGAACAATGAGGTAATCCAGCCAATCCTGTTAGGTTACGAGCTGTTTTCTACACTTCGGGCCATGAACCATTTTGCGAGGTACCATGATGCATCGCGCGTAGGAACCATGATGCATCGCGCCTTGGTGCGATGATGGAACCTGCGTGATGCAAGGGTCGATCAGGAAATAACCAAAAGAAGGGTTTAAGCTAGCATCCACATATGTTTCGAGGTGAATAGTGGCGGCAACTTTATTTCGTTAATATTATTCCCTCTATTCTATTATGTTGTCTTTTCCTTTTGTATTGAAGAAATTGAATTATGTATTTGCAAACGTAATTACCTAACACGCTCTATTGGATGGATTGGAGTCGCATCTTTTCTCTTTTTCTCTTTCTTGTTTTCAGCGATTTGAGGGGAAACGATCTGAAGAGTGTGCCAAGTAGAATGTTCAGCCAAAGCAAACTTCGTGTCTTGTAAGTACAGTCCACACGCCAGAAGTGGACGGTCATTCTACATCCTGCTCTCAGACGTTTACCCGATCGGGCCGTAGGCGTGGACCTATAATTTAAACATCAAAGACAGCCTTTTGTATTACCTGTTGAGCGTTAGTCCACTTCTATCTAAAAACGCGCTTCTTAGGCCGACAGAATACGGGCCTGAACGAACTCCACATGAAAGCTCATTGCGCTGTTTAGGCTGTGTTTAGGTCCTCAACTGAGTTTTTTTTTTCTCGATGTGCTCTTCATCCCCTGGCCCGCTGTGTTAGTATGGTATATGGATTTGAAATGGCCTATTGATTAATCTGATTTTCGATTGACTTGACTTTTGTTCTAAAAGGTATCTCGAGAATAACCCGTTCTCGTGCGATCCTTCGACTGTACACATCCTCCACACAGAAGTTCAGACTCTCCTAACAGAGGACACGGGCCTTGAGATGTTTGACGGGGGACGTCTAAAGTGCGCCGACCCACCTAACGTGCAAGGACAAAAGATAATATATCTGCCAAGCGAGGGTAACTAAGATTTCTCAAACGAACAGCTAGACTCCCTTCCCAGGATATGTATAGAAAGTATCCTTGACATCCAAACGAAGAAGACGCTTTATCTTATAGAGTAGGAGCAATCATCACCTTACAGTGTATCGAGATCTACATCGCTATAATTTGAAGAAACCAAGTTCTTTATCCTCCAATTTCAAGGACAGATAAAAAAGCTATTGTTAGGCTATCATAAGTGCCTTCTGAATAAGGGTGTCTAAAGTACTGAAGCTGTAACTTAAATACGGCGTACTGAAAAAGGGGGGACGGATATACCAATCCCTTTGCAAATGTTTCAACTGTCATGGGCCTCTTTTACTCATTATGACGTCTACGGATCTAGGGGAAGATCGAGCCCCCCCTTTTAATCAGAGATTTCGCTTAAGCTCCCTTATGTCGAGCGTTTCACCTTTCTCCCAACACGACAGCAACTGCTTGGAGTCTATGCAAATGGAACATCTACTACACGTTTTAATAAGAACGTTCAGTCTGAGATTCAAACAAATTTAAGCGAAGCACAGCATTGTTCTTATATAAAAAAAGAGTATATCGAATACCATAGGTCTCCTCTTTGTCTAGTGAATATGGGTTAATCATGCAAGTAATTGTCCTTCTGATCTTATAATTAGTACCTATAAACTGTGCCATTTGCTATTCGATGCTTGAGCTGAGAAAGTTTTTCTTAAATGAAATACATAACGAAATATACAGAAGTACAATGTATCTGCAGCCCCCCCCCCCCCCCCCCCCTCCCGTATATTGTATCTTGTATTCCGTGCTCTGGACTCACCCTCATTGGAACTTCTCCCCTGAGATGCACTATGTTCACTTTTACTTCCAGTGCTTGGTTCCAGCTCATTCACGAGATCAGATAAGGAGAGTACAGTACTTGTTGGCTACAGTGCTCTTACGCTGATTGGAGTTGCGCTCTGCTCTTGCACAGTGACAGGCCTATTATTTGCTGTCTATTACTCATGCAAAACACGAGTTTTGAAAAAGTGAGTATGCCAGTCAATAGCCCGGGTACCGTCTGTTTTGCATTTTTGCATTCCACAATTTTTCCACTAAATTATCTCTCATTGATTGTCCATTTACTGTTTACTGTTAAATGTCTGTTAGTGTTAATGAGAGATTAAATATGATATTTATCAAACCATGGAACACAATGAGATTGTAAAATATCAAGGCAAGGAAATAAAAAAATAAAACATATGAATCAATCTATCATATACATCAAACTAAAATAAAATCACTCATTCACAGTAAAGAAAACATGTCTTCAATGGAGGAGGGGGAATCCCTTATGGAGCTTGCAAACACAGAACCCACAGGAAACGCTGAAGACACCCTCGTTAACACCCTCCATGCACTACGACGTAAGAGTCAAGGCTACCCTGAGGGTGACATCATTGACTCAAATGATGAGGATGCAGTAGAGCCAGAAACCTATATCAAGGAGAAGCTGGAGCAGCACAGACGCCACTCTTTAGGGTACCCTAGGGACGAGCACAGTAGTGATGATGCAATGGATGAAATTGACTTGAATGCAAACTAACACACTGGATACAAAAATAATATATTTTTGAAACTGTCCATTTCTTTCACTTATAGCCTTTGTGAATTTCTCTGTTGTATAATTTTGCTGTTTGATAACAGAAAGCTTTGTCATTTCTTAAGCTAGTAAAGCATGGTAAAACTCTACAGCTGTTGACTCTTCCTGTGTTCTTTGCATGTTACCTTAAGTGTCACTGTTTGACAAATCAAGTAAGGTAAAACTTGTAAGCAGCTCATGAATTTGATCTACCTGTGAATAAATAATAAAAATGTGTTCAGAGTAATTGTTAAAAGGCTGTAATATATGACTTTCTAAAATATTTCAGATTTCCATCATACAATAAATTATGTACGATATGAAAAAAAAGTCTTGTGTGAGCGTGTTCCAGATCTGAGAATTCCATAGCTGTCAACCCAACTTGGACAGAAATCTTGTGAAATCGGGTGAAATACAGTAAATATGTGAACAAAAAAATGAAAAGAGCCATTGTGGGTAAATAAAGAGAATATATGAACATTCTCACAAAATTAGGGTTATGATGAGGTCCAAAATCTTGTGATACCTACCTAATTTACCTAATGTGGGTGAGTTGACAGCTATGGAATTCTTTTTGAAGATTTTGATAAAACTCCCTGTAAGTTTTTGTCTAATTTGAATGTACACCAATCTTAAGTTGGCTTGTTGAAAATGTCCCTGTAGCAATAAATGTGGTATAAGAAAGCTATGCATATCTCTTCATATATGTAGCAAAAGATACAACTTATTACATATTGGGTGGTAGGATACTTGGGAAACAGTAATGAACCTTTTTAACACACACCTCTTCAATAGTTGTTGTTTTATTGAGTTGACTACACAACTCATCAAGTTTCAATTTCTCTCCTTCCTTGTTAGTTCTGTTCATATACTCCTTTAACATATCTATAATCTGCAGCACTTCTTGCCTATAGCGCAGTGGGGCTGTGCGAATGACCACATCCTCATGCAACACCCTCAATGTCGAACGGGCAACTTCAAGGGGGGTTCTACCAGTGTAATCAACTGCATTTAGGTCTGATCCTGCCTTTAAAAGTAATGTCACTATTTGAACTTTGTTAGTACATGCAGCAAGATGTAATGGAGTGTTGCCATTAACGTCGCGTGCATTAGGATTGGCTCCATTTTCTAGTAATACTTTGACAACATGTTCATTCCCTTGTGTAGCCGCAAAGTGCAACGGTGTTCTCTGTTTAGAGTCGGCACTGCACGGATTCACTCCGCTACTAATTAACCTTTGTATACAGTTAATGTCGGAGATGCTCACAGCCTCTCTCAGTCGCCTTTGTAGGAGATAGTCGTAGCCTGTTGGTGACTTTTTCGTGTAAACCTGTGCCTTTAATTTAGAATGCGACGGTAGTATTGGCCCAGAGATCGCTTCCCTAGTATCTCGCTCACCATCTGGTAGACTATACACTGTACCAAAACCTGATGAAAATGGGAACACATTACGACCATCAAGCTGAAGAGGCGTAGAGCTAGAACCCCATTCTAGTTTGAATTCCTTAGACGCGGGCGACGTTTTTTCCTTTTCTTGTTCGTCCTCCATTGAAGTTATACGTCTCACAGATTGTAAAGTTTAAGTAGGACGATTTGAATTTGTCTTATCAGGGAAACAAGAGAAGGCAAAGTGAAATTATTTAGAGGACTTAGAAAATAGGAGCGAAAGGACATGAACAGGCAGGCGTTACTTACTATGACACAGGCATCACCAAAAAGTACAATGTTTTGTCACATGACCACTTCGTGACCGGGACGTTCTGTTTGTAAACCATAATGTAGGAGCAGGGTACTTATTTTAAATTGTTTGCAATGTCCTCAAACATCGTTCACAGCCCTAGTAGAAGTCTTTGCAGATCACCACACTATCTACAAGGATTTCTTTTCTTGGTTATTTTCGCAATGCCTCATGAGGTGTCGACTCTCACAAAATGCGAGATGGTCAAAGGTTCTTCCTGTCGGGCGTCCACAGACAAGGGATATATCGATCTTAGCGCCTTGATCGGTCAAGGAAACTCCCCGAGGTAATGTCAGGGGTACTAACAGATTATCGTGCATATGCAGGACGGGTAACGATTGACTGAAAACTAAAGAATCACGCCCGAATCACGCCTTTGGGCATCCGTTCTCTCTTGTGTGACATCGTGTCACGCAATACGAGAAAAACAGGCCTCGACTAGACAAGGGTATAACACCCAAAAATATATTTTTTTTCATAAGAAGAAATATAAGTAGCAGTCATAGAGGGTTGAAAATTCTCTATTTGAGGTTGAAAAAAGGGTTGAAAAAAGATTTAATAAAAGCTAAGGTAAGCAATCTAGGATCTTTTTTTTTTGCCACCAGTAAAAAAATAAATGCCATTGCCATTACATCATTCCCAGGCAGCTAGTTTTTTGTAGCTAAATAAAAAATCACATTGTTTACCAGGGCCGAAATGGGCCTTGAATTACTGGAGGGGGTGGGGTGGGGGGCACAAAACATAGACCAAGAAGAAACCTTGGGGGCGAGAGGGGGAGAGCACAGTCACGCCCCTAGTTTCCATTTACTTATAATTTCAGGGAAAAACAGGTAGCAAAAAGGGCATTGTTTGAAAGCATCATCTTTTTTTGTTACAAATGGTTTTAACATTATCTTTTATGTCAATATGTGTTTTAGATTCACAGAGATCACAGACCAAGATTCAGACAACAAGTACAGTTGGAACCCATGCAAGGGCTGGACAGATTCCACAAGTCAAATACTGAACACTTGTCAAGATGTATCGGTTAGTCATCATTCATGATTCATGACAATTACTCTACTTTTTGGGGGGATCCATGCAAGGCGTGGGCAGATAACTGAACGGTCAAGTACCAGTTAGTCATCTTATATCCTTACACTTACACTCCCCCTTTAGATCCATGCAAGGCGTGCAGGCCCATACCCAGGATTTTTATTGGTGGTGGGGGGGGGGGGGGGGGGGGGGGGTGGAAATCCGAAAGAGTGGACCTAATTTCTCCAGGGGGGGTGGGGTTGGGAGGGAGTTCTCTGATAAATCTGACCACCCCCAGAAAAACAAAAAGGTTTTTTTATGCCTTTGCAGTATTTCAATAGGATGTTTATAGTCGGATTTGACTACATACCAGAGTGATCTATCTTATTCTTTATAGTTTTTTTCTATAAATAGCACATCTATTGAGAACCAAAAGTGGACCTTCGGCTGTTGTGGGGGGGGGGGGGTGTGGACAGATAAGACAAGTCAAACGCTGACCATGTGTGACCATAAGAAAAGTGAAGGAGGGGGAGGGTGGCTGTGGTGGTATCCTAAGGGATGACCATAAGAAAAGCGAAGGAGGGGGAGGTTAGCTGTGGTGGTATCCTAAGGGGTAAACATAAGAAAAGTGAAGGAGGGGGAGGGTGGCTGTTGTGGTATCCTAAGGGATGACCATAAGAAAAGCGAAGGAGGGGGAGGGTGGCTGTGGTGGTATCCTAAGGGGTGAACATAAGACAAGCAAAGGAGGGGGAGGTTAGCTGTGGTGGTATAGTAGGGATGACCATAAGAAAAGTGAAGGAGGGCGAGGGTGGCTGTGGTGGTATCCTAAGGGATGACCATAAGAAAAGCGAAGAAGGGGGAGGGTGGCTGTGGTGGTATCCTAAGGGATGACCATAAGAAAAGCGAAGGAGGGGGAGGGTGGCTGTGGTGGTTTCAGTCGTTCGGGTTTTTTTCCTTCTATTTCTAAGACGTGCAGGTTTTCCCCCTTTTTGTTGCATTTTTTGTCTGGTTTGGGCTGCATTTTTTGTTCCTTCCCCGGGCCATCTCCCCCTCACCCAGTGCCCAGTCACTTTTCCAACGATCTGTCTCTAACAGGCAATAGACTAGGGCATATCAAGAACTTTTTTTCCAACCTGGCATTGACATATAAGGAAATTATTTGATTCCATATTTGGAATAACTACAACATAACATCCTTTCTATCAACGATAATTGACTTCGAAGTCAGAATGATTAGCGCAAAGAAAGCCCAGGTCTGGACTACGGGTTTTTCCTCCGGATAAAAAACTACAACGCCCACAAGTAGGCTACTCCATAAAATCCCTAGGACTTCTCCATCATACACTTTGATCCTAAACTACCCCCCCTCCCCTTCCCCTGTAAACGTCAAATTAGTATTAATTCATTTTACATCAGGTTTGTTTGTATATGCCATACTCCGGGGTTTCAAGTAACTTGTACGGTATCGGCAAGGCGAATACTGCAGACTTTAAGCTGGATGCGTCCTCAGGGAATTGCCTCATCACCTACACAGGGACAATGTACTTGGGGTCTTCCACGTATGTAGTTCTGTTGCTTCTGTTAAATCTAATTTTGATACCGTTAAAAAAAATATGGGCGTGCCCAGGTTTTCTGCCTCCGTCCCCACGTATATGTTTCCGTTTTAAAACGCAACGTTTTTGTTCCATTTGCAAAGAGATCCGCGTCAACACGAAACTTTTTTGTTTTGAAACGGTTCGTACACACGTGAATGAAAAAACGATACGAAAACGAACCACTATTTTTCTTGCTCAAAAGTTCCCGTCATCGCCCCCTAGACGGCACAGGAAGGGTACCGTTTACTGATTGTTCCACTCTGGAGGGCATTTTGAAGACCCCGTCCCCACTCTGTTTTCGTTTGAAGACACAGCCTTTTTGATAAGGATACGGGAATCGTCCACACGTGAACGTGAAAACGATGGTCAAAAACAGAACAATCTTTAAATTTTTAAAAGGCGCTTTTATGAGACATAACTGATATCTCAATTCTCGTTTCCAGGGTAGTAAACATCGAACTTGTTTGCAGTGAAAGCCAGGAGGGTACCCTAGACCCATTCACAAATTCAGGGTTGTCAACGACGATATTTGTAAGTTTTTATTACAAAACCTACATTATCATGTCTTCGTCTTTTCATTTTTAATTAATACCCTCCTTTTTACAGACTTCAAAGCTCCATTCAAAATACGCATGTCCAAGCCGTAGTGGAATAAGCACGGGGAGTATATTACTAATAGTGTAAGTATGAAGAGTACTCCTTCTGTCGACACGAAGAAGAAACAGACCTCTTACATCACATAGGATGGGAAGTGTGTGGAACAGTATTTCATGTAGTTTTCTCATAGTCCCTTCGATGGCGCATTAAAGTAAAACAAGAGTAAAGTGAATCCGTGTTTTACGCGAGGCTACACATGGTTTGCTATTCACGGAACAACATGACCGCTTGTAGAATATCCTCGCGTAGGGCCCCACGTTATTTGCTGTTGCGGGGACAACCACAGGAATCCTGAAGCACATCCTGGCCGTCATGCACCGCGCGGTACTCCAGAACTGCTGCGACGTTTTCAAAACACTACATAGCCAATAATTGTTGTATGTATAGGAGGCAAGAAGCTGATTTGGTGTGAATTATTTCAAGCGCTGAGGTTTTGTGTCTGTTTGCTCTCCACAGATTTTTTAGCGTCATTTGCGTGTACCTCGTCGTGGGAATCCTGATAAGTCATTTCGTGAAAGGAGCGACGGGAAGAGAACTGGTGCCAAACTATTCTTTCTGGGTTGACCTCCCCGCCCTTATCAAGGTATTGAACCATTTGATCGACTAAATTTGTTAAATTTTAGTAGCAGTGAATAGTCGTAAATCTGTGTAATTCAGACGTGGATATCAGGCCAGTACCCAGGATTTTTCTTGGGAGGGTGCGAAATCCGAAAAAGTGGACATAATTTTTCCGTAGGGGGGGGGGAGTAAGGGAATAAGATCTCTGATAAAAATCTGACAATCCCCGAAAGAACAAAAAAATGTCTCTCCACAGTATCTCCACGGGACGTTTATTGTCGGATTTGGCTACGTAGCTAGCGATCTAGCTTATGCTTTATAGTTTTGTCTACAAATAGCACGTCCATTGGGAACCGAAAATGGACCTTCAGCCGTTGCGGGGGGCGGGGGGGGGGGGGGGGGGTGCAGCCCCTGCACCATGGCTGAGTACGGGCCTGGATACGACGATAGACTCTGAACACATGTTGATGTATATGGTACAAACCAATAGAAGCACAATGAACTACACGGCTAAGACATGGACCTTGGACGAAACCCAAACGCAAAAACACAGTGTGTGCTTTTGCTGCTTAGATCAATAGCTTTCCCATCTTTGTGGCTATTTGTTTTTGTTTTTCATTCAACTCGTGTCCTATTTTTTTGTAGGATGGCTGTGTTTTCACATTTGGGAAATGCAGAAGTCTTTGTGGAGGGAAGGAAGGAAATTCCTATGAAGTCATACCGTAATACAGAGCCGTAGCCGGCCATCTGACATTGTGGGGGGCACAATACAGAAACATTAAGAAAATATTGGGGGGGGGGGCAAAGCCACGCCCCTTCTGGCCATTTTCTTTTAATTTCGAAAATATTGGGGTGGGCGCAAATGCCTCCAGTGCCCTACCCCCTGCTACGACCCTGTGGTGTAAACAGGTATTATGACACTTCATTTGCAGTCTCATGATCACATGTCCACGCACCATCTAAGGCTGTTTTTTTTTTACCAAACAACTTTGACATCTAGAGTGTATATATAAACTTTGTAAACAAATATTTTCAAAGAGTTTTTTTAAATTGTACATAAGTTTTTTGAATGATTTCTCGTGCATATGATGGTGATGATAATGGTTGCAGAATGGGGGTGGGGGTGGGGGGAGTTTGCACTTTAACCGGCGCAATACCATTGCCAGATATTTCAGTTGTTTTTTATTCAATGCCGCGGCTCAATATTCAAGGTCGAATAAATAGCTGAGTCTAGAAAAATATCTAATTCTTTATCTGCTACATTAGTGATCTGTATTTGAAAGCTAAAGTAAAATTATTTTTCAAAAATTATTATCCTTACTGTCATTTATGAGAATGATGTATATAAATTGTCATCGGCCGCACTCACCCCGCGTATCTACCATTAAATAAAAGGTAATATTTCTAGTGGAAATAAAGGATTTTAACCGATATTTGCAAAACTTATACCCCATGCCCTCCTGGTTTAGGGAAACGCGAGGGAAACGCAGACACCTTAGTTGTCTGGATTTATTGTTAATCCTTGGCACCGCCGGTCCGTTTGTGAAGGGTCCCGTTAGACTGCGATTTCTCATCATCGGAATCAACCTCGGCTTCCGTGACCATCACGTGATACCTAACATAAGACGTACCAGATGTTATTGACGTGATCATTATTTAGTGTGCTCATCTAGCCTAACTACTCCACGCATCTCATGCGCTATTTGAATCAACATTGCGGCGATAAGTGCGATAAAGTGGTACATGACGATGATGGTTATAATATGATGCTAATGATAATGATGACGATGATGATAACAATGCTGATAATAATGGCGGTGTAAGTCATTAATGATGTCACTTGATGCTGATAATAATGATGACGATAGCGATGACAATGCGATAATAATGACGGTGTCAATGATTAATGATGTCACTTGATGCTGATGATAATGATGACGATAGTGATGACAATGCTGGTAATAATGGCGGTGTCAATGATTAATGATGTCACTTGATGCTGATGATAATGATGACGATAGTGATAACAATGCTGATAATAATGGTGGCGAAGTCATGCTGCTGTGTGACGATGGTAGTGATGATGATGTTGGTTGATGGTGATAATGACGATGGTGGGGTGATGCTTATGTTAGCTGTTGCTATGGTAATGGTAGGGTGATGATGATGATGATTATGATGATAATGTTTATGCTGATGATAGTTGATAGTGATGGTAGTGGTGATGTTGCAGATGGTTGCTGATCATTGTGTCGATGGCGGTTAGTGTTGACTTTGCAGTTGCAGTCAGCCACGCCACCCCACCCCCCGCCCGCGCCACCCTTGGTAAAGTCGCTACTCACTTGATAGTTTTGGAAAGCCATTTGCTGTCGTTGTTATCCCAAACAAGTGTACACATTCCTGGGCACGGCGGCGAGTAGAACCTAGGTCAACAAACGGATATGGTACAAGCACAAGGCACGTAACACTACCGCCACGTGTAAGGCACGTGATCCTTAACTGCCACAAGTAAGGCATGTAACACTACCGTCACGTGTAAGGCACGTGACCCTTTACTGTCACAAGTAAGGCATGTAACACTACCGCCACGTGTAAGGCACGTGACCCTTTACTGTCACAAGTAAGACACGTGACCCTACCGCCACGTGTAAGGCACGTGACCCTTTACTGTCACAAGTAAGACACGTGACCCTACCGCCACGTGTAAGGCACGTGACCCTTTACTGTTACAAGTAAGGCAGGTGACCCTACCGCCACGTGTAAGGCACGTGACCCTTTACTGTCACAAGTAAGGCACATGACACTACCGCCACGTGTAAGGCACGTGGCCATTTACTGTCACAAGTAAGGCACGTGACACTACCGCCACGTGTAAGGCACGTGACCCTTTACTGTCACAAGTAAGACACGTGACACTACCGCCACGTGTAAGGCACGTGACCCTTAACTGTCACAAGTAAGGCACGTGACACTATCGCCACGTGTAAGGCAAGTGACCCTTTACTGTCACAAGTAAGGCACATGACACTACCGCCACGTGTAAGGCACGTGACCCTTTACTGTCACAAATAAGGCACGTGACACTACCGCCACGTGTAAGGCACGTGACCCTTTCCTGTCACAAGTAAGGCACGTGACACTACTGTCACGTGTAAGGCACGTGACCCTTTACTGTCACAAGTAAGGCACGTGACACTACCGCCACGTGTAAGGCACGTGACCCTTTACTGTCACAAGTAAGGCATGTAACACTACCGCCACGTGTAAGGCACGTGACCCTTTACTGTCACAAGACATGTGACACTACCGCCACGTGTAAGGCACGTGACCCTTTACTGTCACAAGTAAGGCACGTGACCCTACCGCCACGTGTAAGGCACGTGACCCTTTACTGCCACAAGTAAGGCACGTGACCCTACCGCCACGTGTAAGGCACGTGACCCTTTACTGCCACAAGTAAGGCATGTAACACTACCGCCACGTGTAAGGCACGTGACCCTTTACTGTCACAAGACATGTGACACTACCACCACGTGTAAGGCACGTGACCCTTTACTGTCACAAGTAAGGCATGTGACACTACCGCCACGTGTAAGGCACGTGACCCTTTACTGTCACAAGTAAGGCACGTGACACTACCGCCACGTGTAAGGCACGTGACCCTTTACTGTCACAAGTAAGGCATGTAACACTACCGCCACGTGTAAGGCACGTGACCCTTTACTGTCACAAGACATGTGACACTACCGCCACGTGTAAGGCACTCGACCCTTTACTGTCACAAGTAAGGCACGAGACACTATACTACCACCTGAAAGTCACAGGCCCTTATCCAGCGGGTGCGTTCGTACCCCCCACAACGGCGTCCACATTGGTAGACAAAACTAATCAGAGCGAATAAGATAGAAAATAGGCCCCTCTAGAACACTCTGGTATGTCATAAATCTAAAAGTCAAACATTTTGAAGCCAAATCTGAAAAAGTAGGTCCCCTTTTTCGGATTTCGCGGCCACCTCCAACCCCCCCCCCCCCCCCCCCCCCAAAAAAAAAAAGGTGATATTATACTGCCGCGTGTAAGGCACGAACATACAGCTTGTGTGTAACTGGTGACTCACCCTGTGGTAGGACCCTCGAAATCAGTAACAAAATTGAGATCCTCGACCCAGACCTCTGGAATATCATTCATCCGGTCTTTCCAACCAGAGTGGGGCCTGGGCTTAAATTTAATTCCAAATTTGATTTCTTTACTGCAAAACAAAAGTAAAACTCTTTAATAAATAAAATCGAAGATTTGTTCTGTACTAGTGTATATTTGTACATGAATATCAAGGTCGTCCTGTTTTATCGTCAGAGATTCTGTGCTTAAATGGGCCATACCTAGACGTTTTGAAGTACCATGCTATCGAGTCACCGTCGTTCTTACATTCCTCACTTTTCTCAAACGATTTTTTAGGTCCTGAAAAAGAAAATACTTAACTGCAACTCATGTAAGATAATAACATCGCACAACTCTTGTATAGTTGCGTGTAGTATAGTAACAATCCCAAATATATAAAACTGGTGTAACCTGAGAAATGAATGATTCATTTGTCGGGCCGATTTTGTGTAATTCCATTCAATGTCTTAAAATCTGACTCAAGAGCATATTCGTGTCGGGCCCGCTTTTTCCCTTCACAAGCGGAGGCAGAGGCCCGACAAATTAATCGCAGCATGTAAATCATTTACCGACAATCAAACCGACAATTTGAGGCATGTATATTATTTACCCGACAATGGGCCCAACAAATCGCAGCATGTAAATTATTAACCCGACAATCGGCCCAACAAATCGCAGCATGTAAATTATCTACCCGACAATTGGCCCAACAAATCACAGCATGTAAATTATATATCCGACAATCGGCCCAACAAATCGCAGCATGTAAATTATTTACCCGACAATCGGCCCAAAAAATCGCAGCATGTAAATTATTTACCCGACAATCGGCCCAACAAATCGCAGCATGTAAATTATTTATCCGACAATCGGCCCAACAAACCGCAGCATGTAAATTATTTACCCGACAATTGGCCCAACAAATCGCAGCATGTAAGTTATTTACCCGACAATCGGCCCAACAAATCGCAGCATGTAAATTATTCACCCGACAATTGGCCCAACAAATCGCAGCATGAAAATGATTTACCCGAAATCGGCCCAACAAATCGCAGCATGTAAATGTTTTACCCGACAATCGACCAAACAAATCGCATTGTGATTATTTACCCGACAATTGACCCAACAAATTAATCGAAGCAAGTAAATGCTAAGGCTGATTTAGACATCACGATTTAGTCGTATGCGACCTTCCTACGACTTTTCTTAAGCCTGAATTACACGCTTCGACTTTCGTAGCCGAACGTCGTAGCGGAGTGGTAGGCTGATTTATACTCTACGACTCGAGTGGTAGAGGAATTGCAGGCAAGTCGCATACAACTACATCGTGCTGTTTAAATCAGCCTTTTCCCGACAATCGGTCCGAAATCACAACCTCGTCCCCCGGGTCCTTTCCCTTTACTATTATTTGGGTCGGCGGAAAAGGCCCTGGGCTGTGTGATTAAGGCAGGCTTACCGATAGACTGTTCCCTTTACTATTATTTGGGTCGGCGGAAAAGGCCCTGGGCTGTGTGATTAAGGCAGGCTTACCGATAGACTGTTCCCTTTACTATTATTTGGGTCGGCGGAAAAGGCCCTGGGCTGTGTGATTAAGGCAGGCTTACCGATAGACTGTTCCCTTTACTATTATTTGGGTCGGCGGAAAAGGCCCTGGGCTGTGTGATTAAGGCAGGCTTACCGATAGACTGTTCCCTTTACTGTTATTTGGGTCGGCGGGAAAGGCCCTGGGCTGTGTGTGATTAAGGCAGGCTTACCGATAGACTGTTCCCTTTACTATTATTTGGGTCGGCGGAAAAGGCCCTGGGCTCTGTGTGATTAAGGCAGGCTTACCGATAGACTGTTCCCTCAGAGTGGGGGCCTCCGCAATGTTTCTCTGTTAAATTGGAATTAAATATTATTAAAAATGTTTCTCTGTTGACTTGAAATTAAATATTATTAAAAATTCTGAAAATAAATATTTGGTCTATTATTACTGAAGTACAAAATGATGAAACTGTTATTTGCTCGTTATGCTGATAGTCATTGCGATTTTTTCATATCAGATTGGTCAATTCTTTTTATTTATTGTATAATGGAAAGTCTTTGACAAAGCGTTGATCAACCATTGGGCATTATAACGATGAAGAACACGATGGTAAAAATTAATCTATCCAAACCATAGGCACAAGCAAACCACCTAAATTAAGCTATCAATTAGTCAAGACTGTTGGCACACGGCGCGGTGCTATAAACTATATAGCGACACGACTGCTCAGCACCCGTGCGCACGAAATCGTCTCAACAGGCGCGTAGTTAGGGTTAAGCGCAATGGGCGCGCCCCTCTTTGACATCCAAAGATACCTTTTTCTTATGATAGCTATTTCGCGCATCCCCCTGCATCTAAGGGAATAGGGGACTTGCGCTAAGAGATCACGTGGCTTTTTAGGTGACAAACTAGCGTGCGCTAAGGCTTTCAGCGGCAAAATATCAGCAACAAAAGCAACTTTGTCAGCGCTTACGAAAAAAGCCAGAATTCTTTTTTTCAGAAAGGGTTTAGTTTCATTTAAACATTTTATTTTTTCGTCGTTCTCTTGTGGGACGGGCGCAGTCTTTTCCTTTTTTTTTCTTTTGGTTATTTTGTTTTGAATTTGCCACCCAGAAAGGTCACCGTGATCTCTTAGCGCAAGCTAGCTACACGCCAGGCTCATCTCCTCACCATATGCTTTGGAATAGGGGGTAAGCACCCGTCCTCACAACGGCAGCACCCACCGAACTCCTCGGGGAGGTCCGCCGCATAGAAATAGTTGAGCAGTTTGGGGTTTTCGCTGGACTTGAGAACCACGCACTTGCTTCGTGTCTTGGGGTCTAGGAATACGCGCGCGATCTTCCACAATACGGGGAAAACCCTGCGACACACAGTAATAAGTGGAAGGTAATGACATCCGAGGATAATAAGATCCTTGGGAGACTAATAGATGATTCTCGGCTTAAGGCTTTCGCAAAAGCCGCAATTTTGTTACAAATAAATGGAACATTGCTACACCAACAATGCGTATTTTGTTGTTTGTTTTTCATCAGGCCGGTACCTGGGATTTTTCTTGGAGGAGGGGGGGTGCGGAATCCGAAACATTTTTCCGGGGGGGGGGGAAGTTCTCTGATAAAAATCTGACTACCCCTGAAAGAACAAAGAAAGAGGGTATTTTTTATGACTTTGCAGTATCTCTACGGGACTTTAATTGTCGGGTTTGCTACATACCAGAGTGATCTAGATTATGCTTTATAGTTTTGTCTACAAATAGCACGTCTATTGAGAATCGAAAGTAGACCTTCGGAAGTTGTGGGGGAGGGCTGCGTTCGCACACCCTGCACCCCCCCCCTCGGAACGGGCCTGTTTATAGTACTACTGTGCCGAGACTTGGTCATGTTGTTGCAGTGTTACGGGGTGTTACGGGGTGTTACGGGGCGACAACCTTTAAACTGGATAACAAAGTGCGCTACTTGTACTCTCTTTTTAAACAATATCGAAACACTCTGACTATAAGGTGTCCTGTTTTATTTACTTCATCTACATCTATAGCAAATTTTTGCCACGCGTTAGACTAACGAAATAATATGGAAAGAGTATGAAATATAGACACAAAAAACGAACACGAGAGTATACATCTTTAGCATACTTTCGTCAAGCATCAGACGAACCAAATAAGTGGAAAAGTATAAATTATGAGTATGAACCCTTACCATGGGGTGTTGACAATAAATATCTGAAACCAGAAAAATACTCAATTAAAAATTGAAAGTCGTTAAGATGTTTCTTTAAAACTACCATTGGAAAAGAAATTCGGGGAACGTTAGTCGGGACAAAGAGAAAGCGTTCTGAAATGTTGGCATGACAGCTTTCAAACTCACTTTTCCCATTCTTTCCGGGTAGTGATCCTGGTCCAACTTCGCTAGTCTCTTGAAAATGTTTAGCGCTTTTCTAAAGCCACCAAAACGACAACTCATTAGAGAACACATTCTACATAAACGGAAATGTCGAGCCAGAGGGCGATGACGACGAAGACGTAGATCGATTTTTAGCCGAAACAAGCCACGACATGAAAACTCCAAGTCTCACAATTTCCGCAACCGTACAAATGAGCAAGCAGTGTTTCTGTCTAAGCTGCCGTCTTCGCCCTCGTCTAAGATTCCGAATACTTTTGACTTACCTCAGGACAATAGACGCTCCTGTCATGTCGTGGATGTGTACCATCGTTTCTACCACCGTATCCTAAGGTGGACGCAAATGCTCTCAAGTTATTGTCATATAGCATACGCAGCAATATGGTGAAATTATAGTGACCATCCTTGGGACCGAGCCACAGGTTAAAAAAAGGGAATGGAACTAGAAATACGGTGTAAGCTAAAGGAAAAGTCGCCAACGACAGACTACGAGTAGCCTGTATGATTCTTTTACGTTAAATTTTTTGTCGATGTCCACCAACCTGTTCACTTATTGTCATGTTTGCTACCAAGGGGCGCTTGGATCCAGTAATGGTATTTAATCATGGTATTTTACAGCCGCTTGATTTGGAACTAGAAATGTGCTTGAATGTCAAATGGGACTTTAAGAGGGTGATGATAGAGGTATTTTCTTCAAGAGAACTGACCGAATTCTGCGACAACTCCGCCATTCTTGCTATCTGATACTCGCAGTTCCATATATGACGTCTAATAACTTGATCAACCGGAAGCTGAAATTAAAAAGGAAAGATCCTCAACACATTTCTTATAACATAAAGTTTCCTGTAGTTACGACTTCAAAAGGAGTAATGCCTAGTGCACACTAGCAACATAACAACATAACGACATGGGCGCGCACTATGTTTAGCCTGACATCTCTTATGTTGTTATGTCCATGTCGTTATGTCAAAGATAAGAGTGCGCGAGCCCATACGTTATGTCGATATGTCGCTAGTGTGCACTAGGCATAATATATAACACCCTAATTGCTAAAAAAGAGCCCCCAGAATAAGCTCCTAGCCTGAGGTTGTTGCTCTAAAAAAATTACACTTCCCGATGACGAGGGGGACTGACGTTAGAAAGAAAGTATCGAAGACTGCCAGTATACTACCCGCCACAACAATTGATCATTGAAAGCCTGTTTTGTTATGGTTGTACGTTATAAAAATTCGTTTCATCAAGAGATAAAATGGATGAAAAAAGCGCCTTTCTAGAAAGCATATCACCTAGGACATGAAAAAAATAGGGTACTCATACTTTGCGTGTTCGCTTAAAATGGGGCAGAGCCAGGCGCGTACCCAGGACTGCCCAAAGGGGGGGGGGGGGGGAGGTGCGCAGTCATAGGTTTCATATGGAAAAGGTATAGTATTTGGAGATTCCTTAATAAGAAATGACCCGCTTTTTGCCGCCAAGAGATGGTATGCGCGCGCACCCCCCTGTGTACGCGCCTGAGATCTGTAGCCCAGTACCCCACCGCCTGCTACGGCCGTGTGTGGAAAATAACCCCTGGCGCAGATTTTGTAGTTGACAATGGTGTGTACCTTGACCAGGGCCGATACATCAGTTCTTCCGGTATATTCGATGTAACACGGGCGTCCTTCCTTGTCCTGCTTGTGGAAACCACAAGACATCACCTGTGTAATTAGTAAACACTCACTATGATCTCAAGCTAAGCAATCAGACAACACCAGATGAAAACTTTCTATGAATCCCAAGCTAAGAACCTATTAAACCAAGCAAACATCCTATTAGTTAAAGCTAAGAACCTATGACCTCTAGCTAATAAGAACCTATGAATTTGAGCAAAAAAAACTATGAATTCAAGCTAAAAACCAATGGATTCAAGCTATGAACCCAATGAACTCACAATAATTTCCTCACGACATCACTTAGTATTGAAAACTCCCTATGAACTCAAGCTAATTGACGTGCTAGCCTTCTTACCTCGCGAAACTCTTTATCCAGTGGTCTCTAGAAACGCACAAGAAACATGATTAAGACTCCAAACAGAGAACAAGCTTTTTTTTCCTACTTATAGGAAACGTGTTAAGCCAGGATTTGCTGAGAAGGAGGAGGGGGGGGGGATGTACGCGAAGTATCATATATAAAAAGGATAGTATTTGACGAGCCTTTAATAAGAAAATGACCCCTTTTGGGGGGGGGGGGGTACCTTAAATTTAAAGATATGCGCATGTAGTGAATAAGGAAGGAAAAAAAGAGGGGAACAAGTGTACAGTCCCAAAGAAGATATGCATTCTCTTATAGGGAGACCCCCCCGGAATTTCCACCCTGGACATTTGCCAAGATACAGTGTGTGTAATATAGGAGGGGGTAGTCCCCTTGAAATTGGGAATCACCCTTAGAAAATCGTATGTCCTAGAATGTTTTAATTGGACTTATTGAGAGTAAAACTTACAGGTTTATCAAGGATGCTATCAATGCCATTTTTCTTCCTCCACTCGACTGTAGATAAGTATTGCCTGGTAAAAGCAAGTGAAGAACAAGATAGAAAAAGCTTGATAAAATCGATCAAACAAAAAATAGAATAAAAAAAAATTGGAGTAGCGAATCACTCTCATTGCAGCTGGTATGCTGAATTACGAGAGCGTAGATTCAGACGTGGTCGAGCAGGCACGGGAAGGGGCCCTAGGCAGCCGCCATACAACTCATGTCTGAACACGGATCAAGGCTAAGATAGAATATGTTGGTTTTGTGGAGGGAGGAAAACCGGTAAAAAACCCTTCGGAGCAAAAGCGAGGCCAACTAAATCAACTCACGTCGGGACCGGGAATCGAACCCAAAACCTAGTGGTGAGAGGCACATGAACAACAGAGTGACGCTCTGCCAACTGCGCCACCTAGGCTTTACGCGACAGTCCACCACTTACAAATTACTGTTATTTTGACAAAGTAACATGCCTGTACATCGAATCCCCGTGCTCGTAAAAACCCTTTATTACTCACCTGTACGCTGCCTTGTACATCGAACCGCCGTGCTCGTAAAAACCCTTTATTACTCACCTGTACGCTGCCTTGTACAGCGAACCCCCGTGCTCGTAAAAACCCTTTTATAACTTACCTGTACGCTGCCTTGTACATCGAACCTCCGTGCTCATAGAAACTCTTTATTACACCTGTACGCTGCTTGAACATCAAACCCCCGTGGTCGTAAAAACCCTTTTATAACTTACCTGTACGCTGCCTGTACAGCGAACCCCCGTGCTCGTAAAAACCCTTTTATAACTTACCTGTACGCTGCCTTGTACATCGAACCCCCGTGCTCATAGAAACTCTTTATTACTTACCTGTACGCTGCCTGTACAGCGAACCCCCGTGCTCGTAAAACCCCTTTTATAACTTACCTGTACGCTGCCTGTACAGCGAACCCCCGTGCTCGTAAAAACCCTTTTATAACTTACCTGTACGCTGCCTTGTACATCGAACCTCCGTGCTCATAGAAACTCTTTATTACTTACCTGTACGCTGCTTGAACATCAAACCCCCGTGGTCGTAAAAACCCTTTATTACTTACCTGTACGCTGCCTTGTACATCGAACCCCCGTGCTCGTAAAAACCCTTTTATAACTTACCTGTACGCTGCCTGTACAGCGAACCCCCGTGCTCATAGAAACTCTTTATAACTTACCTGTACGCTGCCTGTACAGCGAACCCCCGTGCTCGTAGAAACCCTTTTATAACTTACCTGTACGCTGCTTGAACATCAAACCCCCGTGCTCGTAAAAACCCTTTTATAACTTACCTGTACGCTGCTTGAACATCAAACCCCCGTGCTCGTAAAAACCCTTTATTACTCACCTGTACGCTGCCTGTACAGCGAACCCCCGTGCTCGTAGAAACCCTTTATTATACTCACTTGTACGCTGCTTGAACATCAAACCCCCGTGCTCGTAAAAACCCTTTTATAACTTACTTGTACGCTGCTTGAACATCAAACCCCCGTGCTCGTAAAAACCGCAACAGCGTTCTCTGAAAATGAGAAGATTGTAATCCATGGTACGTCAGCGAAATTACTGTCAGGGCGTGACTATGAGAACAAGGAAGACCCCTTTTTGAATAAAAAAAATTAATAATAAATCATGGACACATCTCGAGATATCTGAACATATGTCAAAATTATGTCACATTCCTCCCCCCCCCCCCTTGGCACATTAGGACGCACTAGAGCAAACAAACATTCTTCGCCTCATTTATGCCCCTTTCTCCAAAAGCCAGAATGTCACCGAATTCTTGAGTACGATCGGCATCTTGTATTGCGATTGGCATGCGTAACAAAAAGTGACGCGCGATCGTGCTTTGCGTTGAAACAAGAAAGCGACAACCATTGGGACCGTGCAAAGTGGTCGCTTTATAAAGGTTCTCAAATACAGGATTTAGACAGTGGAAATTGGCTTTTTATTATCTAATATTGAAGAGGGTTTGGAAAAAGGAGACCGCTTAATAAAAAATAACTGTGATATTTAAAAAATGTCACACAGTTATGTGAAGGTGTTTCCACGAACTTCACGTAATTCAATGTAAACCAAAAAGGGCTTGAATAGATTTCAGTTTTACATAATAGAATTAATCGAATAACCACACTCTTATAACGGACGAAGACACTTAACCACGGACAAAGAATTCTCAAAATAATCCGCTTTGATAACTTTTGGCATATATAAGAGCTACTTAAGTGATATAAAACGGCGCAGTTGGTAAACCAGTAGGTTGGCTTTGTTCGTGGTAGCGCAAAATATAAACACCAGTACTGTTTAAGAATGATAGAAGCCATGTATAGCTTGTTCTAAATACCAGTGTGGTTATATCAATTCCCATACACACAGAATTTCATAAAAAGAAAATCAGACAAATATTCTGTTGTGGGCTTTCTTCAACACCACAAACTATGTTTTACGGCTTGACTAAAAGGGAGCTGAACGGTTTGAAAACCATTTTATAAAAAAAAATAAAGCCAGACAAAAGTTCTACATTTAAATAGGTTAGCAATTAAATATAATTAATTCATAAAGTCTTAATAAACATAATTTCAGTATTTCTGTTTTTAGAAATTTCCCAAACCATTCAGTTCAGCAGTTTTATTACAGCATCATGGTCTCCTGATTACATTTAACTGCTGAATGGTTTACCGCGGAACTGATGCAACGACTTTAATTTTCGCGGGAGAAATTTGATACGAGTTCTATAATAAATTGCGAGCATAAAGCAAATTACAGACTTACAGGTAGAAAGAAAATGAGTTAGGATATATAATGACACGGTAAGCAATATTAGAAAATGTTTCTTATAAACCACTGAGGTCGTTGTCGTAATTACGGACCGCGTCGTCTAAACTCTTCAACTCACGAAGGTTAAAAAAACTTCTTGATGATATCCGTAAAAATTCTTCACTCACTACGGACAATAATTTGAGTCAAATAATACTTACAAAATAGTATCTATGGATATCGGTTTTACTCGAAAACATTTGCTTATTTAGAAAAGGAATCTTGAAATATAACATTTAAGCTTAAATTATTTTTCAGAGCCTGGGACTTTGATGACAACTCGAAACTGCTCAAATCACTAACCACTAAACTCTCACAGTAACAACATTCTATTATTCAATCTATAAATCACCAGTTACCTCGTCAGCTTGTGTTTCCTTTGATAATAACTCTATGAATTCGTTCAGTGATTTTTCTTGAGTCAGGCTCAAGTCGCCTAAATAACCACTCATTGCTCAATAGTAGAATGGAAACTTGCTTCCAGGGTTGACCAGTCGGCCCTACGGCCTCGAGGCTATTTGTCAGAATTCTTTAGGGGAATGCAATGCTATTTTTCATTACCACGCAGACTAGGAAACTTGACGAGGCCCGACCACAATCAAGTGCTCGGTAAATAATTCATTCATAGAAGGAAGGTAGCGAACCTGTGCACCAGAATAAACTGCACATTCGCTTGCATTAGGCGGGATATGTAGGAGGAATTACTTTTCTAATCAATATTTTGTAACAAAAGCAGATCAAAATCTCCTTATTTGTTAAGGGTTTTTATCGTATTTCTTTCTCTTTTTTAGCTTTCTTTTGTTTTTCATTAAAAAAGAATCTTTTTTTTAATTGAAACATTAGAAAAAGTTTTGAGAACAGCTGTAATTTGTGTTTTGAAGTATTTTCTCCACACGCTTCCAATCCCGCGAATTGAAATAACCAATCGCACGCACGTGTCAGCTTTTCAAATATCCCGGATGTGTCCACAGAGAAATGCAAATGAGAACTAGCGTGAAGGTTCGACTGCATCGAGGAAATGGCGGATGGAGGGCATTCGATGCGCGCTTTACGATGGAAATTCGAATTACGCTGCTAAATCGACAGCACAACGGATTCTTGGATGGAAGGGGTGTCGTTTTTGATAAACAACCTTTCGATCACGTGGTAAAACAAAGTTGCTCGAGAAACAGCGAGACCTAGCCGGTTCGCGTGCTTTGTTTGGGTTCTAAACGAGGCAAAGATTGGGACGAAATTGTGCGAGCTTTGTTGAGCTGCAATCTCTAATTACCTGCGCAAAACAGCAAAAATATGAAGTCGGATAGTTCAGAGAGATCTGAGAGCTGTGGGTGAGTAGAGATCATTCAAGTTTGACGTCTTTTTTAAGACGAAATATGTTTGTTTTTCGTTCATGTCCAAAACATCTTAGTACATCGAGTTGTGTTACATGGCTTTTAAAAAAGTACTACCCTTCATCTAGACGACAGTTTCTGTGTGTTAAGATGTTGAACACAAGTTATGTTATGCCTCCCTCAATACCTGATTCACTTTTCCAGTCACGAAAAGTTTTAAAATTTACTTACAGATGAGCAATGTCAAGTGATTAGTTAACAAAGTTTTTCTGTTGATGACAAAATACTGGATCATACATCTTCAGTCCTGTGTGTCTTGCTTTTGATAACTAATATTGCTGTTGTTGTTGTTGAGTTTTGCCATAAAAGTTTGAGTTGACGAGAAAGCATAATTTAGGAACTGTAA
Source organism: Nematostella vectensis (assembly GCF_932526225.1). Lineage (NCBI taxonomy): Eukaryota > Metazoa > Cnidaria > Anthozoa > Actiniaria > Edwardsiidae > Nematostella > Nematostella vectensis. The sequence continues at coordinate 16,512,252 of NC_064035.1, forward strand.
AAATGTCAAATCTCTATTTAAGATCCACCCACTGGTTGGACAGTATGCTCTTGCCTGGTAAAGGGCCATAAATCCTCCCACGCCTTGCTTGTAGTTATTAAATTGGGTGTTTAAATTGCTCTTAACCACCTGTTTTTGCATAACTTTAGTATTGCATGTCTAATATTCATAATTTCTACAACACCTGCACATAATCTCACCTTCTGATTGATTGACATACCACAGGATTTGTCATTCCCATAATTCTTGCAGGTTCACTTTAAGAGGCAAAGAACCTTGATCCAAGTTCGCAAAATTCGCTGCAAACACCGGTCACGCACCATTTCAAATGAGGACGCACTGCTTCGATTTTTCAGAATACTGTTTTCATTGTTTGTGTTGTAAATCTATGTATGTTTCCCATACTCTTATACACCATGATATCCATCACATCATGACCAAAATTTACTGTGGAGTCACTTGGTGCTAGATGACTTATGACTCCACAACATTTTGAATATGATCTCTGCTTCTTCATTCCGCACATTATACAGTATTTGTTTTATCATTGCTTTATACAGGGATAAATGAGGGAAAACACGATGCATCCTGTGTTGCAAACATACTTATCTTAACATTTTTATATGTTTTTAGGGAAGAGGAAAGCAGTGATGAGGAGGTACAGGTATGGGTATTGCCAAATATGATCTCTTTAGAATCCCATGGGCTTGGACAGGCTTGTGAAAAAAGGTTGACAAAACTACCTGAACTGATCCCCTTTTCCTTTTTCTAAAAAAAGAACTTGCAGGCCTCACAGGACAGGAAAATTGACACAAGTACCTGAGTTAATGTTTTCCCTTTCTTTTTTTCTAAAAAAAAGGACTCGCAAGCCTTGTACATAGGACATGTTCATACCATGCCCCTGGATCCTAGCATTTGTAATTGTTATGTCTTGTAGTAGCCAAGTAACACTGACAGAACTTTCTGTCTCTTAGGCTCAAGAAGAACAAATCATATCATCAACCGAAGAAGACCAACCACCATATTATGAAAATGTTATGGAGAATATTTATTTAATAAATAGGTAAATTTTCCATAAAGTCATAATTGTCACATCAAATTTCTCCTTACCTATGCACATATAGAGGTACATAGATCATGATGGATACATAGATAAATGATAGATGTTTTATTTTATCCCTTAGCAGTCTTAAGGACTGAATTCTAGGCTAGACAATAACAGTACAGTAACAATTAAAGATACAAAAAAATTACAATTGTAATATATGTTTGTAATTAACTATCAATACAATTGAAACTTGACCATAACAAAGTCATGGAAAGCCTGTATATATTCATACTTATTTTAGCCTGTCACTGTATCTTGTTTGTTTTTCTTGAATGGTTATAGTATCATTTTGCTATCTTCCAGAAAAAAGAGGATAAACAAAGAAGTGAGAAAGATGACTTGTGAATGTTATCCAGAGCCAGGTAATATAGTATACCTTGTATAATCCTTATTTTAAAAGCACTGTGATATTGGTTTTGGTATACAGGAAGATAAAAAAATGATTTTGATGTTGAGGTTCATGCAAAATCTGAGAGAGTGACGCCCCTGACCAATGGGTTTTATTATGCAGGATGACTTTTATTCCACTCTCAGAGCAACACACTGTGCAGAGTGTCTATTTTAGAATTGTTCTCATACTTGTGGAAGTATTTGCTGTTTGCATAAAAAAGTGTTTCTTCTACATGTTTTATTAGCTAAAATTAATGATATTTTTGGTCAACTCTGACGCTAGCCAAATCAAAAAGTTGTTTCATAGGATGGTAGTATCCTGATTCATGATTGAGAATCAATGTATGCAACCTTATTTGGAACATTAAACTTTTAATTAAATACACTTGCAACTAACTCTTTTTTATTCTAGACAATCCAGATTTTGTTGGGTGTGGTGAAGATTGCTTAAATAGATTATTGATGATAGAATGGTATGTCTTCATTTTATTTATTTATCCCCTAATTTTTATTTAAAGGTTTATTTGATTTTAACTAAAGTTGGCTTTGCTAAATTGTAATTTACTCCTGAAGTCATGATTCTGTAACTTTTTTACTTAAGTTAAATTATTTAGCAAAATTAATTTCTTTATTTTCACTGGCTGCAACTATTTTCCTAAGGATGCAATTTTAGCATCTGCAATACTAATAAACTATTTATTTATATACTAATATCAGACAGCATCACACATTGCAACTCACTTCTAAGTATCCAATGGACTGTCATTTATTCTTTTCAGTAACCATAGATGTCCATGTGGGGATCTGTGTACTAATAGAAGGTTTCAGGAGGTTAGTAACATGATTATAAAAATTGACTCTAAAGTCTGACTAAGTTACCAAAAAGCTTATCCTTATTCCAGGGCTGTAAAATTAAAGTTGAAGTTTTCAAGACAGAGAAGAAAGGCTGGGGTGTTAAAACCCTTGAAGATTTAGAACAGTAAGTAAAATGATGTGAAACCCAGTTTATTTGTATTTTTAAATCTAAAATAATGATTATGTATGCTTAATGAGTAGATGGCTTATGATTTTCCAGGAACCAGTTTGTTATTGAGTACTGTGGTGAGGTGATGAACTATCGGGATTTCCAGAGTAGAGCTCAGCGTTATGACAGACAGAAGCGACGGCACTACTATTTTATGACATTAAGAGCTGATGAGGTAATGATGGTCATCATAGTGTAAATTATGTTTTTTGCTTTGTAGAATATGTGTTAGAATATGTGTTAGTTTTTATGGCATTTGGGGGGGGGGGGGGGGTGAATCACTGTGAGAAGGTTGACTTTGGATACTATGGAAACAAAACTACAACTTTAAAGATAATTGACAAAAAATAAAATTTTCACTCCTTGATCATTCATTGTTTTATTCTAGATAATTGATGCTACGTTGAAAGGAAGTATATCACGCTTCATAAATCATAGTTGTGAACCAAACTGTGTAACTCAAAAGGTATATTTGTATATGATTTGAATACATGAATTAATATATTATAGTAATATATTATTCTGAAAAAATATTTTTCAGTGGACTGTCAATGGTTTATTGAGGATCGGATTCTTTACATTACGAACAATAAAAGCTGGAGAAGAACTTACTTTTGACTACCAACTGCAAAGATATGGGTAATGTGATTTGCTGGTACTTAATTCTTCTGATACTTGTCTTGTCAGTAGATAGAAAAATTATGATGATGATCTTATGTTTTGTACTTTTTATAGAAAAATTGCGCAGACCTGTTACTGTGAGTCTCCAAGCTGTCGGGGAATTATTGGTGGTGAAAAACACACCCCTTTGAAAACTACTGTGGAAAAAATTGGTAAAGGCACAATAATCCTTGATCAATGCATGACAGCTTTATTATTATTGAAACCTCAGAAATCTGTCTGATTGACTGAGGTGCAATAATTTGTCTAAAATGCTAGGGTTTCTTATTCTAGCAACTCCATCTGCAAATTCACCAAGAAGAAAGAAGAAGAGAAATATTGCATCTGACTTTGAGGATGTGACGGTATGTAATCAATAGCAATATAGTGATCAGCTCAACTGATTTGTATGTATAAAATATCTTCTTTGAATAAGCCTATTCTAGCTTACAAGAAGCTCTTGAACATTTATTTAACATATTTGGACACTATGAATTTATTTACTAACAATCTAAGATGTGTTTTTTTTATTATAGCTTGAAGATGAATTGGAAAGACTAATTGGTGACCATCGTGGTATGACTGTCAGTGACCAAGCACTGAAACTATCCCGATTGATGGTTAGGGCAGAGGATATGCCACAAAGAATCATGCTTCTTAGAGTGCTTCAGGTAAATCTAAGGATGGTCTGGGAGGTTTGTTGGACAATTGGAGCCAACACATTGCTTGCAATATCTTTTAACCAATAAAGTATTAATAATTTTTTTGTAGGGGGAAGCTCTAGCGGTTCTAGATCCCTCCTAGTCTAAGCAAACAGTGATAAAGGAAAAGTGAGATAGCAAATTCCCCAAACATTTTTATCCAACTATATATATAATATTCAAGAATTTATTCCTATTTCAAACAGCCCACGATTTAGCATATATTTGCCTAGATAACTTTGAATACATGGTGAAATTACTGTAAGTAGTTATCACTACTGTGTACTGTTGTAAAAAAACAAAGTTTGAGAAAATCTTATAAAATGTTTATTTATTTATTTACTTATTTATTTAAAGGCTTCCTCCAAACTTATATAGTGTATACATAAAGATATAGAAAAAATACATAAAAAACAGACAAGAATAAATGCAGAGAGGGGAAGGCGAACGGACACAAGGCCCTGACACTACGGATACTTGAACACTTATCAATAAAATACAAAAACACAGAGACTAATCTAACAGCAATTCAGCCTGAAGTAGCGGCATTTAGGGCGCACTGTTTTCTAACAACAAATGTTGAAATGGGAATACTGCAGAAATAATAATCAGTGAAATGTTAACCTTTTAAAAGACAACAATCCAGCAAAGCTACCGGCTTTTAACTATCTTGGTAAAAGAATTTCTATACTCATTGATGGAAATTGCTTGATACTCTATTTGAATTTATCTTTTAAGAATTAAAATTGTTTTACCTTAAGTAGAATTGCAGTGAGGACACAGGAAGAAGCATGGCCCGCTTTCTGTGTCCTCACTGTAATATTTACTTTGTAGTACTTTATCATTTTTTGCAGAACACCACAGACCAGTCATGTCTCAAGGCCTTCCTCAGATACCAAGGATTATCTTTGCTATGGAGTTGGATGGTTGATGCCGGGGCCAAGCCAAGTAGCAAACTGCAGCTAGAGGTACAGAATTTAGGGTTTCTGCAATAATGGCTAATTTCTAATTGTGTAATAACCACCAAGCCAAGTAGGAAACTATATCACAAGTACACTACCTCTATGGGCATGACAGCTAGAAGTAACTACAGCTAGGGACTTTACTAGAGTGGCTAGATTATCACTAACTACTGTACTGTACAGCTAGGGAGTTTGCAATTATACCGGCAAGTCATATTTCACCTTTCAGTTAATCTGTTATTTATGACATAAAATAGATTACATATGCAAAAACTCTCCCCTGGAGGGTATCCTCAATTGAAGGATTTGACTGTATACTAATAAATGCTTGATTTACATCTGAACAATTCTCACAGAATGTTTTTATCGACCCTGCAGCTACTTGCGACCCTCAAGTATTTGCCTGTGAGCAGTAAAAACCAACTTGAAGACAGTAAAGTTATGCGAGTTGTAAACAAATGGGCAATAGCGGTAGAGGAAGTACCATCCTCGTGCAGTAGCAGTCAAGAGGAGAGCAACATTGATGATGTAGACAGGACATTGACTCAAGAGGATGTTGATGAAAACCAAGCTAAAGATAAACAAAACCTTAATCGCCAACTCTCAGATAATAGCAGCAAGGATGAGGAAGAAGCTGAGGGAGGGAGCCCAGAAAGCAAATGTGAGGAAACAAAGAGTAAAGATGGTGGCAAATCACCAGACGAGCTGTCAGAAGATGATAGCAAATCTGCAGAGGAAGATCCAATTGCATCTACTGATGAGAGTATTAACTCTATGGCGAACGAGCTGTTGAAGCAGTGGAGCACATTAAAGGTTCGAGTCCAAATCTGTATGCTTTTTAATGTTTTAGTGTAGGATTTTTCTATGAGTTTTCATTGACTTCTATGATCTCTTTCACTCAGGAAATCTACAGGATACCCAAGAAAACACCTGTAAGTTTACAGATACCGGTACTGTAGTACTACAATACACTACTTTGGCAATTATTACTAAGTTATCATCGTTAAACATGAAGTGACGTCTTGTTTTTTATCATCCTAGTGACCTATTTTTTCAAATATAGATGGTGTTTTATTTTCATTACGGTGCTATGTAGGTCAAGAAGAAAGCTGAAGTTGTTGTTGCTACAAGCAGTACAGGGACATCAGGTATGACATTGACTAACATCATGTTGAGATTCAGAAATTTGTTATTACCATGTTTTATCTAACCTTTCACTCCAAACATTTTAGGTCTCACTTCATCTATTGAAAGAGAACTAAGGTACTTATCCTACATCTTTTATTTTATGATTGAATTTTTATACTTACATTTCTGTACCTTGTTGTTGTCCTCGTAGACAGTTATTCTCTTTGACATTTTTCACATGTTTGCAGTCTTTCTCGTAATTTCCCAAACCACGCCGTCCACTGATAGGAGAAATAATGGCTAGTTTAGTTGTGATGCCATTAGATCATTGATTCAACAGGATGAAGATGGGGAGATGTAGTCTGAACAGGTGGCCAGAACCACAGATAGAGAGAGGAAAGCAGAGAAAAACCCACAGGATGATAAAACATACAAAATCAAGGTCAAATCATATGTGTATACGTCAGGCAGATAGGTATAACACAAAGTAGTAACTTTAGCCAGGTTGTGAGTTCGTGCCTGGGGGAGCTTTGGTGCTTGTATTTTGTATGTAAAATCTCTATGGTTGAAGTATAATGCCGGTCTGTTCCCATGATTCTAGTTCTTTTCCAAGCCTGCCAGATTCCTCAGTAAAAGTTGAAGCGGAGCCAGTGATGACATATAAGGAAGAGACATCTAATACCCTGGCAGCTTTGATGTCTATCGACGTCCCACTTGTGTCCAAGGCAGAACCGTCGACTGGCTACGCAACGCCAGAACCGGTCAGCAAGGAAGATCTAACAAGTGACGTTATAGAGGGTAAAACATCAGTTTCCAGCAGTGCCCAGGTGCCATCAGGTGCAGATGGTGACATGAATCATATACCAACTGTGGCGGCTGATTGGGGAGAGAACCAAGTGTTTGGCTACAATCAGCAAATGGGGAAGGAAGAAGAGCTTGCTGTCGCCGAGAGTGAAGCCCAACGGAATTCAAGATCAAGAAAACAGGGCAAGAAGTCCAAGTGGTCCAAGCAGGGATTCCAACCATTTGCTTCTCATGGTCCTCAAGTCAGTCAAGGGCCTGTAAGGCCAAGTTATAATGTCCCCTCTGGCCGACCGTGGCAAGATCCATCACTTCACTGGACAGGATCGATCTTGGACCAGCCTCAGGGAATACCATACTATGGGCCTCAAGCATCTGGCGGGGTGATATTCCAACAAGGACCCTATCCTTCTCATATGCCAGCAAACGCACCGCCTCCAAACATCCCAATACAAGCAAACTTTCCCCGGAATATCCCTCCACCCAATTACATCCCTCCTACGCAACAAATGTCATTTCAGCATTCGCCGTATAACAGGCCTCCGCCCAATGTCATTCCTACTGGGAACATGGTGATTGAAGCAAGATTCCATGCTCAACAACATGGTATGCCACCACAGCCGAATACCACCCACATGCAGGCGCCTGGTCAAGTACCATTTCCAGGATATGGAGCTCCTCAGGGTCAACAACAAAACCCCTACCCATACAAAATGGTGATACAGTCACCATCTGCCATTCAACAGGACACGATGCAGCCTAGGGACGCCAAGCACCCTGAGCCAGCGGCTACCCCGGAGAGCATGGGGCCAGAGAGCATCATCATCAACACAGAGCACCATCACACACCTGCCAAGGTCAAGCCAAGGGCGCTCCCCCCGAACTGGAAAACTGCCACTGACCCACAAGGGAAGATCTACTACTACCACACGTTGACAAGGTAATTGTTGCGAAGTTATTGTTTGTTTTTTGACAAGGTAATTGTTGCGAAGTTATTGTTTGTTTTTTGACAAGGTAATTGTTGCGAAGTTATTGTTTGTTTTTTGACAAGGTAATTGTTGTGAAGTTATTGTTTTTTTTTTTGACAAGGTAATTGTTGTGAAGTTATTGTTTGTTTTTTGACAAGGTAATTGTTGCGAAGTTATTGTTTGTTTTTTGACAAGGTAATTGTTGTGAAGTTATTGTTTGTTTTTTGACAAGGTAATTGTTGTGAAGTTATTGTTTGTTTTTTGACAAGGTAATTGTTGCGAAGTTATTGTTTGTTTTTTGACAAGGTAATTGTTGCAAAGTTATTGTTTGTTTTTTGACAAAGTAATTGTTGTGAAGTTATTGTTTGTTTTTTGACAAGGTAGTTGTTGCGAAGTTATTGTTTGTTTTTTGACAAGGTAATTGTTGCGAAGTTATTGTTTGTTTTTTGACAAGGTAATTGTTGCAAAGTTATTGTTTGTTTTTTGACAAAGTAATTGTTGCGAAGTTATTGTTTGTTTTTTGACAAGGTAATTGTTGTGAAGTTATTGTTTGTTTTGTATGGCTAGAAATTTGCCAAGACATGATTGTCCAGAAGGTTACGACCAGGAGTAGAATTTAAAAGCCGCATTGTCACCAGTTTACTGACAGTTTATCAGTCGATTACGTAACAATCTCCGATGATTTTTAATGGAAAACGCAAAAAAAATCAAAATATTGAAAGCAGTGTGTCTATTGAAAGTTTCTTCGAGCATGAGATTGATAATTTAGAGCGGATGGCCAGTTAAATATCTCTGATTCTAATATATGTACTCTTTTGTCTTTTAACGGTTGAGGTTTCCGTCGGACCTCCCTAAGTAAACTGGTGACAATGCGGCTTTAAGGTCATGTGTAGAAAAATGGCTTTAGGTAATGTTATTTGACGGGGTTGGACCAGTTAGAGATAACGTTCAGACGCATTGGACTTTTCCCTATTTTTGCGTGCGCTGGAAAGTGTACATGGAGACGTTGGAAAGTATGTCTCTTATTTTTTAACGTAGATTCTCTTCCGTTTTATTTCAGACGGACGCAGTGGGACCCGCCCACCCCTGAGATTGTTGTTAGCCCTAGAAAGTTTACCACTGACATGGAGATGGACTCTGGAGACGAGGTAAGCTTCCAATCTTATTCTACCGTTTTATGGGCACCTTACACATTATTTTGTGATTGGGATGACTGGGACGATTAAATTCTGATGCTTGAATAGCAATATTCTATTATTTTTATTACTGTGAGGATGGATGCTATGTGTAGATCGGAAGGCCTAGGCTTAAGACTCAAATAGCTGTTTTAGCGTTTCGCATTCAATACCGAACTAGTTGAAATTATATTATCCCTATTATAATTCGCATAACAATTAGTTGAAAAGGCTTGACTCAGAAGAGAAGCCTTCCCTTCGCCTGTCACCGGAATACAAAAGAGTTCATTATATGATTGTTCATAATTTTCTACCTAGGAGCCCCCTCTGAAAAAGAAGAAACCCAAGACGCCCTCCACACCCCCAGGGTCCCCTCCACGTAGCCCAACACTCGCGTACACCACCGCCCCTGCGGACACCACCGAAAACCAATGCAACATACTCTCCCCGCCTGGTCAGCACACGCACGGCGAGCCCATGAGCGCTAAGCAGAAGATAAAAGACGCATTTAGAGTCAAAGTGAGTATGAAAACACACAAGAAGGTACTAGCGCTAAACAGAATGCAAAAGATTGCCTTAACAGTCAAAGTAGATATTTAAACGTGTTTCAACTTCAATAAACAAAGATAAGTAATGCTTTCAGAAGTCAAGGCAGCAAAGCAATGTTACTAAATGAACACACGCTAAACACTGAACATGAGATAGAGTTTGAGTCAAAGTAAGTCACACACACGCTAATGCTAACCACAAATTACCGTTCAAGTGAAACATTGAGAATCATCGCTCTCATTGCGCTATTTTACATCAAATAAGAGGAGAAACAAAGTTTTTGGCTTCAACTGATAAAGCTTGTGCTGCATCTTTTTGTCTTTTGTGTCTTGGCTGACTTTATGCCTCTGTGTTTAGTTGTCGAATGTGGTGGTGAATTGTCTGAACCCCTACCACAAGGTAGACTGTAAACAAGGCCGCATCACCAACGTCGAAGATTTCAAGTATTTGGCGCGAAAGGTGAGTCGACATGGTTTTTAGTTACTCCCTTGCGTAAGTCCCATATCGGGAGATCTAGTACATACATACACCTATTTCAATAAACGTTGTCAGTACAAATGGCAAATGACAATTGGCAAATGGCAGTTCTAAGACCGATCACTGCTTATGGTTTCCTGCTGGCAGAGGCCTCTTTTCTCTGTATTTCGCTGGGCTGGAGCGAACGCAAGCACAGCGAAATACAGAGAAAAGAGGCCTCTGCTAGCAGGGAATGCTTATGGGTATAATTATTTGTAAGAATAAAGATGATAAGTAATATAATCGCAGAAACTATCCATATTTTCTACATTCACATTCTACATTTCTACATTTGATAGAAGAACTGCCATTTGACAATCACCATTTGCCGTTAGCACTGACGACTTTATTTTAAATAGGTATGTATTTTACCTCTTTCGATCGAAAGAGTGTCGACGCACGCTACCGTGGTCAAAGTTTTGTGAGGTAGGCCAAAGATAAAGCTTGTTAGCAAAGAAATGCTTCAGTCAACATCAGAATCACGATAGAATTATCCTAGCTATAAAGCTAGTGTCAATGAAAACAGTAGATCTCTAATGGTTTTCTCAACATTCTTAAAAACTTTGTCTTGGTGGCCACGGTAGTGCGCGTCGTATGGTCAACTTTGTCTTAGTGGCCACGGTAGCGCGCGTCGCATGGTTAGCTTTGTCTTAGTGGCCACGGTAGCGCGCGTCGCATGGTTAGCTTTGTCTTGGTGGCCACGGTAGTGCGCGTCGTATGGTAAACTTTGTCTTAGTGGCCACGGTAGCGCGCGTCGCATGGTTAGCTTTGTCTTGGTGGCCACGGTAGTGCGTGTCGCATGGTTAGCTTTGTCTTGGTGGCCACGGTAGCGCGCGTCGCATGGTTAGCTTTGTCTTAGTGGTCACGGTAGCGCGCGTCGCATGGTTAGCTTTGTCTTAGTGGCCACGGTAGTGCGTGTCTCATGGTTAGCTTTGTCTTGGTGGCCACGGTAGCGCGCGTCGCATGGTTAGCTTTGTCTTGGTGGCCACGGTAGTGCGTGTCGCATGGTTAGCTTTGTCTTGGTGGTCACGGTAGCGTGTGTCGCATGGTTAGCTTTGTCTTGGTGGCCACGGTAGCGCGCGTCGCATGGTTAGCTTTGTCTTGGTGGCCACGGTAGTGCGTGTCGCATGGTTAGCTTTGTCTTGGTGGCCACGGTAGCGCGCGTCGCATGGTTAGCTTTGTCTTGGTGGTCACGGTAGCGCGCGTCGCATGGTTAGCTTTGTCTTAGTGGCCACGGTAGTGCGTGTCTCATGGTTAGCTTTGTCTTGGTGGCCACGGTAGCGCGCGTCGCATGTTTAGCTTTGTCTTGGTGGCCACGGTAGTGCGTGTCGCATGGTTAGCTTTGTCTTGGTGGTCACGGTAGCGTGTGTCGCATGGTTAGCTTTGTCTTGGTGGCCACGGTAGCGCGCGTCGCATGGTTAGCTTTGTCTTGGTGGTCATGGTAGCGCGCGCCGCACTTAATGTGAAGTTGATATGAATAAGATCTGCAAGTATTGCACTTGCTGAACATGATAAACGTTTACTCTGCATAGCCAATCGAATCCCGAAAAGGGGGCATTGACTTGTTAAAAAGGGGTGACTAAACATAGCGATAACCGAGGAGGATATGTTCCTAAAAATACCAAAAGACAATTGGGATTATCTAACCTTTGCAATTCATGGTTTCGGTGTTTCCTTACAATCTTGCTTTTCGCCTCGCAGCTGACACACGGCGTCATGATGAAGGAACTGCAACACGTCAAGTCTGCGGAAAGCCTTCAGTGCAACGACTCGGTCAAAGTCAAGACGAAAGATTATATACGAAGCTATATGAAGAAATTCGGCCCAGTCTACCAGCGGACATGACCATAGGGCACTTAGGATTGTACAAAGTCTTAATATCTAGGTTTTAGATTTTCATGGACTCGAAGCGCGATGCCCGAATGGTCAGAAATTCTAGCAGCTATCTTAGGTTTTCGATTTTACATGTTGCAATAAGGAGGTGCTTTATGAAGATTGAGAAATTTTTAGATCATCATTACATATTCACATAAAAAGATTACCTCCACATCCCAATTTTAAGATTTTGAAACACTTCAAGTTATTATTAAGCGCTTATGAATTGCTGCTGTATTGCACACTACAACTACGGGATATATTCGTGATTTAAGAGCGCCATACCCTTTCACCGACACAGGCTTATTAGCGGAAAAGTATTATTTAGATTCAAGTACACCTGGTTACACTTTGAATTTCCTACCGACTCGCAAAATCATTGGAGGAATACGATTGACGCCTTATCGCAATACTGTATTTGTTCCTGCCTGTTAGGAAAATCAGTGACGTACGTAAAGCTTTCATTCATTATAAAGTGAACCTTATGGGCCACTTTTACTTTTTACCTTTCTCGTGCCTTGTATATTGTACACATTTTTAAAAATCACATTTTCAATTTTCTTAATAAAAAAAAACACTCGCCTTCCTTATTTGTAAAGACATGTACATAGATCTGATCCTTTGTTTTATGTATTTCAAGTAATCAGTTATTTTGCCCCAACTTTTGTTTTGTAAGTGATAGTATTATCTTATGTGTACTTTTGAGAAAATAAATTCTTGAGTCTATGTTGCTTGATTTTTCTTCGATTTTTGCGGAGCTGGCCCAGGGCGAGGCTGAAGTCGAAGCTCCTCAATTTAAGTGCTGTTTGTAATATGCTGTCTCTAAATACGTCAGTTTTGCCGCTTGTTCAGGTGTCTACAGGTTCGACTAGCAGTCTTAAGAGCCGATAAATTTTCGGGCTATAATTTGGAAACATAATATAGGCAAACCAGAGTGACCCAGTGTGTCTGGGTTTGAGCGATTTTCGGTGGGTTTAAACCCTCTTCCACTTTTTGGGCTACCTGTGGTAGACTATGGAAAATTAAATTCATGCGCGTGCTTAGAGGGGAGGAGGACCACACCCTATCATGTCACGAAGTCAGTTCGACTCCGGTCGACCCCTTCGTTGGTAGAACATATGTGTGTACTTGGAAATAATTTTTAGATCTAGTGACCTATTACCATAGCTTAAAGGCGTAGTGTTATGGTAAGAGCTTTCGTCCCGGACACAAATGAATTTGAGTCAAATTCTAACATTGACTTATGAACTCTTGGTATGGCCTCCCACGCGCCGCTCGTAGGGAGCGCGCTTCCCTGGGCCCAACAAGCGTGGGGCCTAGGGAAGCGGGGTACATAAGAGCGGCGCGTAGGAGGGTACTTTGGTACATGTGGGAAACATAAATTTAAAGGAAATGACCACAAACTGTCAATAAACAAAGTTTTCCATAAACTTTTGCATATTATTTTAACAAGGCATTGATAGTTCAACTGTAGACAATTAAAAGCCTACAATAAACACTGACAAATGCCGATTTGAACTTAATTATACGTGGTCAGTGACTGTACTCTAGACCACACCCTGCGTTTTTCCCTAGACACTCCCCTGAAATTCATACAGAAAGCCAAGCAACTCCAGACACACCCAATAAGAATTCAAGACAGCAGAACAACTTCTACACGCATATCACCTTTATTTATCTTTATCGCCGTTTTAAATCTTTTAACAAAAAAATAAATAATGCAGGATGGTATAATCTCTCAAACTATCCCACATAAACAGGTCAACATATAACACCATAATAAAGTAATTTTATGAAAATAATCTTTACTCGATATTACCGAATAATGGAATCCCGTTTATTTTATAGCCTATCTACATTGATATCCACGGTAAAACCTTTTTTATTTATAACTTCTTATCCTTTATTTTTGGCAACCATCATTACAATAAATAATATGAACATAGAAAAAAATACATATTAATTTCCTAGTATAAACCTGACCATTGCGACGATTACCGCCTACAAATTCTTTACAAAAGGGACTTAAAAATTTTAATAATAATTAGAAGTACTCCACTACCGAACACCATTGCGGCAGTTGCCACAATGGAAACTTGTGTGACAGAGAGGCGAATTCGTGACTATCTTGGCAAGCGAAACAATCACTATCTACACAGTTTACATTTTAAAAACTGATGTGAATATTTATATCAATTTTACAAATAAAACCTCAGTTATCCTTAGGAAAGGATCATTTAGGTGGACTAGAATTCTGCGTTTTGCCCCCAAAGAACGACATTAATCCCATACCCCCGAAGTCCTCAAGTGCAAATGCTTTATTAATCTTCTCTAGTCTATCTTCTGATCGTGTGGCTCCAAACGGTGCATGGGCAGGAGCTGCACCGGGTAACGAGCTCGCTTCCCCTCGAGACCACATCCCGCGCACTCCGGCAAGAGAGCTTAGTCGGGAACCGGAGAAGAAACCCGAAGAAGTCGACGGAGCTGGGATCTGAGCGGAATCGGAAGACCCGAAACCAGGCTCCAGCCTTGTAGGTGACTGCGATCGCTGGCTCGGTTGGAACACTGCGGCGGAATCTATACTTGATGCCCGCTGCACTCGGGGCGGACCGGATATCGGCATAGCACTGATGCTTGATTTCTGGATTATATCTGTTAGACTTCCAAGACTAGGCCTTCGCTTAAGCCGACCGAAAAATCCGACATCAGCATTTGGACTGCTGTCTGGAGAGGAGCTGGACAGATCCTGAAGGTTTCCGCTGCTGGAGCCACGGGAAAGTCGTCCGCCGAAAGCTCCTGGGCTCGACAGCTGGTCGCCGCTACTGGAGCCCATCTTTTCAAGATCTCCACTACTTGCTCTCCGCCGCAACGCAGGCACTCTCGCTGTAGGCCCTTCTGTATAAAGCCCAGACGTACCCGAAGGAAAATGAAGGCCTGATACATCAAGGCTGCGGCGCTTTTCTTCATCAGGGAAAGACAAACTCTCTGCAAGACCCTTCAAGTTAGTACCACTGGCAGTGCGGCCGAACCCCGCCCGGGGCAGCAATGGCGACGAAGTGGTAAGCACATTGGGAGTAGAACTGGCAGTTGTGGTAACTGGTCTTGCGGGCGGCAGGCTCATACTTATGCTACTCGAGCCTAAGATTCTACTAAAGATGCTGCCGGTAATTCCGGTGGAGGGTAGAGGCAGGACAGGGGGACTGACAGGAGGGCTATCGTCTTCAGGGATGGTGCGTTCAGTTGGCATGACCATGCGCTCTTTCTCGCTAAAGTAATTGGCCAGGCTTCGTAAAGACTCGGCGCGCTTAGGCTCCTTGGTGGAAGCCTCCTCGCTTGCCTTCTGGAGGACGCTAGCAAGGACTTGGCCGACGGAGGATTTCTCTGGGGCGGAAGAAGACGGCGAGCTGAGTAACTGTGCTAGGATACTCGCTGTAGTGGACTCCTTAGCACTGAATCCCTTCTCGCTGACAATGGAGGAGAGTGCGAGCGTGCGAGGCGGCTCGAGTCGTGGGCTTCCAGATGTCTCTGGTGACGGCGTCTCGGTTGATCTTGTTGCGTTCGGAGTGGATGTCTCCATGCGGTCGGCGCGTAACGTGATCGGAGCATCTTCGTCGTCTGTGTCGTCGTAAGTGTGTTCACCAGACTGCTTCTCGCCCTGAAGAGCTCCTTGGATGGCACCCTTCACGTGTACGCCAGGCCTGGTCTCCTCGAGACTCATGGTGGGTGATGCCAGCTTCTTCCACTGATGTAACGTCACGGAACCTGAGAGAAGATAGGCACACACCGTATAAAAAAACTAGTTTTTTTAAAGCTTGCTTCAACAGGGTCTCTTTTAAATGGCCTTATTGGGAGGAAGGCCAAAGCGAAATCGATATCGTTATACAGAAAATAACGCTATATCGAAAATAATAATATGCTCTATTTTTTTAACAAATAAGGATTTAGTGGCTTTATTTGTAGGGGGCTGGGAAACTTCCTAACAGGCTATCCTAACAGGCAATTTAAAATATTATATCTGGGTTTTACTATGTAAGGAATCAAAAAGGAAAATTCCTTCAGAAATTGTAGCAGACTGGTTCGCTAGTTAATCAGAAAAAAAAAACTTCTCTCGGGAACACTTGGAGAAACGAGGGGGACACTATATAAAACCAACAACTGATTCAACTTACCTTTCATGGGCTTCACGATCTGTAGTTTTTCTGGTTTTCTAAATGAACGCCTGGCATACGAGTGCCGTGAATCTAAAAAAAGAGAACATTTGAGTAAATCTCGTTATCTTTAGATTCCCACAAAATGATCCAACTTACCCAAGGCTGCCTCATCGGATGAGCTCAGCGATTGATCTGAAGCAGCAGTAGGGAGGCTTGGGGGCGGGGTGAAACCATCCCCCTTCTGAACTAGCCGTGGCTGTACGGACGGGGCTTTCTTTGGCTTTCTATTTCTCGGTGTGTTGATGTTGCGGACGGTTTGCAGCACACGTGCGAGGTTCATCCTTGAAAGACAATACAGGCAGAGGAAAGTTGTGAGGCAAATCAGACATCAAATTTTGCGGGGGAACTTTAGTGTCTCCAGTGCGGGAGTTTATTTCATTATGTTTCATTATGGTGTAGATAGCTCAAACTGACCTCTTCTCGTGGATATGGGCCAAGTCACGCTTTACACTTTCTTCGATTTCGAGTGCAATGGAGCCTTTAGAATCCTAGAGACCACTTTCAGTTAGTACATTACTGGTTATGATTATATATATAAGTATTTGAGCATCACTATTTTCTGTAGCCGATTCAAGAGCTGTTGACTCACTATGAAGAGGGTTTGTTAAGCAAGTCATTGGCTATGGGTAGAGTACCATTGCTGTTTGGCTACTTACATGATGCCCGCCCATAGCACCTTCTTCTGCTGGGGTTGGAGGTTGAGTTCTGAAAGAACGACACAAACACATCAATATTTACTGCTCCAGTCTTTTCTATACCGACATCAAGACAATCATGTTGGACCCACTCACTCTATTTTCTTATTAATGGTTTTCATCTCTTGTTGATTTTCCATGAGAATCTCAAAGCATTCCTCGTACTTTTGCTGTAAATCAGCAACCTGTAAAAAAAAAAAAAAACAGATTATCAGATCACGCGAGACGTTTTGATGATTCAAAGTTGTATCATCATCATATTTATAGTTATGGTTATATATACAGTTATGGTGCTAAATAAGCTCTCTTTGATTGATTGGCGTAGTCAGACATCCCCATACGGTTACAACATAACATTGATTGCTATGACAAGTTTTCTCAAGATGCTGTATAAATTGCTTGGGTAGTATGGAAACTTAATGAGCCTCATATTTTTCCATAATTTTATTTCCTAATTCAGGGCTTCTGGAATTACGCGGGGAAAAAACTCAAAATTACGCGGGATTCTTTGCTAAATTACGCGGAAAATCTATCATTACGCGCTAAATTACGCGGGATTTTGCAATACATTTTTCTTTAAAAATCTAAATTTTGCGGGATTCTTTACTGAATTAAGCGCTAAATTACACGGAATATCAACTGTTACGCATAAACTACATATTGTACCGAAGGAAAGCACGAAATATCTTAACGCTTGAAAAGGTTAATTTTTTGCGCGAAAATATCTTAGGCAAGTTTTCATTGAATCCCAGCAAAAGACCATGATATAAGAGAACGAATCACCGTGGCCCATGATGCCGTCTATGAAAGTTATTTTCAGATTGCGCGATCTTGTCAATCATAGCATCCATATATGGTTCACCGCACCATATTTGGTTTGGACACCTCGCGAGCTAGTACATTTTCACAACAAAGTTATCTAAATGTTATATAAATAATTGAACGGGAAGACGTCGGGGAGACGGCGAATTTGGAGTTCATTCAAGATGCATCAGGCTGACTCCTAAAAATTCTTTTTCTCTTCAATACGGGGAGATGGAAAACCTAGGCATATGTTATGTAATTAAATACAAGAAGGCCTTTATTTTTCTTTGATTTACAATATTTTTAGATGAATGAACTTCAATTCTTCACGCAAATGTTCAGAAATCATGTCACCCAAGAAACCCTTGTCACCGGAATAAGCTTTACTTCATTATGGAGACTTGAAATTTTTTATTTGTGAAATACCTGTCTTAATAACCACAATATCGGTGTGAATATAATGATATTAAGTTCTGGATGTATCTTTTTCATTAAAAGGTAATGGGAAGAGAATTGTGTGTTGTAAACACAGATTTATGATTGACTGTTGTTTTATAATTTGCGAATCAGCCGTGAAAACTTTTACTGGTGAAGTTGATCCACGAGCCTAAAACCACGCACTCTATGCATTTCAATAACCGAGAAACGGTTGATTAGATCCAGCGTACCCTATGGAAGATCATTTTCACAGCGTTTGTAAAAAAGGATGGTTTTCGGTCAAAAAGATTTCCATAACATCCTTTGCCGGTTCACATCGCTCAAGATGTGATGGCGCGTTTGACTCATGTTGCTAGGAAACGTGAGCGCTAACCAATCAGAGGCGTATCAGAGTGCTTGTTCTAAAATAGCTTTCACGGACGTCATCATTGGAACATACCCTAATACGGGGGATTCGTTATCTTACATTATGGTCCTAGCCACCAGCCAATTAAAAAAGGTATTTCATTTTTAGTCCTAGGCCTTCGCGGTTTAGCAAAGAACGCCTAGTCATTCTATTAGTTTTCGAAATTCAGTTCGAAATATCGCACTCTTACGAAGAATATCTGTCTTTTTTTACGAGAAATAGAGGTAAGAACCCTAAAAGAACACATCAGCTGTGCACTTGAATGTTTTGTCTTACAAAATTTAGCCAAATTACGCGGGATTACGCAGAAATTTGTGGATTACGCGGGGAAAGCCAAATTACCTATTAACTCTGGGACCATAAAAACAATGGACAAATTCTGAGGTCAATAAGTTCCTGTACAGCTTCCTGCACACTCTGCGTTGCCAATAAGCTATGTAATATTTTATTGTTTTCCTAGGCTGTGTAGCTGATGGTTTTGTGTGGTTAGTTTTATGTGCTTCCCTGGTGAAAAAGGTGCATCTACTAGCTACACAGGCTTTAGGTTTGTTCAAACCTTGGCTTGAAGATCATCTTGACTGGCTTGGGAGAGGTTTAGCAGAGCTTGTAACTCCTCATTATCCAGGTGCAACTAAATCATAACATTAGTCAATCAACTGATATTGCAGTACAATTCCAAGTAAACAAAAATACAAGCTATATGAATACAAGCAATATGAATGGCAAGCAGGTAAAAACGTATCTGCAGCAAAACTAAATTAGGGGTAAAACAGGATTTTTAAGGAAAAGGGCACTGGGTAATAAGAGGTTCTCCTTTGAAATTACTCCATCACTCAAAGAAGGGTTTCACTTGCACACATATAGTTAACAAAAAACACTGGGATGCCATTTGACCATTTTGCTGTCAGCCAATATGTCCAATATGTCCAATATGTTGGCTTCTTTAATCACCTTTTAAGGTGAATGCCTTTAAATTCAAATCACACACTGTGCCCAAATAAATCATGCATCTGCTGGTGTGCATGTGTCTTAAAATCGAGGGTCATAGAAACAAAAAAAGAAAGAAATGCGTACTTGTTTATGGCGGTTCTGCAGATCTACCACAGTGTTAATCAGCTGAGAAATCTCTTCCTGTAGCAAAAATAAAATAAAAATAACGAAAACTTAATAATAGGCTAAGACATCAGTGAAACAAATAAAATTCAGAAGAATTCTGCAGAGCAAGATGTTTTAACAAATGGGTATGCAGGCCAAGATGAATTTAACTAGGGATATAAAAGTAGCATTCAATATATAAATCACATTAAATTTTAATAATTTTTTTTACTAGGATCTATGACCAGACATAATATTTGTATCAGGAAAGGTGTCTGCATGTGGTGCTGCCATGTCAGTATTAATATTGTTTGTTATTGTATTACTATTAGAGGTACATCCCACCTGCTGACGAACATTGTCCTCAGCTTTCTTGGAAATCTCATCAGTGAGGGAAGTGATGTGATCCTTGGCCTCCACTATCATGGGTACAGAAAATCAGAGGAAGACACAAAAAAGCATGTCTAAAACAAAATATCCATTCTACTCAAAAGAAACATTCTATGTATCTTTTATATAATTTACGCATCCTGTTTCCAAATGTTCGTACTCACTCATTTGTCGGACACAATCTGCAACAAGTTGTCTTTCCTTTTGCTCTTCAGAGGCTGTATCTTCTTTGATCTTTAGAGCCTAATAAAAGAAAGAAACAATGACCAAAGACACACAGCAATTTGTGAGATTCATCTACATACTTCAAGAATGAGATGATAACTAATTTGGACCATCTAAGCGCACACCAAGAATGAGATGATCGACATACCTCAAGAATGAGATGAGAATTATGTTGCTCAAGGAGCTTGCACTTTTCGCGAAGATTTGTGATGGAGTCGTCTTTGCAAGAACCATCAGAGCTGTAAAGAAGCATGCAAGTGTTAATAGTAGCTGGATTTTTATACAGTACAATAAAAAAGTCCATCAAGTGCATAGCTAGAAATCACCAAGAATTGGGTAGTGTTCAGCCATAGATGTAATATATGAAAAGTCTCTGATTTTCAGGGGTGTTTCTAAATCTGGGTTTATTTTGTTATATATTTAGTTTATTCTAAAAGATACACATCCACCCATAGCTACACGCCTGTTTCTGTACCTTCTCTGCTCATCATCTGTATGACTGCCATCATAGTAGAGATCTTCCTGGTCTTTCAAAAACTTCTGCAACAGCTCATTTTTCATCACAATCTCATGACGAAGTTGATCCTCCTGAAGATATAATAACAGCAAAGTGAAACTACTGTGCACATACTTTATCTTGTGTCTTGAGAAATATGTGAATTATGAAATAAAGAAAGTGGTACTGAGGAAAAATCATGGGATGTAAATTGCAACAATAAGAGTACACTTTACCTGGTCAAATGATTTTTCTAAGTATTGTTCCATGGCCTCTGTCTTCTGCATTAGGTTTTTGTTCCTCTCCAAAAGCGACTAAATCAAGACAAAACACAGTGATATCAATTAAACATGCAAAAAATAAATAAATAAATAAAAATATAAGAAAGAAGTCTAACAGTAAAACAAAAAAATTGCCAGAGTTGACAGTCAGACTTTGGTGAATAACATTTGTTAATTTAATCTGTTATGTTGTATGTGATGTCATTTACATTTACCTGCCCAATACTAGCAGCCAACTCCAGATCTTTCTCTTTCTGCTCAAAGAGGAAAACAAACAATTTACAATTTAAAGTATTCAAAATGAATAGCATACCCACCAATCAATCTTTATTCTTCTCCCTCTATCGCATTAAAATTAGAGGTAAGGAAAAAAGTAATCTTCTTGGATAAATAAAAGTCCAAGTAAATAAAAATATGAAATGCTCATACCTCCTGGAGGAGTTGAAGAATTGCATCCAAATCATTGTGTGTCTTGGTCATCTGGTTGGTACGATTTGACGTCAGTGCTAAGGACAACATGAAAAGAGAATACTTCAGAATACTGACAAAATTATCATAGAGAGAGGGTCATTTGAGACTCACAAGATATATTCTGGAATTGCCCCCAAATAAAAGTTATTCACTTTTTTATCAAATATTTATAAAACATCTCTTAGAGACTAAATGAGAAAGAGAGGCATGATATTAGTAAAGAGCTGTAAAATACAACTGAAAACAAGAATCCATACAACATCAAACAACAAAAAATCGCTGATATTTCATATTTTGGGCATGGCTTAGAATTTCATTAGAAATGACACAATGCTTGATAATGTCTATTACTGTTACTTGAGCATTTTTCTATTATTACTATTAAAGAGCAATAGTGAAGTATAAATGTTAGCTCATATTATGGTACTTTTGCTGTTTTGTAGTATTAAGAATGCAATTAAAACCTCTTTTTATAGAAGATGAGAAATAAAACGATCTATTTTCTTCTTTATAATTTCCATATTATCTTGATTTATTTATTTATCAAAGTCAATGTTTGTGCTTAAGCTAAAAGCATAAAAAACAAACAAGGACAGACAGTTTTAACCTTTTGCTTTTGCTTATTACAATATTTTAAAAAGACAAACATTATGCAACCTTAGGCTTTACACTTTAGTCAAAATAAGACAATTTTACCTACCAAATATATTTGGCTCAAGATTTAGCCAGCTACCTTCAAGCATAATAATGAGAGATTGTTTAGAAACACAAATATCAAGAACAAAAAAGAGTTTTTTTTTGCAATTAGACAGCAGAACCAAAAATATTATGTTAATAAAGCATAAACATCTGCCTCTATATGAGACGAAGACTTTCTGTCAAGCACTAATGTCTGAATGGTTAAAACCAATCAGAATATGGCTTGTAATAGCCTTCATATCAATTATGCATACTGCATAAAGTGACTGCCTATATCTAAAAAGATCACTGTCACAATGTTATCCACCTAAGGAATATAAGGCCATTGTTTGCATTGTACAATAAAGACAAGGTCATGACTCTCATGCAAAAACAAAATTGTTTACACAGCATAAGATTAAAGCTACATTATTTGCAATCAGCACCAAAAGTTTTTAATGATTACATAACACTATCTTTAATCTGCACTGCTTTGCGTGTGCGTGTAGGTACCCAAAAATTGTAGATATTGTTGATATTATAAAGAATGAATATATTCTTAGTTTGCCAGGCACTAAAGAATTTCTAGGCAATATTCATAAGAGTGTGTAAACAGTCCTTTAAAAAAAACAGAGCTCAAAACAAGAAACAAATTTTTTTGATACTATCACAAAAATACACTCTAAGCAATATTATGTAAGAGGTTTCTTAACGATACCGTAGACCCAAATGGCTTCATTTCAGGCGAATTTTTTTATTATGCCATACGATGACAATAGGCACACTCTAAATGTTAGCAAAAAAATACCACCAAAATCTTAAATACTCCGCCAGATATTCAAGAAAAACCGAATTTGAACGAGTGAAGCGTTATTCTCGAAGGTGTCAATAATCCCATAATCCTGTTTACTGAGCTAAGTCCTGCGATCAACATCCGGGGAACTAAGTTTTATGGCTTTTCCCTCTAATTAGCATACAAGCGTGTCAGTATCATTATCGACATTTTATCCGAGATTTATCCGTATTTATCTCAACTTTATAAGCCTTTACTCTAAATTTTGCAGTTGTAAACTACGCCAAGATTAAGTAAGAATCCTTGGCTTCCTTCGAAGAAGGCTGAGCGAGGAAGAAAGCCCAAAACATAGAGTTGTCTCCGTTCACAGTCTTTTTAAGTTTTCAGCGCTCTTCTTTTCTTCGGTGCAAGCTCGCTTCGGTCTAGGCATCTTCCTTCACTTGCACGACTAGCGCTTTGACATTTGAGCGCCTAAGAGTTTCCCCGCTGCGTGTAGAGCGTGCAATGTGATTGGTTGCCATACGCGGCTCTATTTGCTCTTCGTCTGTCATTAGTGTCACGCTGCGTCTAATGTTTACACAACTTCAATCCCTGATATCTCGCAATCAAATTTCACCCCATCTTACTCTAAATATCTGAATTAAAGGTACACTTCTAACCGCCCGATTCCTGCGCAACTTGGCAAGCGTCTAGTATAGATATTGTTCTGTCACACCGTGCCGCGGATAATCAATAGCTTATTTTGCTACGGGTATAGCGCGTTGTAGCCAAAGAAGCAAAATTATTCCACGCCTAAGTTTGACCCTTGATTATTAATCAACGAGGCTGTGTGACGGCAAATGTAGACACGGTTTGTCATTTTAGTACATGAAGAAAGATATAAAGCAGATCCCGGGAGGTTACGCGCTTTTGGTGTGTCTAAATAATTCGCATGTTTAAAAGTGGTCGATTTCGCACTTCGGACCAGGCAAAAGCACTCAAAATTAAGCGCGTATAAAATGATTATTTTAGGAGGAAAGTACAATTGTTAAGCTTTAAATTTATATATAGTTTGTTGGCATTTGCTTTAATCCGACGCGAGCACAAGCGATCGGGGTAATTACCGCTTGGGTCTACGGTATCCTTAAAGAGGAGCTTCCAATTTCATATGACTTGACAAATTGCTAATTCAAGAAGATCAACAAAAGTAAAAAGATAAATAAATAAACTAAATCAACTAAACATACTGTATATGATATGATCTCCCAAGAGCAGGATGAAAAGTTTATTTCTTTTTAAAAAAAATATTGAGTGTTTTAAAGGTTTTGTTTAAAATTAGTTGCTATTCGGAAGATTACTTTACCATCTATCAAATACTAGTATCATGGGTTATGACAGTACTTGCTTTTGTTTCCATGTTTGGATCCCTATATACCTTTTACGATGTTTTTCATTGAGCTTCGGTAGTGTAGCATGTTAAGCAAAATATACAAAATTATGATGTAGGTCGAAACAGGAGAAGATACAGTTGTCGCATATCTCATTTAGACTCAATCTATGGCCAGTGTAAATGTATATTATGTTAGTTATTCTCTTTGTGCTAAAAGCGCCTTTTACAGCATAATAGTATCCTTCAAGCAGGCCAAGCAGGCTATTTATAAGTAGCTTGATCAAATCCAAAGAAAAATATGATAAATAACACACCTTAGCAAGCAATATTAGATCTATGGGTTGGGTGAGTATTCACCCAGAAATGGTATGTCTCTGTGAGTAGTTTAGCTAACATTTTGAGCATTAGCTCTTTTTTCTCCGCCGAAAGGCTAACACTTGAAAAGTCAGGCAAACTACTCACTTTACACAGAGCTGTAAAACATAACATTTTAATCTTGTTGATTTATTATACCACACTCAAGCAGACCACCTTCTGTTATTCTACAGCTCGTCTCTAGTTTTTCTAGTCATACCATTTGATCCATCTCTGGTTGTGAAGTAAAATGTGACGTGCATAGAAATTTCTCCACGTCAACTTGGATAACTCAAACTACCTACTTAAGCCCGGTGCACACAGTGAGGAAAATTTCACACATGCACTTTGCTCACTGCCTTGCAAGGCCAAAAACTCATAGTGTGTAGACATTGATCAAACGAAATAATGTCTAGCCAGAAACTGAGTTAGGATTCTCTCCTGCTTGGACCATGAGTTTCTGGCTTAGTGAGGCAGTGAACAAGGTGCATGTGTGAAATCTTCCTCACTGTATGCACTAGGCTTTACTAAAACTATTTCTGTCTCCCTTGAGTGTTCAGGCTAGTGGGATTCTACTGGTAATACTCTGTGATAGGTCAATTTTGTCTGAAGGAATGCATATTGTAATAAATACAGTACCACTAGTACTGTTACAGAATTTGGATGCTACTACTGGTTCAGAATAATAAAGAAAATCATCTACATAAATGAAAAGCCAATTAGAATTATAAGTTATGTCATATATAATAGATGACAGTCTATGGGATTAAAAATTCAATGAACTGTAAAGGAGTTGTTTTCAATTTCACGAATATTGAATGAATTTAAATACAAATAACATCAAATACAAAAAAATATCCATTTAGATCGAAGAAATACGAATTTTGCATCTTATAGTCATTTCTATAAAAAAGATAGAATAAAATATATTTTTTCAATGAATCATGATGAGTGAGTTGTATAATAAAAGTATGAGTATAACTTGAAGGACTGAGGAAAATGTGAGTTCACCGGAAGTAAACAAAAGACAAAGTAAGAGTTGCACATCTTTTGCTTGTTCGATTACCCTAGCTTGACCTTGAATAAAAGATAGTTTAACTTACTGAAATATTTGAGCGTTTCTTGAACTTGTTCTGTGGTAAGATCTAGCCCTATATCCGATCCATACTGGGCTATCCAGTCTACGTCGCCCAAAGCACTCTCGACACCACTCTCTGTCTCCAAATAGTCATGTTCCGACAAAGTATCTTCTGTTATGGATATAGTCCCTGAATTATCCTTAAACACAGTTTCATCCCTCAGGAATGGTTCAGGAGATATAAGTAGGCTTTCCTGTGAATATTCTTCGACTTTCCTAGAATCAACAGAGCCGCCATCTTGAAATAGAAATTCTTCGGTGCTATCGGATTTGATTTGCGCCAGTTTGACTTATAAATCCGTACTCCTAAATTTATAGCATTGGTGATAAACTGTCCCAATGTCGGAAGGCTTATATCCGGCAAATTCTTCTTAAATCGCAGTTATGCAAACCAAGTTGCATAAGTCAAATTCTTCTTCGTGATGTGGTCTCGTGGGAAAAGGCCAATCTCTGCTTCTCAACGAGTTTTGAACCCTTGTATTTGGTCAAACTCCTCTAGATTGTTTACCTACTAGCATAAGGGTGCTTTTCGACTTCCAATTCGTACAAGGAAATAGACGGAAACGTGGATTTTATCCGTTTCACTCCCCTTTCGAGAGACAAACAAGTGAGCCGGTGTGTGTGTTCAGTCCATTATTAATTTGCATACATTACGATAACGAACAATACGCGAATCGTATCCGAGTCTGTTCCGAAGGACTCCGAAAATTTCACGGAGTTCGGAAATACTTGCTTCGTTTGTTCACTCAACATCTAGAAAAAATTCCATAATACCTAGATCTAAGATCCAATTGCACATGCTAACATAAGCATACATGCTGATGCGGCGTATTCCGATTTGTTTGTTACCCTATCGACTTTTGACTTGATAGACCCGTCCTAACTATTGTTTATAGCATTCATCGCCTTTTGCGCCCTTATATTTGACTCATCTCCCTTCTAGGCCATTGGTAGTACGAACGTCTGATAAGTGCTTTTAAAACTTTTAACTATTAAAACTTAGGCAAAAACAAATAACCAACTGATTGACTTTAATGAGGTTATGGTGATTGCATCCTTGGTTTACGTGGAGTTTACGCATGATTATTGTAAGACCTATCATCGAGTAGGGGACTGTAAGTAGGCATCGGGTAAAGGAACAGCGAACAGGACACCTATCTATAACTACCTGTTGCATTTAGGGGCGTAGCCAGGCCCCCTCCCCTCTTTCTGTTCCAATAAAGCTATTACGTCTTAGTCGTTACGTCTCACGTTGGAAACGAATGTCGAGAAATCAATTCCACCCCTTCCCCCCATCCCCTGGGTACGCCCCGCATTACTGCAATTGTTTCAGCTTTCTGATTGAAAATAAGTAGAAATAGAGAAATGGGGGCAAACGACTCACATTGAGAGTCTTTCATTTAGCATTTTTTTCACGCCGACATGTCAATAGAAAAATGAAGAGCGTCTACGAATATCTTACTAGTGAGGACAATAATCATCAATAGGGCCAGAGATTTGAAGGTATTGGCGCAAAGATCGAATGCCAGACATTCAATAAAGAAATAAAAGTGGAGTAGGTGACATGTGTGATATTGTTTTAATGTGTTTTTCTTCTCTTTAGACCTCATGGAAGACCAGAGCATATTCATACAAGTAATCTGTTAAAAGAGGGGAGTGGTAAAAATTCTGATTCCATCTTAGAGTCTACATTTTGGTGCGAGAAAAAAAGAAAAATAGGTTTACCTGCTCGACCGAGGGCTTTTTGTATGCGCGCAGGAAGTGATTCCACAATGAGCTCTTCTTCGGACGCAGAGAGATATTCTCTTTCTTCTTCTACCTCTTCCAAGCTCTGCAATCGGCGGAGAGATCTCGGCATGGTGAGCTGCCCTCTTACCTCAGCTCTAACTAAAGTCTGTCAGTATCATCTTGCCCACACCAATATATGTATTGGTGGCGTATTGGAAGCGTTTCTATTTTGTGTTGGTAATTGGAAAGCCAGGCACAACTGACGCCATGTGCTGAGAGGGAACCAATCAGAAGCTTTTGCTATGACCAAAAATACTCCAGGATTTCCTTGAACAAAAGCAGATCTAATCTCTAAACACCAAGGTTAGAGCTTTAACCACGGAAAGAGTATATCATACTTCGATTATTAGATCTTAATGAAAGGTCAAGAAAGAACTATTATTTCAGACAAAAGCTTTAGGGGGTATATCGTTGAAGGATAGCAAGATGTTTTTTCACGAAAAAAAAGTTCTATTGGTACGTGTTGTTCCGCTAGAGTTCCAATTATCAGATCAACAATATAAAACAACAGCATCAAGGTCCAAGTTAATGAATTTTACGGGTCGCGAAGCATAAAGGCCATAGCGACAGGCAAGAAAACATGTTAACTTGCACGTCCACCTTCCTAGCTTCTAAAACCAAGCCCTCGTTAGGAATCTGATCTTCTCAAGAAAGGGCGACGGCCACTAGAAATCACTGAAGAGAAAGCCATCAATATTTTACAAGGTCATAGCTAGGCTGGTCCCACAATCGACAAAAGTATCTTTCAACTTTAACAAGAGCCCGGACACATTTTTTTTTCCGGTTAGAAGAGCTATCCTCGACCCAAAGATCTGTTTTACGTGTTCTCTATGAAGGAAGCGTGTGTGTAAGCACGCGAAATAGTTATTGTTAGATATGAAAATAATTTTCTTTACAATGATTGCCAATAATCAGTGGAGTGTGCCGGTCTGAAGAGCGCAGGAGAGTATAAAAAAACATTAATAAAAGTAAAATATCTCGAGTATTTCGTGCACACAAACACATGTTAGTATCTGAAAGATTGAGTATAGAAAATTGGTATCTATTGCAAAGGCATTAAATATGCCTCTTATGCAAGCGATTTTGACTGGAGTAATATTTCAGACATATCCCTTCGATTAAAGTGAATTTCTATTAAGTACATACTGACTAATATTGCTGTCAGGGGTAAAAGTTCTCGTCTTCTTTTTAAATGTCATGAAGTATATTGCTCTTAGTATAATCCAAGATTACAATTTATTTAGTGATCATAAGCAGACTTTTGGCATTAATCATAATAGCTATTACAAATATTATCAAACCGAGATAGAACTGCGGGTAGGTAGAAGTAAGGTCAAAACTTCTATCCTCCATAGTTCAAAGACCTTTTGTGTATGCAAATATACCATAGAACCACTCAAACAAAACAAAATAATCCCAAAGGAAATATGACAAGTCGGTATAGGAAGGATAATAATAGAGACTAAAAGATTTAGCACATTTCAAATACATGACTAATCTTTTTAAACACGAGGTGTTATTTCAAATGGTCCATATTTGCCAAGTCCTTTTGAGACCGGTAAAATTCTTTGGCGAATACTTTTTGTCTTACAACGTTAATTTGGATTTATAAACATTAATTAAATAAACAGTGACTGGATGTACACAAGATGGGAAAAGAGTTACCTACCTTAGACACGCCAAATACAAATTATAACTTTGGAAACACATCTATAAATCAGACAGATA